>NC_136505.1:14063617-14378617 GCF_053919585.1 Euprymna scolopes | reverse complement strand
ATTTCTACGACTCGGCGCGGTACATACAGCACCTAACTTTCCCAAATGGTCATCCATCTACATACATACATACATACATACATACATACATACATACATACATACATACATATATATATATATATATATATATGCTGTACCAATGAATCTTAAACATTCTTATATGTGATTCGTCTAGCGTATATTTATGACAGTACATATAACATTTACGCTCCTCTTTATCTTTGATCTGTGAATGTCTAGTATTCTCTATTGTGTGCTAATATATGTGTACATATATTACCAGTTTATTGGCCAGCTGTAAACAAAAGACGGACACCATTGTCGGTTGGAACACCAGCAAAAACACATATATCAAATCCCTCCCCCCCCATGCGTCCGTAAATTAAAGGTGTTTTTCTTTGAAAGTGAAAACGCTCACGCGTGAATTACATTTTGATATATTTTCAGAGTTGGCACGCTTTATATTTATTATTATTATTATTATTATTATTATTATTATTATTATTATTATTATTGTTGTTGTTGTTGTTCTTCTTCTTCTTCTTCTTCTTCTTCTTCTTCTTCTTCTTCTTCTTATTATTATTATTATTATTATTATTATATCTTTATAATATAGAAAATATGACCCTCCTGTTCTATCCGGGTTACTCTTATATCAGTGTGGAAAACTGCAGCAATAAACACCCCGATTAGCGTGTGACCTCTATATATCGCACTCAAACCTGAAACCCGCCCGATACAAAAAATATAAATAAATAGATAAAAAAATATAAATAAACAATAATATATAATAAGAAGATAGGTGCAGATTTATGCGTGGTCGAGGTTCGAAGTTGCAGCCTAAGAAAACATTTTTGTTGCGTAGCAGTGACGTTATCTCGTTCACGTGAGGTTGTTATCAGTCGAGAAGAGGACGAACAGACAAAAAATACGACGGCTGTTTGGCGAAGAAGCGATCGAGTTGTGGAAGAGCCTCTTAAGTACAACGCTGGGAGTTAAGAAGAGTGAGGAGTTACGAAGAGTGAGGAGTTATGAAGAGTTTCGATCCTTTTTCTTACTTCTTTCTCTGTTTTGAGAATAAGCCAACCTTTTGTCACGAAATTTAAAAATCATGAAGATATGATGCAAAAATTACGTTATATTAGATTTTTTTATATTATAGAGCAGGGATGCACACACTTTTTCAGCATGAGAGCTACTTATGAAATAGCTAAGTCTAAATGATCTACCACCTACTAAAATGCAAAATACGTTATTTATAAATATATAGTAAATTATTTTTATATATACATTATATGCAGGTGTGTGTTGGATTATTGCATCAACACAGTTCATAGCACAACTCTGTACATGTTTTGTCATTAACTTACTCTGATAACTTGCATTAGATTGAATTATTTAAGGATGCTATTAATAGCCAGCCTCAAGCAGACTTTCTAGATATTCATCAGTTATGGCGGAGCCGTATTTGGACTTAATGATCTTCATATGGGAAAAGGCTGACTCACATAAACAAGTATACCCAAATAATGCAGTCAAGTTGGTAGCACATTTACTGATGTTGTGGTTCTCTTGGAGTTCCAGAATGGTCCATGAGCTCTACATCAGCTGAATGTCAGCTTATAATGTTAGAATCACATCTTCCACTCCAGAAGAGTTCAAGTGAAACAATTTCAATCTTTGATGCAAGTGAAACAACCTCAGCATCTTCTTGGAAAAGGGCAGAACATGAATATAGCGATTGACTCAAGTAACGCAAGGTCTTGAAAGAAGTGTGGAACTCTAACAGGCAATTGCCAAATTTTTTTTATGTAACGTGCACTGTCAAGCTACGCACATGACTGCTCTTGTGTCTCCAGCTCTTCCGTGAGGTTCTGGAAGTTTGCCAGTGCCAACATTTTTTTTTCAATGCAATGTGATCTATTCACAATGTCTCTGCGATTGACGTAATAGACTGTCTTAGCAGCTATTTTTACTGGCTAAAAACCAAATTGAATTTGTTCCGCAGGTACAAATGCAGTGGACTAAAAATTGACAGTAGTTTAGTGGAGATTGTTCTGCACACACACACACACACACACACACACACACACACACACACACACACACACACACACACACGCACGCACGCACAAGAAAAATGCTGAATCGAATAAATAATGCAGTCAAGAGGATAGCACATTTCCTGACGTTGAGGTACGTCCTCTTGGAGTTCCAGAATTGTCCATGAGCTCTGCATCAGCTAAATGTCAGCTTATTGGGCCAGAATCGCGTCCCTCACCCTAGAAGAGTTTAGTTTGCAATTTTCGATGCAAGTGAAACAACCTCAGCATCATTTTAGAAAGGGCAGTACATGAATGTAGTGATTAGTTTGAGTAAAGCTAAGTCTCTGAAGCGTTTTTCGAACTTTGACGGACAATTGCCAATTTGTTTTATTTAGCGTGCACTCTCAAACTGCGCACATGATGCTCTTGTGTCTCCAGCTCTGCTTCGAGGTGCTGAAAGTTTGCTAGCACAAATATTTTTTGTCAATACCATGCGATCTACCGACAAAGTCTATGTTAGCGACCAGTTGATCGCGATCGACGTAATGGGCATCCCTGGTGTAGACTAATTCATGCATTATTATACTAATTTTAACTATCAGGACCTGTAGAAATGCCACAGCAGACTCGTTCATATGTAATATATTGATGCTGGCATTCTGTGGATGTTCAGCGTAAATGAATAATATTATTGTAGCTATTTGTTAAAACTGCAAAAGTATTTATCTAAGCTACCAAGAACGCCCGGCGTAGCCCGGTCGTAAAATACGCTTTAATATGATTTTTGAATTATTGCAAATTTTATATAATTTCCTATTTCTTATTATAGGGTCAATTTTCTATCGATTCTTATATATTACAAAGTTGTGATTTCAAAAATGAAAAATGTATCCATATGACTTGGGTGGGTCAGCTTGAATCGAAATTAAAACTTAAGAAGAAAAAAAAAAAAAAAAAAAATATATATATATATATATATATATATATATATAGAGAGAGAGAGAGAGAGAGAGAGATTGAAAGAATAAAGAATGTTTATTTATTTACCGTTCTCAAATTTTGAGATAAGCCTGATTGTCTGTATTACTTGTTTTGATCGGATTATTGAGTATTATTTATGCAGCGGTTCCGTCGGTGAAGCCTTCGACCTTCGCCAGGCATGTTGGTCACCATCTTGGAAAAGAAAGTAGAAAAGTTACTGGCTCCGTCACTGGTTTCCTATTCTTGGAGTTGTTTTTCTTTTTCGACATAATTTTGTATATGTGAAAAAAAATGGTTGGACAAGAGGAGGCAACTCTAATAAAGTTTAACAGAAGATTATCTCCCTTTTACCGTTGAAATTTCCAGAATGGCTGTACAATTTTCGTTTTTCTTTATAATTTGAGATTTTCATGTACTGCTGATCTGTATGCTCGATCTGTTTTGTAATTTTTCTTTATTTTAGCATATGTGCAGCTTATTTAAGTTTATTCATTTATCTGAACTTCAAGATCAAGCTATAATTAAAGGTGAATCCGTTATTCGGCTGTTAAGTACAATTAAAAAATATTTTAAAATTAAAAACATTTTCCTATGAATTTTAAGAGGAAATTAAAAATGAATGTAAACAGAGATGCATGAGCAGGTCAATGGCCCTGTAGCAGGCACAGTTGAAGCTTATGAATTTGTTGCTGTGTAATATAGAAAGCAAGTTCATGGAAATGCGTAAAGAACTAATGTGAATGTTAATAGGCCAAATTTATTTTGTTCGCTTAGAAGCAGACGGTGAGTAGAAATTGTGACAGCTGAGAGAAAACGTTAATGTTGGAAATTTGTCAGTGATTCTATTAAGTTTCAAGTTTGTAGGACAAAAATTGACAGAGGAGTTTGGCAGAGATCTTTCCTCAAACAGACAAACAGACGAGATCACTTTCCAAATTATACTAGGTTAATATGATTCAGTAATTCTTCATATACCAATAAATTTAAGCCAAACAGGAGAGATGACTTTAAAAGTAGGCTAAAAAATTATCATATTTCATAATTGAGCATATATATACTGTTTTAACAAAAACCAAGGCTTCAAGAAATGGGTTGGTAGCAACAAAAAGTGTATTTCATTGTTAGTTACAATTGTTTCAAGACTATTTGGACAAATTCAAACAATATGTTGTCTGAAGAATGGCTGTCCTTATGAAAATTTACAAGCCCCATAATGTTTGAATTTGTCCGAATAGTCTTGAAACAATTGTAACTAACAATGAAATACACTTTTTGTAGATATCAAACCATTTCTTGAAGTCTTGGTTTTTGTTAAAACAGTATATATATATATATATATATATATATATATATATATATATGGAGCTCCCGGCGTTGCCCGGCTGTAAAATACCGTTAAGAAAACGGGATTTGGGTGCCATCTTATCTAAAAGAAAAAAATGCCGCGTGGTGAGTGCGCGTAAGAAAGTTGATATTTTTAAAAGATAGGAGTGAGTAAATGTTATTAAAAAATGCTGTGTGCTGGGCGCTAACTTACATAACTTTTGTTCGTAAACAAACATGTTATCGATCGGACCACGTCGTTGCAAATTTAACTTTTTAAATAAAACAAGTTTAAAGTCTGCAGACCAAAAAATGACAGAGGAGGTTTGTAGAGATCGTTCCTCAGACAGACAAACAGACAAGGGCACTTATATATGTGAAGAGTTCGAACGCAAAACGTGACATTTTCAAATTTTTTGATTTAACACTTCCAAGCTGATTGCATTTGAAATTCTACCCCACACACACACACACACACACACACACACACACACACACACACACACACACACACCTAATAATTTTGTTCTTAAAGATTTTGATATTTTCTTTATTTATTTTGCGTTTGAAAATCGGTTTCATTACAAACTGCTATAAGCGTCATACTGAATAAAAAAATATAACCCTATAAATTCATGAATGTTTCAACCTGCTATAATATAAAGATTAATAATAATAATAATAATAATAATAATAATAATAATAATAATAATAATAATAATAATAATAAAAACTAAAAAGCTTACAAAAAATTATTCACTATAAAAACAACATAAAAATATTCGGCGAAATTCGAATTTCATTGATTGAAGTCGATTAAAAAAGAATTACTTAATGTTGATTTATAATATTCTTTTGGAATTAAAAATATAGGGTAATAGATGATGATGATAATGCTGCTGCTGCTGCTGCTGCTGATGATGATGATGATAAAATGACGCCACACAAAATAAGCGAGGAGGGTCAAGGTAGATGGAAAGAAAGAGAAGAGAAAGTACTAGCCAGTCCCTCGGCTGGACGAGTGCAAAGAAGCCTGGAATTTTGGGAAGGCTCTTTTGCCACCCAAATTCCAGTAAAGACCAGTGTACGCCGCCAACGAGAAATATATAGTAAACGGCTGTTACGATAACGTGTCATATGGAAGGGGACAAATCCTATTAATAAAAGGAACAACGTAGATAAGTTTGAAAATGATAAAGGTTAGAATTGAACTCAGTAACAAAAAATAAAAGAGAATGAATGTTGAAATCACAGGAATGTAGAAAGATTGTCATTGGTTTTGGAAGTAACTGAATATATTAATTATGCCAGAGTTAGGTGAATGAAAATGCAAGTTAGAAATAACGATAAACAAATCGGTTAGATATCGGGCAATGTAAATTTAGGAATTTTCTTTGTTTGCCAAAAACTTGTTGGATGTGTATGTGAATCCACGTGAGGGAATCACATCGTTGGGAACGATTTTGACGTCATAAAGACAGAGAATTTATATTCAGAGAGGGTTCGAAGTTAGTCAGTCAGGCAGAAAGTCGGAGAGAGTTCGGGGAGATAGAGAGTTCGGGGGTCGGAGTTGGGAAGCTGAAACCTTGTTGAAAGCGACCAGAGGGGGGGGAGATAAGACAATATAGAATCTAAAAGGTATTGAATTCCTGATCATATCATCAGGATGGAATAAAAGGTCATCATATATTTATAAGGCTTCGTTTTGTCGTCTTTCAACCATGAAAGGTAATATACGTTTTAGTTATTTATACATCTGTTATCTTGTAAATGAACTTTGTGTCACGCCCTTTCAAAGTATACACTGTTGCCACCATCATAAGTAATGTATTTCCCTTTTCTATGTTAAAAAAAACTGTCCATGTCGCATTTCTCTCATCATCATCATCTGTTAAAATTATGAACGCCCCCAAGAATTATCATCACAGTCGTCGTAATGTAAACATAATAGAAATGTCGCATCCTCTGATATATGTACCCCGTTATATGTTGCCGATATAACACTCCTGCTACACAACAAACGTAAATTCATCTGCAAAGGTTATCGAAAAAGGTGGAGAGTACTGGAAGGGTGGGAAGCCTTGTTATTACTCAGACTGCAGAGAACACCATAAGTTGTTCTCAAAAAGAAATCTTTGATGAATTCTTGTGTGACTACTCGTAGCGAGTAAATAATAATAATAATAATAATAATAATAATAATAATAATAATAATAAAAATAATAATAATAATAATATAATAATAATAATAATAATAATAATAATAATAATGATAATAATAATAATAATAATAATAATAATAATAATAATAATAATTGCGCGTTTGTTTGGAAAAAAACACACACACGTATGTTTATACTGAATTCAGCAGCTGAAAATTGATTTGCCAATTGAAACATGTTTGTTTAATTCTTTTTTCATTTTCAAAGAAACAATTTATTTTTTCCTGAAGAGGAATATGAACAAAATAGAAATATACATTCAAAAATGTGCAATAGAAAACTTTTGTAAAATGATGGATGATTCTAGTAATATAAAATACTTGACATTTTCCGTCATTTTTGCAAATCTGTTTTTTTTTCATAACAGCTTTGTATTTCTTAAAGATTTCCTATCACTTCATGTTCAGCTACCATATTTCTATATCCCACCTCTCCCTCTCTCTTTATATATATATATATATATATATATATATATGGCATAAAAGAAATAAAACTATATATTTAATAATATCTATCTATATTTCTAAAATGTCGAATAAAGTCGAGGGATTTATTACACCAAAACGATGAGTGTAAGACATCTTTAAGTTTTTATAATTAATTTCCCACAATACCATCTTAAAACGAAAGTATTTGTGGGTAATCAATTATATATATATATATATATATATATATATATATATATATATATATATATATATATATATATATATATATATATATACTCTAGCAGGCCGCCCAACGTTTCCCGGTTGTAAAATACGCATGAATATTATATTTATTATATATGGTGAACTCTAATTAATTATTCAGTTATCTCTGCTTAGGAAATACGCAAAACATGAAACATTTTAAGATCAATAAATGTTTAAAAATGACTGTTGGACTTCTAAATCATTTATTGTTGCCAAAAGAAACATCTAATTAGAGAAGGAGAAATATTTTGTCGCATTAAAATATATATATATATATATATATATATATATAGAGAGAGAGAGAGAGAGAGAGTGAGAGAGAGAGGCAGATAGATAAATAAGTAAATAGATAAATAGATAGATAGATAGATAAATAGATAGATACGGATAAAAGATAACGCGTATTTTACGCATTTTTTTTGCTCTTCAACCTCGGTGGAGATATACGCTCTCGTCCTCGGGGTTGCCTTTTAGAGGAAACGAAGGTAGCCGTATTATTTCAGGACGAAAAGACGGATGTACGTACAGGAAGTAATTATCAGATAAATGTAAATTTATCTCTGCAAACTTTATCATATAAAGCGTTTAAGCAAATATGCCCTGCGTACACAACGAGCGAGGTCTCCAAACTTCTAACACAGTTCAATAGTTGTCCGCTCCGTAGGAGATTTTATTACACGATAGCAAATTGTTGGCCAAATGTTTATTATTGTTCAATGTGTTCACATGACTATTGATGATCAACTATTTGGTTATCCTTTTCTTTGTTGCCAGCCATTTATCGGCACGGGTTGCGGAGGAAATTGGTCGAAACTGGCCAATGAGGAGATATGGATGGATACAATTTTGAAAATAAATAATAATGGAAATGATATGTTTTAATTTAATATCGCATAAGTGGATTTCCTCAAACCAATATATATGAGTGATACAGGAATTGATTTTAAAATTCCATTTCACAATCTACCGTCACAGATTGACGCACGAAGCAATAAAATGGTATTTCAAGCTTAACACTGCGTTAGTCCAATGGGATGTTTTGCCACACCGATTTTGCTTAAGTGCTCATAATTCCTAATTATGAATTAATTCAGAAATCATATATAAAAGTAACATATGTGAGAAAACGATATTGTTTTTGCATCAACCTAAAAATTATAATAATTCTCTATATACCAATCCGGAATTAGTAGCTTGCAACCAATGGCCGATTATGTGTAGTTCATTGTCGAAAAAGACATCAACTGTATCGCATACAGCATTATGGATTGCTGATTGCTAAGATCATTCTTATGTGACATGAAGACTAGTCGTTAAAACTGAACGAGATTTTTACGCCGAAAATTCTTTGATAGATTCAGATTAAACTTCGTTAATGCATCACTTATTTACCAAGATATGACATTTTTCTTTGCTTCGCAAAGAAGTGTTCATTTTGTATTGTGTAGTTTTTTTTTTCATTTTGTATTATATATACATATTTCATATTTTATTATTTGTTTTTTTTTGCATTTTGTATTATATAGTTTTTCATGTTTTATATAGTTTTTTTCATTTTGTATTATAGTTTATTTTTCATTTTGTATTATATATATTTTTAATTTTATATTATATAGTTTTTTCATTTTGTATTATATATATTTTTTTCATTTTGAATTATATATATTTTTTAACTTTATATTATATAGTTTTTCATTTTGTATTATATATATATTTTTAATTTTATATTACATAGTTTTTCATTTTGTATTATATATATATATATATTTAATTTTATATTCTATATTTTTTCATTTTGTATTATATAGGTTTTTCATTTTGTATTATATATATATTTTTAATTTCATATTATATAGTTTTTCATTTTGTATTATATAGGTTTTTTCATTTTGTATTATATATATTTTTTTAAATTTTATATTATATAGTTTTTTAATTTGTATTATTTATATATTTTTAATTTTATATTATATAGTTTTTTCATTTTGTATTATATAGTATTTTCATTTTTTATTATATATTTTTTTCATTTTGTATTATATAGTTTTTTCATTTTGTATTATATAGTTTTTTCATTTTTTATTATATAGTTTTTTTCATTTTGTATTATATAGTTTTTTTCATTTTGTATTATATAGTTTTTTCATTTTATATTATATATTTTTTTCATTTTGTATTATATAGTTTTTATTTTCATTTATTCATATAGTTTATTTTTCAATTTTCTTATAATTTTGTACCAGATGCCAGACATTACCCCGCTATCTCATACATTCCAACCGATAAATCTTTTTACGATTCTAATTATTCTTTTAAGTGCAATTGTTTAAATCTCTCTTGCACTTGATTCACCGGATATATGTGCGAGGTAGTTTTCGAAATTATTTTTCATGAGTCCAGTCAATTCGTATAATTACTGGAATGATAGGAATCTTGAAAGATTCCTGTTTATATTCATGTCGTACATAAGATATTGGTATTTCGTTATCTTTTCTCTCTCATCACTGTTAAATGGTGGGATCCTTCTATCGATCCAGGAGATATCTCACTAATGATGCAATTCTTTACCTATATAAGAGCCAGGCACGTCCAAGGATGGAGTATTGTTGCCACATCTTGGCAGCAGCTGCTAGGAATACCTTATCCTGCCTTGATAGAGTTCAAAATAGACTTCGTAGCTGCAAAAGAGACATTGCGAGACTGTCTCTGTTTTATCGTTATTTTCATGGCAAGTACTCATTTGAACTCTAATCTATGCCTCCCCCCTCGCAAAATATTCACGAGAAACACTCGTCTAGTTTAAAATACTATCAATAATTTCCCCCACTCTTTATCCGTGCCTAAACATAAACGTAGATTTCATGAACAAAGTTTCTTTCTTAGGACTGCACACCTGTGCAACTCTCTTACCTTTACCTGCTTTCCAGCTGATTACAATATGGTCGCCTTCAAGTCCAACGTAAACAAATTCTTGATGAACCGTTCCCTTAAGTAATCCAATTTTACCAAATTTATACTTTTAACGATTACTTTGATATTTTGACCACTGTACACTCTTTAACCCTTATCCTCGAGTGGCCTCTAAGCCTTGATAATAAGTAATTCCTTTGTACAAAAAAGATCTCCTACTTTAACCCTGAGCCTGAAGATGATGTTCTTCAGCCGCCCCTATACTTCAGTTGTATAGGTTTCTGTATTTACAGCGAGAATATATTATCGGTGAAATTAGAGAGTATCCGATATCTTTACAAAGCTATGCAAGGAGTATTGTTGCTACATCTTGCCTGATGAATTTACTAGTCTCCCACTGTTTAACAGGGTTAAAAAAGAGTCTAAAATGTAATAGGGCCTGCACTCCCGGCGGTGCTCCAACCTCTGTTCTATCGCAGCAATTCTACATCCCTGCGCCCTTTTTACAAGTACTCTAGTGAGATTTATTCTAATGAACCCACACCACTGGCCAGAACCTTCGACATAAATACTTACGACTAATTGGACAAGCGGTAAAATTCTACTCCTTTACTGTAGAGATTTCTTGATGGACGTCCGAATTTTCCTCCTGTTACTTGTTTTCCCGACTAATCTGCAGAACTTTAAATGTAATGTGAACAGACATCTCGTTGCTAAACTCTCCATATTCCCCTGTTAAACACGATCCTAAATCGAAACCTCTTATGTTCCAAGTGGCAATACGCCTTGTTTTAGGCGAAAAAGAGGCTATGATTTTGGTCCTAGTCGATACTGGCTTTTTAAAGATCCTGATGAACAAGGCAGTAATAAATGTCTTGTCGACAATAGTTTTAGTGATCATCATTATCAGTGACTTTGAACCAATATCGCCAAACAAATATCAATCTCTCCAAATATTAATTTTCTTATTCTATTCTGTATCTCTACAAATCTATTATCGGACATAGCCTATTATTGTCATACCGAAGTAGAGTAAGATATATTTTTTATATGTTTTACATAAGCATTCATATTTCGCTACACATTCATGAGTATGTTTCTGTCAGCCAGTTACGACTAACTATAGACCTCTTCAAGCGATATTGCTGATATAAAAGTAGAGTCTGTAACCGTTACGGGCTTTATTTTTGTATAAGAAGTATCCCCTGAAGAAATCTCGTTTCTTGTGACTGGCTTACAGAAACATGCTCATGAATATATAGCGACATATAAATGCCTATGTAAAACGAATACAACAAATAAAATCATATTTTAAATATTTTTATTTAATTATAAAAGAAAAAAATACTGGGAAATATTTTACTTTACACCGGCCTAGGCAAATAAATAAAATCTCAGCAAATCATTTCTTCTTAAAAATTGATTTATTGTCATCTGGAGATATAGCTCAGTGGTAGAGCATTCAACAGCAACAGATCGAATGATCCCCTGTTTAAGCCGGGATATACCTCACCATTTTATTTTAATTTTTTCTCATTTACCAGTTCAATTTATAATAAAACAAGAGGTACCATTTAAAATCACCGCAAATCATTTCTTCGTTTTCATATTTTAAAACTAAACATTAATAAGAAGTGAATTTTCCAGGGCATTCATCATCAAGCCCAAATATCAACTGGTGTGATATTGTAAATAAACACAGACGGAATTTTATGAACGACATTATCATTATTAATATTTATATTATTTTTTTTGTGAATTAATTCACCGGGAAAATTATTCCTTGTAATATACAATAATCAAAAGAGGATTAATTCTATGATAATAATAATACATATGCAATCTGCATAAATGAAAATATCATGTTTAAGCGTATTGTTCAACGGGGCAATGCCAGGCGACCAGCTAGTATTACGCTTAAATACTTTTAGTATTTTATTTAGAAAACGTGAGTAGAGCATTATTTTCTTTTATAAAATGAAATTAAACAATACAAAAAAAAACACATAAAAATATGGTAAAATAAATATTTGGTATAAATAGAAATTCATCATGTCACTACTGTCTTCTGACTTGACTCAATTGGATCTTTGCATATTTTCATAAAATAAAAAGAGAAGAAATATCTAAAAATATGAATCATATTAAATAAGAATAATTGGATTCTGGAATTTTCTTTTTCTACTTTATAAAAGTTATTTGAATTCTTATCTCCAACGTCTGGAAACTAAACAAAACGGCTTACATGTGTTTGAAAATGCAATATTTTATGAAAATGTCGATTTTGTTCAACCCAAATAATTGAACTTTCCTCAACGTACTTTTTTTACTTTCGAACATTAACGTGTAATAAAGGCGAGTCATAATTCACCTGCCTCATTGTCTTTTGAATAATAACTTGGTAGTGGATATTATCGCCTTAAAAAGAACATGCTGCATCTATTTTATCTACTTCAAAAGTGAAAATCAATAAAATCTTTGGAATAACGAATATGACGAACTAGCCTGGGTACCCGGCGCTGCTCGGGTGTTTGGAGGTGCATGTTGAGCAAAAAAAAAAAAAAAAAGTGGTAGTAGGCAGACAAGCAGGCTCGAACCTTTACCGCGAAGGAGGAAAAGAACGTGAAAAAAATCCATAAAAAACGTGACGTATTTGCTGTTGTGCCCCTCGCAAACTGAAACTGACTTAGGTTTAAATTAAGGCTAGGCAATCGAAAAGAGGGGATGACTTTTGAAAATATCGCGAAAAAAGCGACCCCTCCTTGTAAAAAAGTGCCCAGCTAAGGGTGAAGGAATGGATGTTTTTAACCATTTTTTCGATATTTGTCGTCTGAATGGTTAAGCTTCAAAACGATACCAACGTCGTGAAAATCCGTCGCCTTTGTCGAAAGTTTTAGGCAGACATACATACATACAGACAGACATAGATACATACATACAGACAGACAGACATACATACATACAGACAGACAGGTGAGATTAATATTATATGGAGTAGAAAGTTTCGATTCCAGTAACCATGTATTCATTCATTCATTCATTCATTGAAAGATAATTTCTTGACAAACCGTTTCGTTAATACTAAACAGCCAATAATCAACATTATGAACGTTGGCTATCTAAGGTTATAAGAATCTAAAGTTTTCTTGTACATTAATACATGCTCTGGTGTTAAAAAGTATTACTATGAAAAATAATTATGTGCATATGCATATATGAATATATTTATATATATATATATATGCGTGTATAATAATTTAATAATGGAATCGGCACTAACCCTACACAGGTCTAACCGGCTTCCTCCATGGGAGTATTAAATTCATAAGCGGTCCCCAGATACATGTATATCTGATTTAATTAACAAATATCTATTGTTCGATTTCATTAAACAATAAATTATTTTAAAAAATATTTAATTTGTTAATTGCACTAGACATTAAGTTTATTGTTCGATTTACATTTTTAAAGAATATTTATCGTTCGATTCAATTTAAAAGTGCAGTGATCCGAAAATGCAACTAAGAAAGAATCGGACACAATATAGTTTAGAAAAGCCATTTGTATTTACGACAAAACTGAATTCATAGAGGACGAGAGTTGTAGTACTTAATGCAAACAATTCGGACTTTTTGTAATTGGTTTAACTTTTTAATTGTATTGTTCAAGTTTACTAATAATAATAATTCGCCAATAAAATTAATTTTATTGCCAGTGCGAACTGACTTTTAGGGTTTCTATAAAATTGGTTTGTTAAGTCTCTTCCACGTATGTAAATTTATTATGGTAGGATCGGGCCCATTGCCCCTCTGTAATTTAACTGTTTTATTAAATATTTTTAGTATTAAGTACTTGCGTATCTTGCGCCTGACTTTTCGTTGGATTCTGTATGTCTAATTGCATTTTCTCTTTGTCGTTTTCTTACAATGTGAACCTTTATGACTGAATGTGTCGCAATTTTGACAAGTTAAAGTTTTCCCACATAGATTACATAGTCACATGAGTAATTTCTTCTGTCTTTTACAGTTCGCCTTTTTTAAAAATTGAGATGGCCATATTTTCTTTTCTCTCTTTTTTATACCGGATATGTGGTTAGACATATTCTTTCTCTTTTATAGCGGAGTAATTTTTACATTTTTATTTTACTTTTCTGACATATGCCACGCCCGATTACTCTATGCTTTTAGAACCGCTTCTCACACTTAAAACTATTTAGCAGTCTTTCGCAACTACTGTCGAGTTTGATGGGTTCGCTTTTAAGTTTCACTAGAACTCCTCATCTGATTTCAGCATTCTTTCCTTACACTAGTTCCAGAGCGAAAATGAGACATTTAAAACCATATACCGAAAGTTCCACCATTCTAAAGTCGTTAGATTACTTGTTTACGACTAACTCGAACGCTAAATAATCTTCGTCGTCCCGTTTAGCAAAATTAAAATAGTGCCACTTTTTGTGGAACAGTAAAGTATTCGGGCTTAAAATATTTGATAATAACTTCAAGGTTTCAACGAACTCCAAATCCGCGTTTTTTTTCTTTTTAGGTAGAATGCAATCTATGAACTGGCTGTGTTTAGTAGTTCCTAACTTTCGTAAAAATAGTTGCTTTTTTATCGCATTAGGCCAGTCTTCAAAATCGACGTAGAAACGATCTTTATGTCTACTAAAGAAAGAATCGAACGTCTTGTTTTCAACGGGAACGTAGGTAGAGAGATCCATAGTGTTTCATATATTATTCTGCGAAAATGACGTATTACTATCAGTAGGTGGTTTACTGTTCATGTTTCTGAGAAGTAATCCTTCTTTTTCTGTAGTCATTCTTCCAGTTTTTGTTGATTTTGTTGATGCTTTTCAATTTTTACTTGTTGGATCAATCTCTAATTAAGTTTCCTATTGTTGCAGAATTTGTTGCTTTTGTAGTCTTCTAGTTGTTGGAACAACCTTTCTTCTATTTTCTGCTGGTGGTCTATATGGGCTTTCATCATGTGACCATTAATAGCATTGAAATCCTCCATCTCATGATTTTTTTTACTTTTTACAAAAAGGCAATTGATTTACTGGGACTAAACGTTTTCCTTTTAATTTCTAATAGCTTATGTAATTTTAGTAATTACAGTTTAATACTGTACATGGAAAAAGTTTACGTTATTTTTTCTCTGGGGAAAACTATTTCATTAGAGAAAATGTGACTTACAGATTTATCTTAGTTTAATCGAAATTTTTTTCAAGTACATTTTTAAGACCTTTTCCTTTTTTTTTGATTCGATGTTCGACAAAAGAGATTTTTTTAACACCATATGTTGTAGTGTAGGACATATGTGGCGTATGCCATTCCGTTATCAGATAGTTTACGTATGTAAATACTGGTGTAAGTTTATAATTTTATTCGAGAACGTGTTCTGCTGGTAATACTATGTTGTGGGTATCCCATATATGAATTCGAATTTCTCGTCGTTAGATTTGTTGTGGCCCGGATAGGACTCCAAGAAAGACTCGAACACTATTATAGCATTTGTATTTACATCAAGAGAACGAGAGTTGCAGTACTTAGTACAGATATGGCGTACTGTGAGTGACTCTAAAATCTTTCAGTATATTTATACCGTTAGAAGAGTTCATATATTATGGATGAGTTCCTACAAAAAATTATTTATAGTTTGACTTCATTTTCAAAAAATTATTCATCGTTCGATTTCATTTTTAAAACATATCGTTCGATTTCATTTTGAAACATATTTATCGCTTGACTTTAATTTGTTTGTTTGTTTCCTAAATCCATAGTATTTAATTTTCTCCTGCTTACAACACACGTAATTTAATAAAGTTGTTTTTTTCAGTTTATATTAAATAAAATTCAGCTTCATCATAATTCTAATCTAATCATCTTCCTTGCTCTTCTTTTACGAGAGGCGTGCAATAAGTAATGCCCCTGACCCACTTCCAGGTGTCTGATTTAGCTGAAATTTTGCATATGCAATGATTTATATCTCTACGGGAGATGTGGCAAATTACAGCTCGGAACGAATTGTGGTTTCTGTTTTACAGATGTTTGAAATGAGTCAGGTGTGAAATGGAGCCTGTTGAATGTCGAGCAGTGATCCGGTTTTTGTATTTGAAAGGACGCACACCAGAGGAGGCTTTTGATGAAATGAAAGAAACTTATGGTGATAATGCTCCATCATATGACCTTGTAAAACGCTGGCATCGTGAATTCAAACATGACCGGAAGTCTGTGGAAAGAGCTCCCAGACCTGGTCGCTTCCCTTTTGCCATTGATGAGGCATCTGTCCGTCAAGTTGATGCTGCCATTTTGGAAGATCTGCGCATTACTATTCGCCAAATAGCACAAGATGTCAAGATTAGTACAGGGTCTCTGGAAACTATCATTCATGATCATTTGCATATGCATAAGGTGTCTGCCAGATGGATTCCCAGGTTGCTCACACCATCTCAGAAGCGAGAACGCGTCGAGTGCTCGAGCATGAATTCGGAGATGTGCCAAGAAGATGAGTCAAAGTTTTTCAAAAGACTGATTACACAGAATGAAACCTGGGTCCATCACTATGATCCAGAGACCAAAGCACAGTCAATGCAGTGGAAGCACTTGGACTCACCACCTTCAAAGAAGGCAAGGGTGCAGCCTTCCGCTGGCAAGTTCATGCTCACAGTCTTCTGGGACCATGGTTCTCCCCAGAATGTGCTGCTGCCATTGCGCAAAGAAATAACTTTTACCGTAGCTACCAACGTAATAGATGCACTGAGACTAAAGCTGATTTCAGGAACGCCAGCAACCACTGTAAAAGAGTAATAAAAAATGCAAGATAGCTATATGCTCAATCTGTTAAATCCAAAGTAGCTGATCAGAGGCTTGGTTCCCACCAGTTTTGGAAAATAACAAATAGGATCCTGAACAGAAGTGTACGTTCTATCCCAACCATTATCAACAGACCAAAGTTTATCTCGTCAGCTTCAGACAAAGCGAAACGATTTGCCAAAAACTTTGCAGCTTATTCTACCCTATGCGACGAAGGCCATCAACTCCCCATATTTCCTCCTATAACACAGAACACGCTAGGTAACATACAAATATCTGTACGTGAGGTCGCCAAGCTAATCAAGAACCTTGATTCCAGTAAAGCCACTGGCCCTGACCGCATCCCAATTATAGTGTTAAAAAAGCTTCAACCAGAACTTGCTCCCATACTTACGAAACTGTTTAAACGTTGCATTAAGGAGAAGTGCTTTCCGACCCCCTGGAAAACCTTATCAGTATGCCCTGTATTTAAGAACTCAGGTGATAAGTCATCTTCCTCTCGGTACAGACCAATAAGTCTCCTGTGTGTCATGAATAAGTTGCTGGAATCCATATCAAATAGAGAAATAATCAACCACCTCAGCAGAAATAACCTTCTTAGTGACAAGCAATATGGTTTCCGCTCTGCAAGATCTACAGCAGATGTGCTAAAGGTTATATCTCATAGAATTAGTGAATCCCTTGAGAAAGGCTTCCTTTCCAGGGCAATTGCTCTTGACATATCAAAGGCCTTCGACAAGGTATGGCATAAAGGCCTACTTCACAAGATCTCCAGCTACGGTATAACTGAAAATATTCTCTCTATCATTTCTCTCTCATAGGCTCATAAGGGTAGTGGTTGATGGACAAAAATCAGAGGCCCACAGTATTAATGCTGGAGTCCTTCAAGGGTCCATCCTGGACCCAACTCTCTTCCTGATCTACATCAATGATCTCCCTAAACACATACTTAAATCATTCGTTGACATAATTGCTAATGACACGACCATCTATGGCAACACATCAAAGGCTGTAAATGACAAAGCTCTTTCCGATTCTCTCTCCTCTGATCTCGAGCGCGTGGTTCAGTGGGGGAAGACGTGGCTGGTTTCCTTTAATGCATCTAAAACCAAACTCCTATCTTTACATCATCAACGCTCTGATCCCCATCCGGCATCAATTGAAATAGATGGCTCTAGTCTAGGAGAAGCCCCATGTTTTGACAAGCTTCTGGGCTTGACCTTCACTCCTGATCTGAAATGGAACACGTACATCAAGTCTGTTGCCAAGGTCGCTGGAAAGATGGTGGGATCCTTCTCGCGTTCCAGAAGATATCTCACTACTGATGCAATTCTTTATCTATATAAAAGCCAAGTACGTCCAAGGATGGAATAATGCTGCCATATCTGGGCAGGAGCTGCTAAAAACAGCCTATCCTGCCTTAACGGAGTACAAAATAGACTTCGTGGCTTAGTGGGGGATGCCCTTTTCATTTCCCTGCAACCTCTCTCCCACAGAAGAGACGTTGCGAGCCTATCTTTGTTTTATCGTTATTTCCATGGCAGGTGCTTGTCCGAACTCCAATCTCTGGTCCCCCCTCGCCAATCACCCGTCTAGCTGAATCCACTATCAAAAACTTTCCCCACTCTTTATCTATGCCTAAATCAAAACGTAGATTCCATGAACAAAGCTTCTTTCTTAGAACTGCACGCCTGTGGAACTCTGTTCCGTCTGCCTACTTCCCTCCTGACTACAACTTGGATGTGTTCAAGTCCAACGTAAACAAATTCCTGACGAACCGCCCCCTTAAGTAGACACTTTAAATATCTACACTAACGTACTGTACTTACAATAACCCTTATCCCTGAGTGGCTTCTGGGCCTTGATAAGTGATGACCACCTTGTAAAAAAAATAAATAAAATAAAAAAATGCTGTAAAAGCCATGATTGTCTGAACAAACGGAGAAACAGCTGTAAAAAGTGAAGCTCTTTATTGGAAAATAAACCGAAATTATTTTCTGAAATTTGTTTTTTATTTTTATTCTCTGTCCGTTTATCTTATTTTCTATATCTCCCGCTCAACCTCTTCTCTCTCTCTCTCTCTCTCTTTCTCTGTCTGTCTCTCTCTCTGTCTGTCTGTCTGTCTGTCTGTCTCTCTCTCTCTCTCTCTCTCTATATATATATATATATATATATATATATATATATATAGTAGTGTTGTGACGATTAATCGGAATCGGGAATCGGAAAAATCGGAGCTTTTTGGGGTATCAGAATTGGAAAAATTTGAAGCGTATTTTCCAATGCCAAAGCCGATTCCTTTAATTATCTTTAATTATCTTTTTTTTTTATTTAATTTTGGCTTAAGAAAAATCTTCCACTGCTTGTAGTAATATTAAAATAATAAACATTTATTGATTTAAACTTTCAGTAAGACTAAAATCTCTAGATCCCCTCAGAAGTGTGTTTTTACGTTTCAGAAAATATATGCACATTCAAAATATGTTTTTACAGTAATAGGGATTAAATAACACTTTTATAGTAAAATATTTAGAGATTTATAAAAAATTGGAGTTGGAATCGGTAATTGTATCGGAATCGAGAATTTAGTACAGAATCAGTAATTGCATCGGAATCAGGAAATATATTGGAATTGTCCCATCACTAATATATATGTACATACACACGTAGCTAAGATTTTTTTTTATTATAGTATTGCAGTAAAAATTCGGAGAACTGATGGTGTAAGGGAGATAACTGTGTTTAAATTTATTTTACTTTTTTATTTTTTTTCTAACTTGTTATAAATATATTTTTGTTGTTTATGTTTTTTTTTCTATTTTTATTTGTATTGGTGTATAAGGGAGATAACTGGGCTTAATTTCATGTATTTTTAATTATACTTTGTGGCTATAATATTTTTTCTTTGTTTATGTATATTAATATTTACTTTTATTATTATAATTCCATACCACCAACAGACTTTATATACAGCGGACATACCAATAATTGGGTTGCAAATTAATTATGTAATGAGGGGAGGAGTGATAAATGAATAACCAGTTAGACATTTCTCTACTCGAGCATACCCGTCTATTTTTTTTGTTTTTCTTTACTCTTGTGAGTCCAGTCCTTTCCGCATTGCTTTTGACTTTTAAAACTTCCATATATTCCTTTACCAGCAATGCTTCAAGCAAACTACTATATATATATATATATATATATATATATATATATATATATATATATACATACAGTGATGATCATATTTATTGGCACGGTAAAATAAAAGTTAAATTTTGTCTAATAAATTCTAAAAAAGGGATTAAATTAAAGAAAATAACAAAGTATATTATGTATTTTTAACTGGCCTTTCCGATGCAGCAATCGGATTTTAGAAAAAATAAATAACAAAGAAACAACAAACATAATTGCAAAAAACCCTTGTTCAAAATTATTGGCACGGCTTTGTTTTTCTTTTAGTATCAGTATAATATCAATCAATTTCCGGTTTACGTGCTTTCTGAACTTTTTTATAGCCATATTATGCTTGTTTAACGCTAATTTAGTGAATAATTTTTTTTCAGATAATTTTTAGATAGCGATTTATTTAAACTATTATAAGTGACTAAATTATAATTTTCAATCGCCATGGTTAAAACTAAGGAACACAGCGAAGACGTCAGGAAGCTTGTTGTAGCATGCCATACCAATGGGGAGGGCTATGATAAGATTTCAAAGAAGCTAAACCTTCCCAAATCCACTGTTAGAGCCATAATAAACAAGTTCAAATCGCAAGGCCACG
Source organism: Euprymna scolopes (assembly GCF_053919585.1). Lineage (NCBI taxonomy): Eukaryota > Metazoa > Mollusca > Cephalopoda > Sepiida > Sepiolidae > Euprymna > Euprymna scolopes. Next base: position 14,357,842 of record NC_136505.1, on the reverse strand, counting down.
TTATGAGTTTAGAGGGTAGAGGGAGAAAAAGGATTCTTTCCCCAAGAGATGAACGGAAAATTGTTCGACAAGTAAAACAAAACCCAAGGATCTCTGTTGGGGAGATTGTTGATGAACAGAGCACCTCTGGAGTGAATGTATCTCGACATACAGTTGGTAGAGTTTTGAAGAGAGCTGGTTTAAAAGCATGTCGTCCGAGAAAGACTCCCTTATTGAAGCCTATGCACTTGAAAGCAAGGCTAGCCTTTGCAAAACGTCATATTGATAAAGATGTTGCATTCTGGAAACGTGTTCTATGGACTGACGAAACGAAAATAGAGTTATTTGGCCATAATAAAGTGTCTTATATTTACAGAAAATCTGGCGAAGCTTTCCTGCCTAAGAACACCATACCCACAGTGAAGCACGGTAGAGGCAGTTTGATGTTTTGGGGATCCTTTGCTGCCTCTGGACCAGGGCGACTTGTTAAGGTCACAGGTAGCATAAAAAAAGGAAGATTATGTTAAAATATTGGATGAAAACCTGAAAGACTCTGCTAAAGAGCTCTCACTTGGTCGTCGTTGGTGGTTCATGCAAGATAATGACCCAAAGCATTCGGCTAAACTGACTAAGAAATGGCTTGAGGACAATCATATTAATGTTTTGGAGTGGCCATCACAAAGCCCAGACCTTAATCCAATTGAAAATTTATGGAGAACATTAAAATTGAGGGTAATGCAAAGGAAGCCTAAGAATCTTATTCAATTGGAGGATTATTGTCAGGAAGAGTGGGCTAAAATTACTACTGAAGAGTGCAACAACTTGGTTGTAAACTATGAAAAGCGACTGAGGAAGGTAATCAAGGCCAAAGGCTATACAATTGATTATTAAATAAATCGTGCCAATAATTTTGAACAAGGGTTTTTTGCAATTATGTTTGTTGTTCCTTTGTTATTTATTTTTTCTAAAATCCGATTGCTGCATCGGAAAGGCCAGTTAAAAATACATAATATACTTTGTTATTTTCTTTAATTTAATCCCTTTTTTAGAATTTATTAGACAAAATTTAACTTTTATTTTACCGTGCCAATAAATATGATCATCACTGTATATACTCCCACTGGTCACATTACAATATATATGAGGTTAGAATATTACAATAAATATTAGGTTAGAATATCTAGTTTAATCATATAAATATCTCATATATATATATATATATATATATATATATATATATATATATATATATATGAGATATTTTTACTTGTTAAAATGGACGAAAGTTATAGTCCGTTGATTAGAATGTGTGCTTTATGCTAGATTATTTGTTTAATATAGTTAAATTTGTTTTTATTTTTGCAATCAATACTAATCCTTAGTTATGCCTATTTATGCTAAAATGTTCATTAGACGGAAACCATAATAATTGGTTTGCTCCACCTTATTATAGCAAAGGTTCATAGATAATTTCAGCCAGATTAACCCTAGTAATTTCCCAGAAAAAGTGGAACAGACAGACAGGCAGACAAAGTGAAATATAGATACATCTTTCATATCAGCAAATATGAGACTGCTTACGTAATGAAAATTAACGGGATCGTGGAACGTCTTTTAGTAATTTCTAGAAAACATTTCCCTTCTCATAATATAAAATAAGAAAATAAAAATTCTAACATGGCTGCAACTCAGAAAAAAGAGGACCGCATTCGGAGAGAGTTGAATATTATGTATATATGAATATGATAGAAAATGCAAGTATGAAAAGTAATATGGTTAAGCTTAAACATGGAAAAGTAAAGGACCAGTTGTTAAGAATTGAAAAGAAAAGGGCAAAATATTCTAGTAAAAAAAATCTAATAGATTTATAACTTAAAATATTGCAGCATTAAGAATTGATGATATAATACTATAAATTGAATTAAAAAATCTTAATGCTGCAATATTTAAAGTTATAAATTTATTATATTTTTATTAGGATATCTTATCCTTTTCTTTTCCACTTTTAACTACTAGTCCTTTACTTTTTCATGTTTAAGCTTAAGCATATTACTTTTCATGCTCGCATTTTTCTATAGTACTAATATATATAACAATATACGGCAATCGTATACTTTACATAAAATCCCCCCAATTATCTCCCTTTCATGCTTTTATTAGTGAATTAATAAATAACAGTAGTCGCTGAAAAAACATGGTTGCTATGGAAGCCAATCATAAAAAACGTTATATTTTTTACGATTTTGAACACCAGAAAATTTATCATAACTTTTGTTTTACTGAACGAAAATTGAATTTTTTTTTTACAATTTAGTTGACAAGATGATCTATAAACTATAATAATTGTTTGAAATTTGGTAAAAAAATGAGTGAGTGGTGAAGCTTTAAAACAGTTCTAAATGACTAAAACTGCCACTTAACCATATATTCAAACACTAAAGTGTTTGGAATGATACAATAGCGTGTGTGTTATTTTCTGTGTCACGCTAACATCCGGGTAGCTAAATTGTTATGTACTTTCATTTCTTGTCATAAATAATTTTAACAAGAATTCTTCATAAGTTTTTGTTTCGGTTTTGATTATAACTGATGGTGCTCAAGTTATATATATATATATATATATATATATATATATATATACACACAGATATATGTATATATATATATATTATTTCGGTTTCGATTCAAGCTAATGCCCTCAAGTCATATATATATATATATATATATATATATATATATATATATTATTTTTTAAGTCACAACTTTATAATATATAAAAATCGATAGACCATCAACTCTATGGTAATATATACGAAATATGCAAGAATTAAAATATCGTATTTAAGCGTACTTTACGACCGGGCTTTGCCGGGCGTTCGTGCTAGCCTAGATAAATACTTTTGTAGTTTTAACAAAAAAGCTACAATAATATCAGAGCGTCTCCATTTGCACTGAACATCTACAGAATTCCAACATCAATATATTACATGTGAATGAGTCCCCCGTGTAATTTCCACAGGTCCTGCTAGTTACTATTAATACTTCACTGAACACTGTTTATGACATTGCAGTAAATATAATTTATAACGTCATTTATATTAAATGTGCATTTGTCGTTTATTTATTTTTCTTGCTTCTCCTTGTGTTTTAAAAGTTTAATATTTTATTTTTATTCACAAGAAACAAACAAACCATTAACTTTTACAAGCATTCTTTTCTGTCCTCCTCGACAGATTTAGACATCTCCGGAGAATACTCATTACTTTGTAAAAATACATAGGCATTTACAATATACAAACTCATGTGATATATATATATATATATATATATATATATATATATATATATATATATATGTAATATTTGTCTATGTAAATATCAATATTCAAAACTTCGTTTATTCATTACCCACACAGCAGCAGCCGTATAGCGTAATGATGAGAAACCCTGACTGTCATTTGGGCGGCCGGGTTTCAATCCTGGCTTGAGGCAGTTGCCTGTCTAGCCGCACTGATGAGCTGTGAAACAGCGAAAGAGTACTGTATGTGGATGAGTATATATATATATATATATATATATATATATATATATATATATATATATATATATATATATACATTGGCTGAGTCTTTATATCTGTAGAGATATTTACTTATATATTATGAGCGGCACGTGCACTACTCGTAAAGCAGTCGAAATAAACTATAGAATAGATTCAGTCTGACATATTTGATTTATAATATTTGATCCCGAAGATCGTATTAACCTTATCGTTTTTCTGGAGTCTGTCTCTGTTGGAGTCTACGAATTCAGTTTACTAAATACAGCGTATGTAACACATTTAAACAAAATAAATAAAATCGTTTATGCAGTGTTTTTATGAATTATACATTTTTTTTTGTTTTGTTTATTGCTTTCTATCGTTTCAGAATATATTTTATGGGTTTCTTTTTAGTTCTTTTTTTGTAAATTAATCTCTTTTATATCCAGTGACGTGGCGGAATCAGTATATAAAACGTATGATTTCATTTATTTATTTCTAAGAGAGAAAGAGTGAAACGGAGAGAGAGAGAGAAATAGAGACAGATAGAAAGAGAGAGAGAGAGAGAAAGAGAAAGAGAAAGAAAGAGAGAGAAAGTGAGAGAGAAAGTGACAGAGAGAGAGAGAAAGAGAGAGAGGGCGAGAGAGGAGAGAGAAGGAAAGAAAGAAAAATGAAACTTGTTTTTTTTACTTTAAAGTAGTATTTCTTATTTTCTTACATTTGTTACATAGGGTTCTTCATCGAGTTCTCACTGGGGTTATCATCGAGGGGCACCATTTAAATCATTGAGGGGCACTTTTTACGTTTGGGTGTATATAACATCAAAGATTCCGTGTGCGTATGATTGTCTCTAATATAAATGGTTGGGTGTTTGATTATCATAAAGGGAATCGTGTGTGTGACATGTAATTTCTGAACCTACCTCTGCTTCTTCGATGTTGGACCATCTGCCGATTTCTCATCCTGGAGGGAGACTTGATACCTGTTTGACGAAGATTTATCACTCCAAGACGATGAATGGGTTTTATAGTTTTTATTTCACTTTCCCCAGAGGTCCTGCAGGAGGTGGAAGTGAAATCGGCCTGTGTGGGTTCTTCTTATATACACGTCAGCGTTCGTCTCCCCCCTCTCCAGTTAAGAGGGGGAGACAACGGAAAGCCGTCTGTCTTCTTCAAAGCCCAAATCAAATCTCCAGATCTAGCCAACCACGTCACTCATACGTAATCTGGTCAGCTGACCTTCGGTTCTTGTAAACGTGTCTACACTCCACGTTCACTCACCTCTCTCTCTCTCTCTCTCTCTCTCTCTCTTGCGCGCGCTCTCTCTCTGTAACACATTTAGCGGCTTCATGCCTTGTCTGGAGCGGTTTCCACCAGAAAAACTACCTATCTATTCCTGTAGTCTGGTTGATCGTAGGTGCTTCTGCAGAAACTCTCGCCAGCTATCTCCTCTCCCGTCTGTTCTGTGCTATTGTTATTGAACCGCAGGCCCGGCCATTCTCTGATGTTATTCTCCCATCTTTTCTTCTGTCATCCACGCCTTCCTTCTCCTCTTACTGTCACCTTCATTATTGTTTTAGCAAGTCCTGTTGATCTCATTACATGCCCATACTATTGTAATTTGAATCGTTTTATTGTGATTAAGAGATGTCCATAGGTCCCACAAGTTTACTTCCTCATTTTTAATGTGATCTTTGTAGGAAATACCAAGTAACACTTTATCTCAGCTGCTTGTATATTCTTTTCACTCTCTGCTGTTACGATCTAAGCATTCAGGAATATTGATTTTACTAGTGAGTGTATGAGTCTGATCTTTGATTTGAGTCATATATTCTCATCTTTCCATATTGGGTTCACTTTTGTTATGGCTACGGTGGTTTGGCCAATTCTGGATAATATCTAAAGTTTGGATCTGAGACAACTGCCCCAAGATATTTGCAGCTGTTTAAAGTTCTAGTGTCAGTCGAAGATTTTATGGATCGAGTTTATGGATGAAAGGCTTTCCCATCTGTAGAACACATTGCCGCAAGACTGGTTTCCTATTAATTACAACTTGGTCGTATTCAAATGCAATATCGACAAATCATTGTCAAAACCTAGCCAAACGCAAACAATTTTATTGATTAATGTTAGTATTTTCCTAGCATTCCTCGTCTTTCGGCTGGAAATCTCCATCTCAGTAACCCTTACCTTTAGTGGGTGGATAAGTCTTGACTCGATAGAAAAAAGAAAATTAATCTTCTAATTTAATGTGATATGACTTGATGGCCGAGCCACCATACCGGCGCCATTCTTTGTGCCTGCACGCATCTGGGGGTAGATTTTAACATTTCATCATTATTTATATAACACATTTTCTCCTTTTGTTATTTTAAAAAGTTTAACTAGCTTAATTTATGCAGTTTGCGTATGTATTCAATCCTCTATTCATTATTATACATTACAAGGAATTACTTACTATTAGGGGTAGTGTAGGATGTGCTTTCGCATCATGATATCACTCTCTTAGATTTAACCTCCTCTTTCATTACTGAAAGTAATGTAATATTTGTTCTGTGACCACAATAGAATCCCCCTTTTTGGGAAGCTGGTTATATTCTGACAAAAATATTCTACATCTAATCGCAAATGGTTATTTATTTTAGAAAATAATACATAACATAAGGAAATATCATATAAATGTAGATAATATTACGTAACGATTATAACTAAGGAATTGGCGTGTCATAATCAATTACTGACGAGATATCTCACGTATGTATAAAATAGAAATAACTTAATTTGTCTGTTTGGAGAAGATATGGTTACTTGCTTTGATGACATATTATCAAAGAAAAACAAATTTTACATGACCAGAAATAGATGTTCAGAATAAAAGAATTGCCTTGACGAATGTATTTATAAATCCATCATTTTTTTGGCATGTATTTAAGTCTGGAGAGATCATATTTTTTTGTAGCGTGGTGGATATAAATGTATGATGAAGCACACACTCGATAGAAGTAGACTCCGGGCCTGATAAGCGCATTTAATGGAATCTGTTTCAGATGACCAGACACAAGAATCGGTTTGTGGCCTCGCAGACAAAAAAAAACAAACAAACAAACAAAAAAAAAATGAATTGCACACAAGTTCATTATCAATATATATATATATATATATATATATATATATGTATATATAAATGGATCGCACACAAGTTCATTATCAATATATATATATATTATATATATATATATATATATATATATATATATATATATATATATATATAAACATGCACCCATATATATATATATATATATATATATATATATATATATATATATATATATATATATATATATATATATATATATATATATTATATGCCCCTTGCTAATGAAGCCAGCCATGACTTCTGTTACCGGAGTTCGAATCTCGCGACTGGCGTTATTCGTGACACCCTGCACTGATGATTCCAGAAAGGACGAAACACTAGTGTCTGTAGGTATTTAATAATTATTATAGTAAATAATAATGTCATCCCCTTTAAGAAACTTGTTTCTTATCGTGGAGTACTTTCAGTTGTAATAAAGTCGGTAAACTAATACGAGCAGATCGTCATATAATGATTAGATCACTCTGACTGACGCTAAAAGCATTTAATAAGAATAAATGTTTAATTTCAACTTGTATCTCTCGCGGTTTGCGGTAGCCTAGTGGTCGGGTCCGTGCTAATGAAGCCAGACATGACTTCTGTTGCCGGGGTTCGAATATCTTGACTGTCGTTATTCGTGACACCCTGCACTGATGATTCCCGAAAGGATGAAACACTAGTGTCTGTAGGTATTTAATAATTATTATAGGAAATAATGATAATAATAGTAATAATAATAATAATAATAATAATATATATATATATATATATATATATATATATATATATATATATATATATATTTGTGTGTGTTTATACTTAGTAGTTGCATTTAAATGATCAAAGAAAAAAATCAGTCCACAACATTATATTGCCTTCCTTTCTTGCTCGTTTACTAATTCCAATCCATACTCGAGATTCTAGTAGTGTTTGTATTACAGAGTAAGCTGCTAAAATATTGCTTGGATCCTGGAGTTATACAAAGACTATAATTACATCTAGCGCACTATTGGACAGGGATTTGCATCACAGACCCGGAGCGAATAGTGCTTATGGGAGATTGTCATGCCATCCTAGATCCCAATATGATGGAGTAGTCTGTCTGACTTGATGGCTTCATGTGATTTTGTGGACAGATTTCGTCTGGAGGGAAATGTGGTAGTGCCATACTAGGTCGTCCTTCTGTCTGAATTCTTACTTTGACAGAATGTTAGTTAGAATGGAGTAACGTTGATTTTCTATCTTGTGCAACTTGATTAAGTCATTCGGACCATAAATTGGTAATGGCCAGATTGAATTTAAACGATAAACCTCGGTTAGCTGGGTATTGGAAATTGAGTATCTCTTTACTGGAGACTGAAGAATTCCGGAAACAGCTAACCTCACTACTTTAGCAGTTATCGGGAGTAGATTGTGGGTAAAAGCTAAAATTAAAATTAAAAGTTATTGTGTCCGATACAGCCAGCATCCCTCTGTCAATAGGGCTAGGACGAAAAAGCGCGCAGAAGATGAGCATAATCCTTAATAAATATATCGTTTGATTAGCTACCGATATGAAAATCAAGTTGTTAAAGGTATGTTAAAAAGTCTCAAACGAAACTTAACATTGAAGCTGTTGAATAAAGGCTGTTTTACGTCTTGGCTCGGATGACTACATTCGGAAGTTTAAAAACTTGGAATGTACTATGGTATCGACTTGTAAGATTTACGAGGGGTCCCGTTAGCATTTGAAGGGGCTCTTCTCCCAACTACCCAGATTCTGCACCCAGGAGTTTGACAGCTATTTGGCCGACTCGTTCCACTTAGCGGCGGGCAGAGTTGCTAACTGTGATGGCATAGTTGCGGAGTGAGAGATCATTTCTTCGTTTAACCAGATTGCCAATAACAAATTTCCAGGACTTAATGATCTGCCATACGAATTTTATTTGAAGCTGTCAGCCATCTTTTACCTGCTATAAAGGATATATTTAACAACTGGTTATCTCAGGGATCCGTTCCTGGACAGGTTACACATGAAGAAAAGCTATCGACATGGTGGGGATGATTTCGGCATTATAAACATATAACTGCTAAACACAGAGTTTAAGATTTTGGCATGACTTATCGGCGATTTGATCGAATCTAAGTAAACTCATGCTGTGAAGATCCATTCAAATCCACTTTGTTCCTACGATCATAGAGAAAATGGAAGACAACACTGAAGCCGCGCTGATTAATTTGGACCGTACCAATGCTTTTGATATGAAAGACCATGGTTTCCTGTGATCTGCCCTTGATGCCGCTGGTTTTAATCCGAACTTCCGCAAGTGAGTTTCCAAACCCTTCGTCACAAGTATATTTCTTCGTATGCCACGTATGGTTTACCATTACACAACATCTTTACTATCTTATACCGTCAATATCTACAACAAAGAAATGTAACTTTCAGATCATTAATGCATAAGTTCAGTCATCATAAGAATGCAATTAGCAATTCCCTCATTTCAAGAGGAATTATTTTTTTGAATGTTTCCCGTATTATGAAATAAATCAAGTTAAAGTTCAAATGAATTATGTATTTGGAGTAATAGATAAAAAAGTGACACGATTTACAAACAATAGCAACCTTTTAAATACCGATTTGCATGAGACAAATGTATGCTTTGTTCTTTCTGATTTTTTTTAGATAAAGACTGATGTAACATAGTGCACATGAGTGTGTGGGAAATATATGCGGCAACGAAAGATTTGCAGCAGCAGTAGCTAATAAACGCGCAGACGAAAATTAGGAAGTGTGCGCAAGAAGAAAAAGGAAAAAAAGGAGGAAATACACCACGTGGGCAGAGAAGCAAAGTGAACGTGGAAGAAAATGGACGTATGAAGTCGAGGATGGTAATGGGCCGTCCGTGACCAGCATGCGGCCGGAGGAAAGAGAAACGCGTGAGGTTTTATGAAAACGTGGCAGCTAGAAACTTTTTTTTAAATGATGTCGAAAGTAACGATAATAAATGCCTTTGTTAAAAAAGAAAAAAATGCCGACCCGGATTTTTATTTATTTATTTTGTTAGTAACGGAAACGTTATATTGATTATTCATATCATTTGGATATTTGAAACTACTGTTCTCAACTTGATTGTTATTTTCACAACGTCTCGGTCGATGTAACCTTCATGCTTCTTCAGATGCATCTTGTCGAACTCGGAAATCTTTCTGTTGATCTCGGAAATCTTTCTCTTAAACTCGGAATTTCAAACGAAACCTTTATTTAATCAATAGGGGTAGCATGTTCTCGTTCTCTCAACTAGGTTATTCGCATTTGTATCTTTTTTTTTTAGTGTTACTCGTATTGAGGATTGAACCTTCAACCTCCAGAAGAGAATTACTTACAACTTAATTTTACCAAGTACTTTGTCTACTATGCAACGAGTTCGATGAGATACACAAAAAAGAAGGTCGTAGGTTACATCGACCGAAACGTTGTTAAAATAACACTCAAGATGAGAAATGGAGATTAGTTCTTGTACCGATCAAATTTATCACTATGGTTTACATTTAATCCAACGTCAACATCGCCAAACAAATCGTAACGAAATTCGATAAGTCTTGGTATTAGAACTGATAAATTTGCAGACATCTAAGGCAATCAAGGTCAAAAGTCAAACTCACAGAAAATTTGAGTCACAGTTTTGGCGATAACTTCGGTTCTGTTCATCGTAGACATTTTTTCCCAAATTTGATGCATAAAGTAATGCTCAGATAAGATTTTGATGCATACTTACGTTGTCACGCTGAAGTATGCAGGTTGACGATGGATCTATGCTCTTGATTTAATGTATGTACGCGCTAACTTTGCAGCCCGTTGAGAAAGTACTCGCTTGTCGCAATGTGTTCATTTTTCCATTAGTTTATTAACGTCAGTTCTAAATACTCGAAGGCATGAGGTCCTAATACAACTTACCCAACTATTTCTTTAATTCACACCACATACCGCGCTAACCGCTCGACTCGCAGAAAGCAAAAGAAAATAGTTGATCACTGTCATACGTCTTGTGTCTCTTCTCCGTTGAGCCTGTTAGGCAGAAATCCATCAACGGATAGCACAGAGTGCAAAGTATTTTCATTATTAAACTGTCCACTTATTTGCTGCCGGATCCCCGAGGATATGGTTGTCTAACAATCGTCGTTAGATAAGTGCTCATAACGGGATGGATGAAGACAATGACATTGCTACACGTACAAACACGAATATATATCTATATCTATCTATATCTATATATCCTTATCTATCTGTCTATCTCTCTTTTGCTCTCTCTCTGTCTCTGTCTCTGTCTCTGTCTCTGTCTCTCTGTCTCTCTGTCTCTCTCTCTCTCTCTCTCTCTCTATATATATATATATATATATATATATATATATATATATATAAATGTTTAACGTATATTTATAAAGCTCTATCTAGTATCACCGAAGTTAAGCAATATGGAGCTTGGCCAATACTAAAATAGGTGACCAGCTGCTGGATGTGCTCGGTGCTTGGAGAGGGATGAACATCGCCAGGCTATTCTTGCCTATATTTTAATTTTTTGGGGGGAGTAGGGGAAGGGGCGGAATTCACTCGAGGATAAGGGTTAATGAGTACAGAAGTCAACAGAAAAATATCGTACTAATCGTTAGTAGTGAGAATTTGGTAAATTAGATTACTTAAGGGGATGGCTCATCAAGAATTTGTTCCCGTTGGACTTGAAGACCACCATATCGTAGTCAGTTGGAAAGCAGGAAAACGGAACAGAGTTCCACAGGCGTGAAATTATATGAAAGAAACTTTATTAATGGAATCTGCGTTTAGGTTTAGGCACAGGCAAAGAGTTAAGGAAATTATTGATAGTAGTTTCAGCTATACAAGTATTTTCATGAAAGTCAGGCAAGGGAGGACCATAGATTGGAGCTCAGACGAGCACTTGCCACAAAAATAAAGATAAAGTAGACAGGTTCGCAACGTCTCTTCTGTGGAGAAAGAGGTTTCAGGGAAGAAAAAAGGGCATCTTCCACTAGACTACGAAGTCTATTTTGAACTCTGTCAAGACAGGATAAGCTGCTTCTAGTAGCTCTGCCCAGATGTGGCAACAGTACTCCATCCTTGGGTGTGCTTGGCTCTTAGAGGTAGAGAATTGCATCAGCAGTGAGATATCTACTGGAGTGAGAGAATGATCCCACTATTTTTCCAGCAGTCTTGGCAACAGATTTTATGTATGTGCCCCATCTCAGATCAGGAGTAAAGGTCAGACCCAGAAGCTTGTCAAAACATGGAGCCTCACCAAGACAAGGGCCATTCATATGAATTGATAATAGACGGGGGTCAGAGATAGAAGCTTGGTTTTAGATGTATTAAAATTAACCAGCCACCTCTTTCCCCATTGTACCACGTGCTCAAGATCAGAGAAGAAAGAATCAGTGAAAACTTAGTCATTTACAGCATTTAAAGTGTTGCCATAGATTGTAGTGTCGTCAGCATGAATGTCTACCAAAGTGTTGGGAATCAATTCTCCTTAAGGCAACAGCTTTGTAAGTATGGGAGCAACTTCTGGTTGAAGATTTTTCAGCTCTATAATAGAAATGTCGTCGGGGCCAGTTGCTTTACTGGAATCGAGTTTTTTTGTTAGCCTAGCAACATCACGTACAGATATTTGTATGTCGCACAGCGCGTTTTCAGACACAGGAGGAAATACGGGGTAGTTGGCGGCCCAGATCGCATAGGGTAGACTTATATATATATATATATATATATATATATATATATATATATATATATATATATATATGCAGGGTGTCCGTAAATTTACTATACAGTCTTATTGTTTTATTGTATTATATTTGTATTAATAGTTAATATATTTTTTTTTTACAGGTTTATTTAATCAAGCATGCCACGCAAGCTAACTTTGGAAGAACAAATTTATAAATATTTTAATACAATATCTTACTGTACTGTTAATATATTACAGGGTGTCTGTATAGTAACTTGTAAGACTGTATAGTAACTTTACGGACACCCTGTATATACTATCAAAAGTACCCGTCGTTGACTGGGTTCAAAAACAGCATACAGAAAATGGACTCTGATTTATGAAAGTATGATAGGTTATGAAAAGGAAGGGTTGTAAATTTGGGGGTATTAAAACCAAAGCAAAATATGATGAAAGTAAAAATAAAATAGATAAACCCCATAATTTATTATACCATACATTGTTCACATTGAAACACTTATCACAATATTCTGTGGATCTATATTAAAAAACCTTGTTATACTTTGTGACATATTTCCATTCTATGGAGGTCAGGTGCGAACGAACATCCCATAATTTTATTATACCATATTTCTTCAAACTGAAACATAATTATCAGAGTATACTTACGCAGATAGATATGAAAAGTCTTTATTAAAGTTTGTGCCTATTTCCATTCTATGGAGGCCAGGCGCGAACGCAGACCCCACAATTTTATTATACCATCCCTATTTAAGTTAAAATATACTTATCAAAGTATTCTTATGTGAATCTATATCAAAAACACTTGTAAACGTTTTGTTTTAAATTTATATATATATGTATATATATATATATATATATATATATATATATATATATATATGTGTGTGTGTGTGTGCCTGTGTGTGCATGTGTGTGTGTACAGTCTGGCGATTTCTTGTGGAGCTGAAACATGTGTAACGTGATTGACAAAATGTTTTTGAATAGGATTACAGTTACTAAGTATAATTCACATACTGAACACTGATGAGCACAATATAATTAATGACACTATCATATTATCTATAGATCTACATGAAATAATAAAATATTATATACGTAGGACGGGTGTTCCAAAAGTAATGCTTCCTATTTTTTTTTATTCCGACCGAATAAATCAGAGAATTGCAAATTGTATTATTATAATGACTAAACCTATGCATTCATGACACGGAAGTCTCATGCAAATATTGACGGTATGAGTCTCTAAGAAGCCAACCCTGTCATCGTAAGCAGAGATACATACTTGAATTCTTGACAAAAGTGCATTGATAATGTAGGTGAATATGTAGAAAAATAAACCCCAGGGCACAAAAATGTCACTCGCTTTAATGATACTACTATCATTTTTGTAGTTCTTCAAGTTTTTGAGTTAAAAGATAGTATTTCCTTCTTTACCGAAAGGAATATTTCTAATGGCATCTTGTAAACTTAACTGGAACTCTCACAACGTATCTTCGAAGCCGCCGTAACAATCTTCTATGCTTTAGTGTGTCGTTACGGGTAGTTACTCAATGAATTCTCGCATCCAGTGAGAATATGATCAAGGTTGCTAGTTTTTCCTCATGTTCTACATCGACCGGATATAGTTAATTCGAAGTTAACATGAAGTTTAACTGGTTTTCCTAAAATATCCTTGACAGGCTTTATGAGAAAACTTACATTTTAGGCTCCATGTATTTGCGGCCGCATTTGATATCACTGTGTGTGTTCACTTTTCCACTTGATCCGTGTATTCTGTTTACTTTGAACCACATCTGTAGCGATGCGCATGGCTTCAAGAAGACGATGAATTTCTTTCGTTTACAGGGGATACTTTGAACTGCAAAACCTGCAAAATCTGTGGGTGGATATCTAGACCTACTCTTCCACAACACTAATCATTTCTTTCGTCTTTAGGGCATTTTTTGCAGCCTTTTGCAGCATGTTTTGTCTTTCATTTTCGGTCAGTTATTACAGATGGTTTGGCATTCTTCACTAGTTGATCGCGAGAGTTATGCAGCATCTGGAAATGTTGCGTCTTACCTAATTTATATTCCGCAACAAGTGACGCCGTCGGAAGTTTTAGCTTCATTGATAAATTGTATAGTAGTATGTTTGTCAAGGAATGAGGAAATCTAGTCGTTTTCATAAGCTTACTTATTAGACATTACAGTATCACAGCTTTTATATTAAAATACGCATAAATTAAAAAAAAATTGTTATTACATTTTCACCCCAAACAAGGCACATTGCCACTTTCCTGTAGGGGGCTACTATTAAGGACATAAGCTACAGGAGTACTATGTAGGGAGTTGGGCAGCAAGATTTCGGTTCATGTTACATTTGAACTTCTGCATGTCAATACAGTTGGGGAAACAGGGACCCGGAAAGGAATTCCAAAGTCTAACGGTTTTGGGGAAGAAACTACTGGAGTAGAAGGCTCTCTTACAGCTAGGGATCTCTAATGTGAAGGGGTGGGATTTAGCTGCTTGTTGAGTTTGTCGGGGGTATTTACGTCGAGGGAGTACAAGTGCTTGCAATTCATCAGAGCATTCACCATTAAAATACGTATAGAACAGGCAGAGGGATGCAACATTTCGTCAATGGGACAAAGGCTGAAGCTTAGATGACAGTTCAGGACCTATTAGGTTGACGACTCTCTTTTGAACCTTGTCTAAGAGCGAGAGACTAGTAGCAGATGCACCAACCCGAATATGACAACGATACTCCATACATGGGTGGATGGTGGCCTTATAGAGGTACAGGATACTTTCGGGTGTTAGTAGTTGTCTAGCACGGTAGAGAGAACCTACCTTCTTTGCAGCGGTCCTGGCAATTCTCCCAATGTAATTGTTCCAACTCATGTTTCCTGTGAACGTTAGGCCGAGGAGTTTAAAAGAAGTACTTTCAGATAAAGAGCCTTTGGCTATTGCTATTGGTGATAGAGAAGGTTTCTTGTAATTCTGGAGAGATATAAAATGGAGATGTTATATATTATTTAATTAAATTTATTTGGAAAACATCTTAAAAACAATTTTAATTAGAAAACTCAACTTACAACCTACACGAAAAATTATAATAAAGTTTAATATGTATATATTTTTTTATTATAATTTACCTAAAATAAATCACAGTGTCTAAGGAGTTACTATTTAATGACATATCTAAAGGGAATCTCTATAGAGAGTTGCGCAGCGAGATGTCTGTTCACATTACATCTCAATTCCTGCATGACTGTGCTGTCATGGAAACAGGTAACCGCGAGTGAATTCAAAGTCTAGCAATTATAGAGAAGAAAAAAATCTATTAGAGTAGAAAGCTTTATGGCACCTAGATATCTCTACAGTGAAGAGGTGAGATTTTGCAGCTTGTTAGGTCTGTTGAGAAAATTTACGTGGAGAGGTACAAGTGCTAGGAATTCATCAGAGCACATTCCATTAAAGTACTTGTAAAACAGGCACAGGGATGCAACATTGCGGTGATGGGACAGAGGTTGGAGTTCGGTTGATAGTACAGAAACTATTAGATTTCCGACTCTTTTTTGGAACTTTTCTAAGAGGGATAGACAAGTAGGTAGATGCACCAGCCCAGATGTGACAGCGATACTCTATGCATGGACGAATGGTGGCTTTGTAGCATATTGTCAAATGTGAGTAGTAAAAAAAATATTTAAAAATAGTTTTTATGAGTAAAAGAGTCATTTGTTCCTGACAACATGAAATTTACCAGGTGTAACAACGTGATTTATTTCCTCATTCTTCTGCCACGCGTGACTTCTCGTTACGGCTGTGGCGTCACCCAAGTCTTTAACGTGATCGTGTTCTCGAACACGCTCTAGAACGTCATCCGCGTCTCTAACGTGACCGTATTCTTGAATGTGCTCTCTCCTTCTTATGGTCTTATTTTTCCTTACGTGACGTCATTTCGCTCACGGCTCGGTATTTGCATAAAGCCGAGTATGAGTTGGTAGTTGTAAGAATATAATAATAATTTTCAGAAGATAATATATAGTAGATAATATGTAGTAATAATCCTAGGGTTGCACTGTTAATAGGTGTAAAGGGGGGGGGGTTGAAACATAAGGCAAAGGTATAAAGATAGGAGAGTAAGGTCGATAGAAGTGGATAAAGAGACAAAAATAATTAGGATGTGGACGAATGGCGCGGTTGGATAATAGAGGAAGAATAAACTACTACTACTACTACTACTACTACTACTACGACTAATAATAATAATAATAAATCTAATAATTAATAGATAAATGTTACACAGGGTAGGTCTTCCCTGAACAGAAAGTAACCAGGGGTAATTTTCCCTATATATAGAAGAGACAAGTGGACAATCATTTGCTTTTGTGTGTGGTCTTAGCAACGAGCTGGAAGTACACATTTTCCACCTTTACAGGTTTTTAAGCAATTCTAATCGTAATTCATAGAAAGTCGCTTTTTTTCCCCAATTGTTTGAACGATAATTTATTCCCGAAACAAAATTTTAGTTTATCGCGTTTTCCTCCTAAAAGAATTAAATCGCTTTTATTTAGAAAACGACTTGGAGGAATCAAATATTCATATCTTTTGTGTCAAAACCATTTTTGAAAGTTTCTTTTAGCACGATACCGTTAAGAATTTGTCGTTATTAGAAAATTAGAGAGAAGTAAGATTAATACTTTCAAATATTCTATTATGTATACTTTAAATATTAGAGAGTGCTAGTGATAAAAAGGGAGATAATTATATTTTTAGTCATTAAGGTTTCTTACAAAATTTCATTCTAGTTAAATAGAGATAAGTATTAATTAAGAACCACTGGAATAATTACAATGCATTTCAACTGATATTCTGGCTAAATCCATTTTAAAACTAAAAATTAAAATCTCGTAAACCTTATATACTTGTATCAGACACATATAGATACAATATAAACGTTCAGCTATAGAATCTATTACTAGAAATCATTCGCGTGGGTAAATTGATTAATTTAAAATATGACAAATATAAATCTAATATATAAAATGCACTATGTCCGTCTGTCTGTCTGTCTGTCTGTCTGTCTTTCTCCATAATTTCAAACTCTATCTCTACCGAAACTAAAAGTCGCAGAGCGGCGTTAGAGACCTCAAATAATTGGATCTTTTTATGGTTCTTTAGTCGGTTAAAATAGTTTTTAAGTGATCAAAAAGGGGTCAAAATTTAAAAAAATCGTTATACATTTTGTACATTTATCTTAGTTTATTTTTAATTTTTAATTTTTAATCAGTTCATATACGCGTAACGTTGGTACAGTTGTAACGTCACCAGCTTTGAATGATACAGTTTTTCTTTCGGTTTCGATTGTAGCTGATGGTACCCAAATACTTTTTTTTACTTTTTAAATCACGACTCTATAATAATTACGGCTATGACACCAGCATATTCTTTTCATTGTATTGACTCTCGAGTATATATCCGACACAGTTAGACACAGTTAATCAACCGAGAACCACGTCACTCTATATAAAAGCATATAAGATATCAACGGATACACACTCGAGAGTTAAGCCAATGAAAAATATGCTGTTTTCCCAACCCTAATAATACATACTTACAGAAATCTGGACACATTAAAATATTATATTTAAGCGTATTTTACGCCTGATCAAAGCCCCCCCCGCTAGTTGCATAAAATGGCTTCCAATGAATAAAGATAAAATACTTTTTAACAATTTTAAACCTTATAATTAATTTTTTTTGAGATTATATATATATATATATAGTCTTTGAAGTTTTTTTAACATTTGAAACTACACAAAAAATTACTTTTTATCATTCGTTAAAAAAAAACAAAAAAAAAAAAAACACTTAGTCAGTAAGTCATTTAATCACCTGCAATCACTGCATCAACTCTCTCGAATTTACTATAATACCAATTTTTTAAAATTTTTCAAGGGATCATCAGTTGTTTACCATGAAACACTGTTTCGGGGATTTAAAAACAAAACAGTATATTACTTCATGGCTCCCCAGCAGTGTTGATCAAACACCACCACCCTTAATCTTAGGAAGAAGACATGTTACAAAATTTTTTTTATCCAATTTCCTATTCTTAATTGCAATTACTAACCTTTTCATAGTATAAAAATGAATTTCTTACCTGTGCGATTCATCAATTTCCACATTTAAAATGGATACATTTAATTTTTCAGTCTTGTATTTATAAGCTTCACTATCACCCCCATGTATATGTATATATATTTATTGTGCATTTATTTGTATAATTGGCATGCGTATACGCCACGCACAACCATATATATATATATATATATATATATATATATATATATATATATATATATATATATATATAATGTTGAATATTACAGGAATGGCAAGGAATTAAAAGATAAAGACAAGACAACCTGTTTATATTAATATATATATATATATATATATATATATATATATATTGATAAAGACAAGACAACCTGTTTATATTAATATATATATATATATTTATTGTGCATTTATTTGTATAATTGGTATGCGTACACACCACGCACACCCATATATATACATACATGCATATATATATATATATATAAATATATATATAATGTTGAATATTAAAGGAATAGTAAGGAATTAAAAGATAAAGACAACCTGTTTATATTAAAATAAGGCTGGAACAGGTAGATTTAACATTTAAATTAATTAAATAACCAGTATAAGGTGAAGATACATATTTATTAAAATGATTTTAAATAATCCCTTAATTATAATTTTTCTTTAAAAAAGCGCGTAAAAAATACCAACAAATATATTGTAACATGTAAATAAAATTTATACGAAACTAAGGCAAATTGAAAATTGAATAGTTGAACATATAAATAGAAACTAAATTTAGAAGATTTAGATTAGAGTAAATCAATAAAATGAATCACGTCGAGAGGAAAAATTAAATAAGATAAAATTTAAAAAAAAATGCATTAAAATATTAAGTAAATATAAAAATAGGAAATTGTAGAATTAGTTATATTTATGCAGATGATTTGGTCTAGTCACTTATAAGAGACTTAATGGTATTACACCGACGTGGAGTACGTGGCGCAACGAGGAAATGATTGCTAATCAATTTTTATATGCCTAAAATCAAGCTCCATTTTTTTTTCGCCACAACCATTTTAATCCTAATTCTTCCTCAATTGAAATAAATAGTTCTCTCCTTGAGGAACCCAACGACATTGGTTAGCTTCAGACTTGAAATAAAAGACTTGCATTAAATCAATTGATAAAATGGAAAAATGAATGGATTATTCTACAGCCCAGAAAGTACCTGACTTTAAACGCGTTCCTCTACCTGTACGAAAGTGAAATACGTTTTCAGATGGTGCACCATTTCCAGCATTACAAAACCGAGTTTATTATTCTCTTTCCTACAATCTTTAATGCTGTTCTTTTTCTATTCTACTTTTATATTTATGATTAGCGCTCGACTGAACTCCATTCTATTTTCTCTCTTGTCAGGCATTCACAACAACATCTCGTCTTTCTACAACCACTGTTAATAATTTTCTCTTTCTGTCTCTGTATACCTAAAATCAAACAGAGTTTGGTCGTTCAAAGTTTCTTTCCTACAGTACCATGCGGTTTCTTGTCGTCTTCAAGTTCAATATAAACAAATTCTTGCGGAGCCATAATTTAAATAATAATAATAAGCTGATTTTGTATTTCAGTTAATTTACTGAAAGCTAATGGGGAACGATTAAAGTGAAAGATTATATTTCTGTTAGTTTTAATCATTGTCTTGTTTTTACTTTTCTAAATATATCTGAAATTATTTTTTTAGTGAAATACTTTTTTTTTTAATGAAATACTGTAATTTGGACCAAGTTTTGTATTAGTCCTATTAAACCCAATGTCAGATTTGACAGATTCTGGTTAAAAATCAACAGAAATCGTTTCTGCGATCAGATAAAGGATATCTTGTGATCTGTGGTCATTAATATCCCAAATTTTCGTATTGGCCAATATTGATTCTATAGTAGTTTCGTGTTTCGCTGAAGGCTCATAGTTGCTATCAGATGTCAATAGAATGTCTGTCACTGAACATTTACTGTGTTTAATTTTTATCTGTAACTTTTGCTTCTTCTGGATTAACTTTTCTACAATATACATCGTTAATTTGTCAACCCTTTGATATGATGGCTTGACATAACTTGCAACCAAACATATTTTTCTTGGAATTGAAATCAATAGTAGAAACTGGTTGCCACAATGGTCGATAGTTATTGTTAATATTTAATTAAGTTTTTACACATTTAAATTACTTATGCCTGAAATCTAATTAGTAATTTATCTTAATAGAATATGTATTATGTAAAGCAGAAAAGTAAAAAAAAATTATGTAATGGTAACACAAGTCCCAAAATGAAAGGACTGATAAAGAATGCTTTATTTTTAATTTGCATTTTGTCGCAATTTACATGCAATTCCTTAACGTGAAAACTGAAAGATAGAGCAATAATTTTCTTTGACAATGATTTAAAGTACAAAATAATAATTTTAATTCGATAGGAAAAAAAGCAAAGAATCACATGTATTTGCCTCAAATTCAATCCAGCTACAAAACCTACTATGAATTTTCACTGTCATACAAAAAGGGGAAGTAATTCTGTCCGTTTACAATATAAGTTAATTATTATTTATGATAACAAAATATGCTGGTAAATTGGCATAAGAAAACCTGTTAGGCGGTCAATAAATCAGTAATAGGCCGATTATCAACGCCTGATTAACTGGTAATCGCCCAATGATTACAGTAACTGGAATCACGGTTTGAAATCTTGTCATCAGCACAGTCACAATCAAAAGACGTAAATAGTGAAACAAACATCCGTGTATAATTATTTTACAAATAAATTATATGCACACACGCAGGCAGACACACACACACACACACACACACACACACACACACACACACACACACACACACACACATGTACACACACATATATATAATGCATTCTCTATAAGATTTCACGACTCCCCAATCTATTTTAGAACTATGAAACAAAATACCGAGTTCAACAGAAAGTATGACAATAAATTGCTTCGATCTAAAAGTTTGAACGAATTGTTTGGCGATAACAATGGATAAATGAGGAAAAGTGAACGCTACTCGTCAAAAACGCTAATTGTATCTTCTCTCTCTCTCTCGGTTGAAGAGTTACTCTCCAAGATAAGGTAACAGTGTTTTTCACTTAGTATCGATTTTTTTCAGGAAACAGTGAACGTTTTTCCTCCTAATTCATCACATAGCTTGATTAACTCTCCCATGGGGTAACTCTAGTCCATTTGTTTCTCAAACCGATAAAAGGCGCTTTAGGTTAAAATCCAAAAGAATAATTCTATCAATTCATCAAAACACCGAGATAAAATAGCCATGGTGACTTTTCTCGCTTTCAAGACAGTTTAGACGAATACATAAATAGTAAGTCGTGAAAATATATATGCCAATTAAATTGCAAAGAAATTTTCGCGTTTCATCCTCGCGAAGACTAATCAATTTTTTATACACGCACGTGCGCACACGCACACACACTTGGTTGGTTTGGTGCAAACATAATGCCGTTTTTTAATGTATATAATAAACGACATTATTTTTGCACCAACCTAATGTATGTATGTATGTATATATATATATATATATATATATATATATATATATATATATATATATAAATATATATATGAGGTACCTTCAATAAATTTTCACACTTTTTCGTATAGCCACTTTTATTGATAGTACACACATGAAACTCTAGTCCTCTTTGAAGTAATCTCCTCTGACTCCAATGCACTTGTTGTACAGTCTTAACAACTTCTAGAAGACCCCACGGAAGTTCTCTTGTGTGAATATGTTAATGACCCTCGTCACAGCCTCTTTCCTCTCTTCAATTGTCTCATAACGATAGCCTTTAACGTTTACCTTGAGTTTAGGGAATAACCAAAACTCACAGGGAGCAAAGTCTGGACTATAGGGAGGGTGAGAAACTGACTTGATGGCCATTTCGTGAAAAGAATGGAGTTGTGGACTGGTGCATTATCCTGGTAGAAATGCCATTGACCGGATTTAAAGGGTGTTGGTATCTTAAGGTTGAATCTTTCTTAAAACCTCAACGTAGTATTTCTTGTTGACTGTCAGAAAAAAAGGAAGAGATAATCATGTTTCTAGGTGAATTTTCTCTGTCTGGTTTTCTTGGGGTTCGATGAACAAGCAATCTGTATCTTGGTCTCCGGGTCACATCAGTAGATCCAGCTTTCATCGCAGGTCACCAGAGCACCGAGAACTGCGAGATATTAATTGATACTCTCGACAATCTCCATGCTGTCATAGAAACGTTTTTCTTTCTGATCTTCTCTGAACACCCTTGGGAAAAACTTCGCGCAAAGCTTCCACATCTTCAATTCCTCGCGAATAATTGTGTGTACAGTTCCCACACTGACATCAAACTGTGCACTTATTGTCTCTATAGACACACGACGGTCCTTATTCATGAAATTCTTTATTTGGCCAATCATCTCTGTGTTCTGAATTCCTTAATCCTCTCACACCTCTCATCATCCCTCATAGACATCCTTGAATCTTTTATGCCACTCATAAACTGATGATCAATTCATGCAAGGGGGTCCAAAAGCAGTCTGCAACATTCCATACGTTTTTATGTCATTTTTTCAAGTTTTAAACGGAATTTTATTGCATATCGTTCTTCTAAAGAGGCCTCACGTCCAAATTGAATATTTGAAATTCATCAGCTGTGACAATCAGGCTTTAATAGTATGTATTCCATGTCTTGCTGTAGTAGTTTATTTGAACCCGGAATCATAAAAAATGGTCAGTCATCTCATAAGACATCAATAATATACTGAATTTTCAAGAACCTACGACAATTTTTGATGCCTGGACAAAATATATCGGGAAACGTATTGAATGCATCTCGTATATATATATATATATATATATATATATATATATATATATATATATATATATATATATATATATATATATATAGTCTTCAAAGTTTTTTAACCTTTAAAACTATATACAAAAACTTATTTAATTTTTATATTTTCTATCATTCGTTAGAAAACTATTTAGTAAGTCATTTAATCACCTGCAATCAATGCATCAACTGGCTCTCTCGAATTAACTATAGTCCTAATGTTAATTTAAGAGATCATCAGTTGTTTACCATAAAACACTGTTTCAGGGATTAAAAAACAGTATATTAAATTAAATCCAGTAGAGTTGATCAAACACCACCTTCGTAATCTTCAAAAGAAAAAATGTTACAGATATTAGATCTAGTTTCCTATTCTTTATTAACTTGGCTAGCCTAATAATGTAATAAAAATGAATTCCGTACCTGTGAGATTCATCTATTTCCAAATTCAAAATGGATATATATACAAGGTGGAACATAAGTCACTTTACAGTTTGAAAATAAAATAACTTTTTCTAAAATGATTGTATTTAATTAATTCTTTTTTTATTACACAGTTTATAGTGTGGAAATTTGTTCTGACTTAATTACGAAAGATAATGTCTCTTAAGTGGCCTCCATTCTCGGCTTTGCAAAGTCGAGCTCTTTCTAAGCTATTTTTTATGACAGTTTTTAACATCGGAAGTTGTAGTGAAAGAATTTCCTGCGTATGTTTGCCTTAAGTTCTTGGATGCTTCGAGGCTTATTTGCATACACTTTGTCTTTAAGATATCCCCAAAGCCAAAAGTCTAGTTATGTCAAATTAGATGAACGTGGAGGTCATTCAAAATCGAAATTTCAAGAGATTTTTCGATCCTGAAACATCACAGTTAACAACTACATTGTTGCTCTAGCTGTATGTGCAGTTGCTCCATTTTGTTTACCACCAATACTCTGGCATGTTTACTAACTGAGGTTGAACAAATTCAATAGCATATCATTTAAGAGGATATTGAACATTGAAATGGCGCATATAAGATCTTTGCATTGCAACAATTGACCGTCCATTTTCAAAGTGAAATTCAATTATCCTCACTCATTGTTCTATTGTAAACTTATCTGTACAAAATATTTCCAAAGATTCTATTTTATAATTCTGAAAAGAGAAATTAAAATATATTAATAGAAAAAAGTTATTGAGTTTTTAAAATGTAAAGTGACTTATGGGCCACCCCGTATATGTGTGTGGGTGTATAATTATTTACTATAGTAGTAGAACTCATGTTCTGGCGTTGTCCGTGATGCAATATAAAAGATTCAACTATAAAAAATATTTTAAGTTTAAGAGATGAGGATCTGTGTGTGTATGTGCACGCGCGCGTGTGTGTGTTTTTTGCTGTGTTGCGAGTGAGTGTTAGTTTTTGTGTTCTGATGCTTCTTACAATACAAATGAAAGTAAACAGATTAGAATTAGGTTATGACTATTCTAGTGTTAGTTTAGGTTTTGGTTATTTCACGATAAAAATAAAAGAAGAAACAGCTCGGTACATAATATAGAGATTGTTTGATTACATTAGTTAACAGTCGTTATCATCAACAGTACTTAGTTAAACACGGGAATCTTCCCATCATATGTGTTTTTTGTTTATAGTAATCCAATATTTCAGAATTGAGAAAAAACATCAACCCAAGAAAAAGTATAAATAAAAAATTAACCAAATGCAGGAGTGTTTTGTTTTTGTTTGTCACGTAGTATCTGTTTTCAGATATAAGGCCTAAACACTCCTAAGAACAACTTTAAAATGACGAAAAATTTACAATAGTACATTTCCCCCTACCCGAATTAATATTGAAAACATTAAAAATGAAATGGAATATCCCCACCCGCATTTATATTAAAAACAGGAAATAATATATAACACCACCCCAATTTTCCCATTAAAAATTGAGGAATCATTCGGTTATCGTTTTATGTAAAATTAATATCGAAAACTGAAGTCCACATTAAAATGTAACATACTTTTTGTTGTATTTCGTTTTTTTAAAAATGTTATTGGAAAAATAAATCTCTGACTCCTTTTTAAAGAGGAAACCTTACCCAAGAAGGCGTACCTCCGAAAGTCGTCCGAAAGTCCTCGTTATGTGCATGTAACCAAAACGGGTGATGTTACCCCCATTTATATTCAAATATGTAAAATCGTATTCTCTTACAAAGAATACAATATAGAAAATAGCAAAGCCATCTGGGTTTCCTATTATGTACTCAGTCCATGAAGTAGAAATAATCTAATATATAAAAGGATATATGTTTGTCTCTCTCCATGTTTTATAACTCTATCTCAAAATGTCGCAGATCGGCGCTAGGGGCCTCAAATGATTGATTTTTTTACGGGCTGTTCTTTTATGGGTCTATAGCCGGTTAAAATAGTTTTTAAGGGGTCCAAAAATGGGTCAAAATTGAAAAATATCGTTATACATTTTGTACATTCATCTTAGTTTATTTTTAATTTTTAATTTTTAATTTTTATTCCGTTCATATTCGTTTCACGTTGGTAAAGTGGTAACATTACTATGTTTGAATGCTGCAAGTTCGGTTTCGATTCTTGCTGATAACACACGAATGCTTTTTTTTACTTTTGAAATCACGACTCTATAATAATATATACAACATCTGGACAAATCAAAATATCCTATTAAAGCGTATTTTATGCCCAGGCAAAGCCGTACGCGCCTGCCGCTAGATTGAGATTTATAATTCGGTTCTGAATTTCACTTCCATTTGCTGAGTGTAGCCAATCTCATCTAGAAAAGGTCTTTTTAGATTACTGATTATCTTCTTCTTCTTCTTCTTCTTCTTCTTCTTCTTCTTCTTCTTATTATTATTATTATTATTATTATTATCTACATCTTAGAAAAAAATACAAACATAAATATTCTAATTTATAAAAGTCACCATGTCTGTCTCCATATTTTCAAACTCAATCTCTACCGAAACTAAAAGTCGTAGAGCAACGCTGGGGACTTCAGATGATTGCATTTTTATGGACCGTATTTTTATGGGTCTTTAGCCGGTTAAAATAGTTTTTAAGATGTTAAAAATGGTTCAAAATTGAAAAAAAAAATCGTTATACATTTTGTACATTTATCTCCAGCTTTTTTAATGAGTTCATATACGTGTCACGTTGGTACAGTGGTGACGTCGCCAGCTTTGAATGCTTCAAGTTTACCTTTGGTTTCGATTCTAGTTGATGGTACCAAATATTTTTTTAACTTTTGAAATCACGACTCTATAATAATATATAAAAACTCTGGACAAATTAAATTATCATATTTAAACATATTTGACGACTGGGTTAAACCGGGTGCCCCCTAGTCGAAAATATGTTTTTTAACAAAAACTCAATTGAATTGGTCTGTTTTTCGAATTATTTTTGTAATTAATATTTTATAATTAAAGGAGTTTTTTTCTTTGCAAGAATAATTTTTAACCAAAAAATAATTGTTTGGAAATTTGTTCTTCAAATATTTAGATTAATCGGTAGATAGTTTTCAAGTTTATAACAAAATTATAAATAAAGATTTAGTTCAATATACAGTTTTTTTTTTAAAAGAAAGAATACTTAGTACATTTTACAATGACACATGTTTCATTTGTTTGATAACTAAAGTAATACTATTATTAATTATAGGGGACATCAACTCAACATTGCCAAATCGTTCATGTTGAGCATGGAATTTTCCTGAGTTTAACTACTTTCCTGGACAGCACCGGGACACAGGTTAATATGTTGGATATTTGGCAGATGAAATTGTGAAGGGAGGCATTCGATGGGTTGCACACAAACAAATTAATTCCATTTGTAGTATGCGAGGCTTCTACCCATTGCCTATTGAAATGCATAAAAATATGTGATAGAAATATCAGTCAAAGAATTAGAGCAATAGACAGTGTGAAATATAAACATTCGAGAATGAAATATTTTTTTATATAAATCGACAATAGAAAGCAAACAACTCAGAGACACAACCGGGAGAAGCTGCAAAAAGCATCCGCATCACACCTCCGCCACACACATTTTCACTGATGCCACAAACGTTATACTAAAATCGAAATGGTTGTCATTGGGAATAAACAAAATATTTTATAATCCAACTGTGTGAGTTTTATTACGTTGCCAATTGTATATCGAGACAGTGACAAAAGTTGATTTTAGAAATTATATAGACTGAAAAGCACATTAGACTTGCGTCCGCAGCGAATATATATATATATATATATATATATATATATATATATATATGCATATATATATATATATATATGCATATATATATATATGCATATATATATATATATGTATGCATATATATATATATATATATATATGTATGCATATATATATATATATATATATATATATATATATATATATATATATATATATTGTTAAATAAATGTAAAATTTCGAGCTAAACAATGGCGATGTCAATACTTCATTGCCGAACAATACAGAAGGCCAGAAGTAAGCCGCAGCGAATATATATACTGTACACTCATTAACCCTTATCTTCGAGTGGCCTCCGGACCTTGATAAGTTGTGACTCCTATGTAAAAAAAAAAAAAAAAAAGGTAGACTAGAAATAGAACCACATCAAGATCAAAGTGTAGTATCTGTTCCGACAGATACTGCAAGCTATGACTAGCTATGACTAGCAAAGACCAGATGTGGGGGCAACCCCACATGCCTGACCTTTAACGAGCTCCCATTTCCCACCTCTCGGGAGCTGGTCCCCATTTTCCCTTCCCCCTCCCTTCACTCCTCACATTAAAAATCGGCCTTGTGCCTAATTTGCTCGGTGGGGGAGCAAATAAATACCATCTGTTCCGGCAGATGCTGCACTTAAGATAATTTGTACCAGTCAATGGAGGGGAAACCCTCTATACTGGGACAATTATTATTTTTGGTAACCAGAGTGCCCCCTTTTTGCCTACTTTTAGGGGAGCTGGTTTTTACCTCACATTAAAAACGGCCTTGTGCCTAATTTGCTCAGTGGGGGAGCAAATAAATACCATCTGTTCCGGCAGATGCTGCACTTAAGATAATTTGTACCAGTCAATGGAGGGGAAACCCTCTATACTGGGACAATTATTATTTTTGGTAACCAGAGTGCCCCCTTTTTGCCTACTTTTAGGGGAGCTGGTTTTTACCTCACATTAAAAACGGCCTTGTGCCTAATTTGCTCAGTGGGGGAGCAAATAAACACCATCTGTTCCGGCAGATACTGCAAGCTATGACTAGCTATGACTAGCAAAGACCAGATGTGGGGGCAACCCCACATGCCTGACCTTTAACCAGCTCCCATTTCCCACCCCTCGGGAGCTGGTCCCCTTTTTCCCTTCCCCCTCCCTCCTCACATTAAAAATCGGCCTTGTGCCTAATTTGCTCGGTGGGGGAGCAAATAAATACCGTCTGTTCCGGCAGATACTGCAAGCAAATACCATATGTGGGGGCGACCCCACATATAAGACCTTGGTCAATGTAGGGGCAACCCTTCATACCAATTGTCACTATCCAGCTCCCATTTCCCACCCATCGGGAGCTGGTCCCCTTTTCCCTCCCCCTCCCTCTCTCTTCGCATTAAAAAACGGCCTTGTGCCTAATTTGCTCAGTGGGGAAGCAAATAAATACAACCTTGGTCAATGTAGGGGCAACCCTTCATACCAATTGTCACTATCCAGCTCCCCTACTCCCCGGGGAGTTTGTCCTCATTTCCCCTTCACTCCTCACTTTAAAAATCGGCCTTGTGCCTAATTTGCTCAGTGGGGGAGCAAATAAATACCTTAAAGTGTAGTATCTGTTCCGGCAGATACTGCAATCAATGACCATATGTGGGGTTTCCCCCACATATAGGACCATTACCCCCGTGGCAATCAGTTATTGGTCACTGTAGGGGAAACCCTTCATACCAATTGTCACTATCCAGCTCCCCTACTCCCCGGGGAGCTGGTTATCATCATCATAATCTCTCCACATAAAAAAATAGTCTTGTGCCTAATTTGCTCAGTGGGGAAGCAAATAAATACACTGTTCCGGAAGGTTCTGCAAGCAAAGACGATTGCCCTTGTGGCCATGAGTTTCTGGTCCACGTAGGGACAACTCTATATACGAAGGGACTCTCAATATCCAGCTCACATTTCCCACTTCTCGGGAGCTGGTCCCCTTTTACCTTCCCCCATCTCCACATTAAAAAAAGCCTCATGCCTAATTTGCTCTCGTGGGGAAGCAAATAAACCCAACCACATAATAACCCCCTTGCTCAACAACATTTTCCGACCACAACTATTTACATAGTCTTCTCTTTCATCTTCTCTTCTGGCCTTGTCATCGTTTCTGACATTGACGGTTGCTGAGGGGAGCGTGCACGGGTTTATAAGTATAAAAAGACAAAAGAACTCTAAAGAAAATAGAGAAATATTACTTAATCTGACCTCGTTATTACATTTTAAACATTATATTAGAATTAAAATTATATAAACATGTGAATAAGGATTCTTGATGTAAGGTTCAGTAGTATCATATATCAATTTTAATCTTCGTAAGGGAAAATAAATATGGCGCAAAACTGTTTTGCTTGGGGAAATAATCTGACATGTCATGTAACAAGTTTTACAAAAATAATGACAAAAAAAAAACATTAATAGTTACATTCATTTCGATTATCCAAAATCATAAAAAAACTAGAGAGGCCTATGAAAATTCCACAGCGGCATCTTTTATATGTAATATATTGCTGCTAGACATTATGTAGACGTTCAGTGTGAATGGAAACACTGCGATATCATAGTAGCCCCTTTGTTAAAACTGTAAAAGTGTTTATCTAAGTAATCTGGTTAATTCTCTTCTTTGTGTGTTGTTTTATTTTATTCAAATTAAAACAACGTTTCTATATGAACTCTCATCTCATCCTTGACGTTATTCTCGCTTTGCCTACGCACAGTTAAAAAATTTCAAAATACAACCGCTAGAAACAACGCGTGGCTCTTTACAAACAGATTTCTTGCTCCAAATTTACAAGACAAGGAAGAAGAAAAGGAAAAAAAAAGAACCAAAACAACACACTGAAGATGGAGTATACCTCTGAAATATATTTGTGATAAATTTCAAACAAGTAAAATATTTTATTTTTTCCTAATATTACGTTGTATTTGCTTTCAAGCGCACTTGATGCGTATTTTATTTTATTAAAATTATTTCAGAATTTATAATGAAGATCAATCTCGTATATAAATTTAGCATAAAATGTTCCCCTATTTCCTAAGTGTTCTAGTATTTTTAAGGCGTTTGACAATTTTTCATCACTTACCTATGTCATCGCCTAAAATAAAAAGGCATAGGATTTACCTTCCCTCATGACTAAACGTAAAAAACACGAATAAAACTATAGAATGACCTGGAAATAGAAGATCATTTTATGCTTAATTTATATACGAAACTGAGCACTCACATTAAATTTTAAACTAAAATTTTAAACTAATTGTATCTTTTTATCTCCTCTATTTTTCAGTGTTTTTCATGTAATCAACTAAAAAAAGTAGAATCTCATTTTTTATGGTGATTTAGCGGAAGGTGTTAATCAACAATAATATCTAAACAGAGTAATTCTAGATATTTATTTCTGAATAGATATCGTTCCTCCTACGGCCACAAATAATTGAAAACCTAATCGAAAGTAACAAAATAATAATATTGGTCGATTGATTTTGAACGAAAGCTGATGAAAATAATTTTAGATTGTTTGCAAAAGTTACGATCTATACAATTTTGACGCATTCTAAACCCTTGTGGAATAAACTAGAGTTTTGTGAACAAAACATCGAATTCATCCGCTTCATGCACAAATGGTCATATAACTTCCCACAGAGTTTCACGAAAAGCTATTGCACTAATTTTCATAGAATTAGAAGAGAAACGAACAGTTACGAAAACAGTTTTTTGTTGTTAAGAGTTGCACTACAAAAATTTGATTATATATCTCTATATCTATAAAAGTGAAATTGTCTGTCTGTGTGTGTGTATGTCTGTGTGTGTATATTTCCCTACCAAACTACTCTGTCAATTTTTAGTCTACAGACTCGGTATTGACATAAAGGTTATTGAGATTTGGGAAAATCTTTTTAATCGGTCTTTGGCCAGAAATTTGGTTGTCAAGAGGTTCAATGATTTGACCTTTGAAAACTCTACCAATCTCCTCCGCCAATTATGGGTCTAAACACTTGAAATTTTAGATGTAAGTTACTTGAACATGGATCAAACTTTTTAATTTGATTTGAGCCCAAAACCATATATGTTAAAGGGGTCAAAACTGGGGTCAAAGTTTAAAAAATTTAACTTCTGCGGTCTCTACCAAATTACTCAGGCAATTTTTGGTGTAAACATTTGAAATTTTACATAAAGGGTATTCAGACATGCAACAAGCTTTGTAATCAGATTTTGGGCGAAAATTTGGTTGCCAAGAAGTCAAAATTGAAAGAGTTGACCGTTGCAGACTACCAAATTCCTCCGCCAATTTTGGGCCTAAACACTTGAAATTTTAGATGTAGGTTACCTGGACATGAGTGAAACATTTTGATATATTTATACATATGAACATAAAGTTATTAACAGTACATAGGACCCGAGCACAGTTGGGTTTAACTGCTAGTAATAAATAAAATAAACAAACAAAAAATAATATTTAATTCTTAATGTTTGCATTTTAAGATAATTTATTATAATTTATTATAATTTATATTTAAATGTTAGAAAGATAAGTAATGAACCACAATTAAAAAAATATTCTGTGGTTTCCGCGCTGAGTGATTGAGGGATAAGTGGCCAGGATTAGCATGCGCTTGTTGGATAAAAAAAAACTGATCGCACGCAGACGTAAACCTACAAACGTTTGATTGCGATACTATGTTTAATATGCAAAATAGGTGTTGTGGAGACCTTTTTTTTACATACGAGTGATCAAGGCCCAAAGGCCACGCGAGGATAAGGGTTAAAGAGTGTACAGTAGTCAATGGGATAATATTGTAGTAATCGTTAGTTGTGGAAATTTGGATTACTTAAGGGGAACGGTCCATCAAGAACTTGTTTACGTTAGATTTGAAGACCATATTGTTTACAGCTGGAAAGCAGGCAAACGGAAGAGAGTTCCACAGGTGTGCAGTTCTAAGAAAAAAGCTTTGTTCGTTGAATATGCGTTTAGGTTTAGGCACAGTTAAAGATTGGGGGGAAATTATTATAAATTACTAAAATTGCTAAATAAAAACAGATTTTTTTGTCTCGAAAGTCAGTTTTG
Source organism: Euprymna scolopes (assembly GCF_053919585.1). Lineage (NCBI taxonomy): Eukaryota > Metazoa > Mollusca > Cephalopoda > Sepiida > Sepiolidae > Euprymna > Euprymna scolopes. Next base: position 14,325,114 of record NC_136505.1, on the reverse strand, counting down.
TTTTAAACGCCACGTTGTTTGCGTGCGTTCGAACTAGTGCTGTTTATATCTAGTTTTGTCGTGTCGAGATGAAACAAGAACTACTGTTGCTGCTACTGCTAAGGGAAACCGGCTTGTGTCGTCACCACTGGTGTTGATGAAAAGAATTACTAAACCAAACACATCTAAAGATACCTGGTTCATTCTCAGGTTTTAATCACATGTTTCACTTTCCGAATTACAAGATAAAGCTGACCACAAAAATCATTATATTGAATCATGTGAATGAAGACGTAAAAAGCATTTAGTGATATAATTTCACAAAATTCTTATTAAAATTCACAGTCTTTTTGCAATCCAAACGTCGTTAGTAGAATTAATCTTCAGAAAATATCTCACTTGTTTAACAATATTGATTCATAGATGCACATCAGTTTTGGTTGCAACGTCGTACAATGAAAATCACACATAGAAAGGTTTCAATAACTCTGCCTAATACTCCCTTAACACTGTTTACGCCGTCCATTCCCGACGTTCCCATCCCGATTAAATTTGTGTTTTTCAAAAGATCACCACTAGATCCCCCACTTCCCACTAGGGAACGACCTGCTTGTTTTCGACATTAGTCGGAAAACAGTGGGTGCTCCATATTTAAAATTAGGTTGGGAGGGCCTTACTAACCCGCCCGCATAGGCATTTTATTTAGTTGTTTTCTTTTTCTTTCTTTTTTGGGGTGTATTTTAGTTTACCCCCCCCCATCATCTCATCTCATCCTTTTTACGTTTGTTTTAAAAGAGAAAACATAACTTAGTTTGTACATAATGTTTTGTTTTTCTGTACACACATTTTTTTTCATTTTTTTCACAAACTGTAAATAGAGATTTTTTTGTAAATAAAGTTCAAACCATAAGCCGGGGATCTTTTTAGTAGATAAAATCCATGGAGATAATGTGGTATTATGGTGATAGTGTCTAGTTTAGGGTTGAAATAAAGTTTCAATAAAATACTCAGCAAAGTAGTCAGATGATACTCGACCCCCCCTCCACTAGCCCAGGTGCCTAAGTATCTTGGACCCCAAATGAGGTTCTGGTAGTAGATAATACCAGAACCGGATCCAAGCACTAAATAAATACTCTCTTAGTATTGCTAATATGTCTGTTACGTCCTTCGCCGGTTTAGGAATAGCCTGGGGATTGTTTTTATATATATTGTATTTGAAATAAAAATCTGGGTGTACTAAGACCAACACTTATTAATAATTTGAATCTTTATATGATTGAATGGCAATAACACCAAGGAAATGAGACTTGGTGGTCAAGTTAGGAAGTTAATTTCTATCCAATATCAGAACGCATTGGGAATTCTATCAGGTTGACACGAAATTCTCGCGGCTTTTAACTTTTAATTCAGATAAACATATCTCGAGTCAAACGAAAATTTATTGATTTAAATAAGCACCATCAGAATGAACACACTTTTGCTAACGTAAAAGAAGTGTTTTTATGCAAGTAATGTAAAAATCTTGCGTTCTGGTGGCGATGAAGTCACTGAACGCGTTTTTGATATCGTTTAGGTTTTTGAAGTATTTATCAAGCAGAAAGTTTTCGAGATTCTTGAAAAAGTGGTAGTCGGTAGGCGAGAGTTATGGAGAGTATGGCGAATGAGGCAGAGTTTCGTAGTTCAATTCGTTCAACTTCTGCAGGGTCAGTTTAGCAACTTGCGGTGGCGCATTGTCGTGGAGGAGAATTGGACCTGTTCTATTGACTATTGACTAATGCTGTGTGTTATTGTCAAAGTTTTTTATTAGTTAATTAGACGGTAATACGATACATAAAAATAAAAGAATACGAGAAATAATAAAACAGAAATACGAGAAATAATTAGACGGGAAATCGAGAAATAATAATACAAGAATACAAGAAATAATAATACAAGAATACGAGAAATAATAAGGCAGGAATACGAGATATAATAAAAAAAAAGAAATACGAGAAATAATTAGACGGGAATACAAGAAATAATAATACAAGAATACAAGAAATAATTAGACGGGAATACAAGAAATAATAAGATAAGAATACGAGAAATAATAATATAAAAACCTGAAAAATAATAAGACAGGAATACGGAAATACAATATATTGCGTTGTATTATATTTATTATAATATTTTACACATTTGATCGATGTCAGTCGTGTAATGTTTGGCTTTCTCCGTCGGTTATGTTGAGCAAATGTTTTAAATAGAGTCTGCTTTGGGATATAAATAATGTATGTTAATGCCGTTTCAATTTCCCTCCATTTCCGGTTACCAGAACGAGTTTCAAATCTCAAAATCGTCTTCTTCCAATAATTTCCGGCGTTGGTACTGATTCATCTGTATACGCCATTGTCTGTAGCCGAGTATAGCTGTGGTTCCGTACAGAAACAAGCAAATGTAGCCGATTATCTGCGAGTAAAAAGAAATAATGAAAACGTTAAAAATTGATTTTCATTTAAATAAGAAACATATCAAATATCTGACCCAATATATCAAATGTAGTAGCAACATTCAGGCAAACAGCATTGTTAAATTACTACTACTACTACTACTACTACTACTACTACTACTAGTGAAGACCAATGATCAGTTTCAGTGAAAAGTCAATGATAAGCGACTGTTACGATAACGTAAATTAATTTGCAAAAGTTATAAAAAAACTTTAAGTATTTACTTCAACAGTGCTCAATAGGAAGGTAGAGCTTGGTAGTAAGTTATAAAATATATATAGCAATTAAGCTACACAGAATATTCCGCGTTTCATCCACGCTAAGATTCATTAGGCTTATATATCTATCTATTTATATCTATAAAAGTGAAAGTGTTTGTCTGTGTGTGTACCTGTGTATCTGTGTGTCTGTGTGTGTACATTTCCCTACGCAATAACTCTGTCAATTTTAAATTTACAGACTCGAAATTTGATATACAGGGTACTGAGATTTGGAAAAATCTACGTGATCGGTTTTCGGCCAGAAATTTGGCGATTAAGTGTTCAACGATTTGACCTTTGATAACTATACCAACTCCTCCGACATTTTGGGGTTCAAACACTTGAAATTTTAGATATAGGTTCATTGGACATGGATCTAACTTAATAACTTAATTTGAGCCCAAAACAATAAAATTTAAGGGGTCATTATAGGGGCTAAAGTTAAAAAAATTGACCACTTTTTTTTTTGCTCAACATACATCATCAAATACCTGGGCAAAGCCGGGCACCCATGATAGTATATCTATAAAAGTGAACGTGTCTGTGTATCTGTCTGTGTGTATGTGTGTGTGTGTGCATATCTCTACGCAATAACTCTGTCAATTTTTAGTCTACAGACTCGAAATTTTATATACAGGGTACTGAGATTTGGGGAAGTCTATGTGTCTCTGTTAATCCAGTTAAGCAACGATTAGCCGGGTTAGTACTAGATGAATCATTCCGAAATATTAGCGCATTGTATTATGTCGTGACGTAGAATTTTCCAGGTTAGTATTCGGGTGCGCGTCAAAAACCACTGGAGGAGATGCAGCCTCGGTCCTCGTTAATACAGGAAAGATTAACAAGATATTTGTTTGTGTTACATTTAAACTTATGTATATCATTACAGCCAAGGAAGCAGGCGACAGGAAGGGAATTCCGAAGTGTAGCTGTTCGAGTGAAGAAACTATTAGAATAGAAAGTTTTCTGGCATTAAGGGACAACAACAGTGAAGGGATGAAATCTTATTGCTAAGCGGGTTTGGCAGGGATATGTACGTCGAGGGGGTACAAGTGAAACAAGTTCATCAGAACACATTCCATTAAAATATTTGTAAAGCAGGCACAGTGATGCATCATTGCAGCGATGTGACAGGGGCTGGAACTTAGTTGATAAAGTGGGACCGATTAGATTGACAAATCTTTTTTCGACTTTATTTGAGAGGAAGAAACTAGTGGTAGATGCACCAGCCCAAATGTGGCAACAATATCCCACGCATGTAAAAGTACAGGATACTCTCAGGCGTGATTAATCTTCTAGCTCGATAGAGGGAACCCACCGTCTTTGCAGCAGCCTTTGCAATGTCCTCTATATATTTGTTCCAGTTCACATTGTCCGCAAATGTTAGACCGATGAGTTTGAAGGTAGAATTCTCAGGTAGGGTGCTGTTTGTCATGGATATAGGGGGTTGGATAGGCGTCTTGTAATTGTTAAAGGAGAGTAGCTTAGTTTTATAATATATTGGATGATAATCAATAGATTATAATAATAAATAAGAAATCTGCAAAAATCTAATGTGATCTTTATGCATATTTTACGACCGGGCAATGCCGGGCGGCTTGCTAGTGTACATACAAATGTGAATGCTTTAGCGCATCATTATATCGATCCATTCTTCTGATGACAATTCCATTTTTATAAATGCAATTGTAAGTAAATTGTTTGCAAACGGCTTGAAATTCGATTCTGTAGACATGAACACGTTTGTTTACGTCGACTCTTGTCGTATAATCGCCTTTGATTGGCTCTTGATGCCACACCTCCGAGCTGAATGCACTCAAATTTGGGGTGCTGACAAACCGTTAACGATGCTATTCAAAATATCTTCTTTTTTTTTTTTTTTTTTTTTTTTTTTACTTGAGACGATGTTTTCGAGAATGGAAGGTGATCGATAAGTAATTACACCAAGTTATATGCAATAGGGAATGCTATATAATTTTATAATCTTCAGAGTCAGAAACTTACATGCAAGTACATAGGAACACGTGTGTGTGTGTGTGTGTGTGTGTGTGTGTGTGTGTGTGTGTGTGTGTGTGTGTGCGTGTGCTGGTTTTTATAACCGTCCGTATTTGTGTAGTGTAGCTGAATTGAACAATAACATTAGGGACATTGATTACGTGGCGAAATTACGAAGAAAGTGACTTACACAAACGGGTGCGCCCTCTCTATCCTGTCAGGTAAGGGAATAAAGGAAGGAAAACGAAAGAAAAGATCTTCGTTTGTAGAAGGCTTATATATATATATATATATATATATATATATATATATATATATATATATATATATATATTTTTTTTTTTTCACATTACATTTTGTAGAAGGCTTATATATATATTTTTTTTTTCACATTACATTTTGTAGAAGGCTTATATATATATATATTTTTTTTTTCACGAAAAACACCCGTCTAGCTGAATCCACAGTGAAAAATTTTCCCCACTCTATATCTGTGCCTAAATCAAAATGCGGATTCCATGAACAAAGCTTCTTTCTTAGAACTGCACGTCTGTGGAACTCTGTACCGTCTGCCTGCTTCCCACCGGACTACAACTTGGATGTCTTCAAGTCCAATGTTAACAAATTCCTAATGAACCGCCCCCTTAAGTAAACACTTCATCAAATCTCCACACTAACGTAATGTACTTGCAATAACCCTTATCCCTGAGTAGCTTCCGGGCATTGATAAGTGGTGATCACTGTGTAAGAAAAAAAAAAGGCAAAAGTACCTGTCGTTGACTGGGTTCAAAAACAGCCTACAGAAAATGGACTTGGATTTATAAAAGTATGATAGGTTATGAAAAGGAAGAGGTGTATAAAGATAGCTTCGAATTTTGAAAAGGAAGGGTTGTAAAGAGATAGGTTCGAATTTGGAGATACCAAAACCAAAGCAAAATATGATGAAAGTAAAAATAAAATAGGTAAACCCCATAATTTATTATACCATACCTGTTCACACTGAAACATTTATCACAATATTCTGTGGATCTATATTTAAAAACCTTCTTAAACTTTGTGACATATTTCCATTCTATGGAGGTCAGGCGCGAACGAACACCCCATAACTTTATTATACCATATTTCTTCAAGCTGAAACATAATTATCAAAGTATACTTACGCAGATAGATATGAAAAGTCTTTATTAAAGTTTGTGCCTATTTCCATTCTATGGAGGCACGGCGCGAACGCAGATCCCACAATTTTATTATACTATCCCTATTTAAGTTAAAACATACTTATCAAAGTATTATTATGTACATCTATATCAAAAACACTTGTAAACGTTTTTTTTTAATTTAAAAAATTTTTATTTCCATACTTTGTGGACCAGGCGTGCAGGCGCGCAGACCCCACAATTTTAATGAATCATCATTATGCCAGATCAAACATACCCATTCTTGTGTCTCGATACATCTTCTATCATTATATGTGATCAGTTTTCTATAATAGTCAACCATATAGGAGCCTATTCGTGACCAGACACACAGACGTTCAGCTATGACTACTTCATTTAATCACATAAATTAATATACGAGAGTATTATTTTAGGCGTAAACTTTAAGTATTTACTTCGACGGTGCTCAATACATAGGTAGAGCTAGATAGTAAGTTATAAAAATATATATGGCAATTAAGCCACACAGAACATTACGCGTTTCATCCACGTTAGGATTCGTCAGGCTTTATGGCATAAGCCTGACGAATCCTAGCGTGGATGAAACGCGGAATGTTCTGTGTGGTTTTATTGCCATATATATTTTTATAACTTACTATATATAAATATATATATATATACATGATTGCAACGTCTTGTCAGACGAGTACAACTCCCTCAGACACTTAATATCCATGAGCCCAAATGCCTAAGGGAGTATCTATACAAAGATGATGTTACAGAGTTTTAGCTTTGTAAGCTAAGTCTCTCTCTCGGTTCAAAATGTTGAGAATCAGCAACAAGCAAAAGCAAGATAGCCAGCAACAAGTTAAACTGCAGACCAGCTTAATGCGGGCACTGGTCTCCCGCTTTATGTTTTTTTAAATCAGAGATTTGCTTCTCCTAGAAAGGTTGCCTTCACCACGGCTTACGGGAGCCCTCTCCACCCCAACACACATATATATATACACACATACACGGTACTAGTTAGCCGTTGACCCCGAAAAAGGGTACATTCGCCCTTGGAAAGTCTTGTTTTTAATCCTCCAGTGAGACTAGCCACCCTCCCCACCAAACAAGTCTGGTGGGGGAAACAGTTTAGTCGTCGGTGACCCGACCATGAGGTAGGTAGTACTGGGTTACATAGTACCAGTAGCATATGACTTGACCTGACACTATATATATATATATATATATATATATATATATATATATATATATATATATATATATATATATATATATATCATTAATTTGCATAGGAGGACAGAAACTGTTATAAAAAGAACGAGTTGGAAGCACGAGATGGTTTTCAGTTTTTCGACAGCTGAGAAATAGAGAATAGAGGGTGGAAATTACAGTTGAAGTTAGTTGTTGCAAAGCAGGAGCTCGAACAAATATTTTCTTCATTTAATTTGTTGTAAAACAATTTGTAGGTAAAATTGTATTTGAATGAAACAGTTATTTCATTTATGGGGATGAGAAAACAATCTTACAAAACAAATAAAATAGAAAGCCGTCATGATTCAGACCTGATCAAAGACTTTTTGTTGGTGTCATCTTTACAACTCAACGAATGAATCAACAGTAAAAGTGGAAGTTATTTTATACGTATCAGATAAGATATATAATATCTTATTTCGTGAATAATTATCACTTCATCATACGAATAAATTAAAATATAACTAAGTCATTATTAGTGACCTATTTTTATCATGGGAAAGAAATCATTGTTAAATAAATTTACTTTTATCTACATGTTACGTTGCATATTCACATTTTACTTATATATATATATATATATATATATATATATATATATATATATATATATATATATATATATAAGGTTTTGGATGAAATAAGGTTTTAATTATATTTCACTCTTTGTGTATATCAATCCTTTTTGCTGAGAAGCAAAACGTAAATATATAAGCGAATATGAGTTTAGCTATATTCCAAGATCCAAATATTTATTTTTCTTATTAAACAATTCCTTTAGCATATTAAAATTTTGGTACATTTTTTACAGATCCGTTTTGTTATGCAGTACCAATCGATTTATTATTATTATTATTATTATTATTATTATTATTATTATTATTATTATTATTATTATTATGTCAATATCGAATCTTCTCGTGCATATACTCATCAAAAAATGGAATATTTTTTTGCTTAGAAAAAAATGCATGACAATATAATATCGGAAAAAGGAAAACCCATAGAAGACTCAGCGTCGCGTATTTGTTTAGATAGCCGTCTTGGTTCATATTGTAAATCATATCTAGTACAGGGTGAACCCCCAAAAAACAAAAGCTAAATAGAGGCCATCTAGAACATATGCTGTAGAACGGAGAAAAAAAGCCAAAGACCCTAGTGTTTTGATGTGATGTTTTCAATATAATAAACTAGTTATAACTAAAGTTTCATTTCATTCAAACAAAACACTAAAAAACGGGGCCCAATTAGAGTTGGGGCTCGTTTTTTTGGGGGTCACCCTGTATTAGTCAATGTTCGAAAATGTTCTGAAACAGTTTTAGTCTATTAAGAAATTATTTATATTTATGTAAAACTATTACTTTGTATAATATTCGTTGTCTGTAATATGTTATTTAATGTTAAATCTAAATGAGTTTACATAGGTTGTGGATACGAAGATAACTCCTTACTTTTTATGAATTGCATTTAATAATTTCTCTCTCTCTCTCTCTCTCTCTCTCTCTCTATTTATATATATATATATATATATATACATTTTTACGATGTAAATATTCCTCAAATTGTGTTTCAAATAAAATAATAATTTAAAATGTGAAATTCATTTTCCATACATATATGACTTGCGATATATATATATATATATATATATATATATATATATATATATATATATATATATATATATATATATATATATAACTTGCTACGATTGTTTTTTTTACTAAAAGTTTTTAAGTTTGTATGTATATGTAGTCTTGGAAGTGTTTCTACCTTAACAACTATACATCAGCTTAACGTTCACAGGAAACATGAGTTGGAATGGATACATCGAGATCATTTCTAAGGCTGCCGCTAAGAAGGTGGGCTCTCTCTACCGTGCTAGACAGTTACTTACACCTGAAAGTACCCGTACCTCTACAAAGCCACCATTCGCCCATGTATGGAGTACTCCTGATACATTTGGGCTGGTGCATCTGCTACTAGTCTCTCACACTTGGACAAGGTTCAAAACAAAGTCGCCAACCTGATAGGCCTTGAACTGTCATCTAAGTTTTAACCCCTGTCACATCGACGAAATGTTGCATCCCTCCGCCTGTTTGACAAGTATTTTAATGGTGAATGCTCTGACGAACTACAAGCCCTTGTGCCCCCTCGACGAAAATACCTCCGACAAACCCGACAAGCTGCGAAGTCCCACCCCTACACTGTAGAGATCCTTGGATGTAAGAAAGCCTTCTACTCTAATATCTTCTTATCCAGAAATGCTAGGCTTTGGAATTCTCTTCCGGGTTCCTGCTTCTCCAACTGTACTGACATGCAGAGGTTCAAGTGTAATGTGAACAAACATCTTGCTGCTAAACTCCCTACATAGTATTCCTGCAACTAAGGTCGCTGATAGTATCCTCCGACATCAAAGTGGCAATGTGCCTTGTTTTGGGTGAAAATGTAAAAAAGAAAAATGAAAGAAATATGTAAAACAACAGAAAGTCAATCGCAAATTCTTCGTTTGTAAATTCAGTTGTTTGTAAATCAATTAATCGCTTTCAGCCACCGCATTAGTTTTCTTCCAAGAATTTTCTCTAGTTTTAATCTAATATATAAAAGGCTATGTGTGTGTGTGTGTGTGTGTGTGTGTGTGTGTGTGAGTGTGTGTGTGTGTGTGTGCGTTTCTCCATATTTTCAAACTCTATCTCAGCCGAAACCAAAAGTCGCAGAGCAGCGATAGGGACATCAAATGATTGGATTTTTTACGAACTGTTTATGTATTTATCTTTAGCCGTTCTTAAGGAATCAAAAATGGGTCAAACTTGGAAAAATCGTTCATCTTAGTTAATTTTTAATTTTTTTTTAATCATTTCATATGTGTGTCACGTTGATACAGTGGTAACGTCACCAGCTTTAAATGCTACAGTTAAGGTTTTGATTCTAGCTGATGAGACCCAAATACTTTTTTTACTTTTGAAATCACGACTCTATAATAATGTATACGAATTATGTACATATTAAAATATCATATTTAAGCGTATTTTACGTCCGGAAAAGCCGGGCGCCACCTCCACTGGTCATAAATCTAATAAATAAATAGGTATGTGTCTCTCTGTCTTCATATTTTCAGACTATCTCCCCCGAAACTAAAAGTCACAGGGCGGCGCTAGCGGCCTCAAATGATTGAATATTTCGCGGTCCGTTTTTTTTATGCGTCTTTAGCCGGTTAAAATAGTTTTTAGAGTGGTCAAAAATGAGTAAAAATTGAACAATCGTTATACATTTTGTAGATTCATCTTAGTTAATGTTTTAATTTTTAATCAGTTCCTATGCGTATCACGTTGGTGCAGTGGTAACATCACCAGCTATAGTTTTGCTTTTGCCTTCCATTCTAGCTGATGGTACCCAAATACCTTTGTTTTTAATCACGACTCTATAATAATTTATACGAATCTTGATCAATTAAAATTTAATATTTAAGCGTATTTTACGACCGGGCGAAGCCAGGTGCCCTCCCACTAGTATTATTATAAGGATTATCAATTGTGTGACATCTAAAACTGTTTCGGGGTTATATATATATATATATATATATATATATATATATATATATATATATATATATATATCGAGCTTTTACACCTGGTTGAGATAACTTTATAAATATTAATTCTTTAATATTTATAATATACTTTAGTTTTACCATCTTGGATCATTTTGGTAAATTTAATTGTAATTTTTTTATTTTATATATATATATATAAAATGAAAATTACAATTGAATTTACCAAAATGATCCAAGATGGTAAAATTAAAGTAAATTATAAATATTAAAGAATTAATATTTATAAAATTATCTCAGCCAGATATAAAAGCTCGATAAAACCAAATAGGAAATAGAGCTTATAATATGAGCAAACAGTTAATAAAATATGTTAAAAAACACTTTGAAATGAGTTAAAAACATATTTAATCTGAAAAGGAAACACTAGATAAATGGATAGTCCTTAATCCGTGGAGTTTCGAAGAAATACTTTCCTTCTCATCAGAGGGTAGGAATTAGCAAAATGCGGGATCGGATTTTGCATGCAGAAGTATTTGGTGAAACAACAAGTAAGTCAAAGATCTTACTTGAAAACAAAAAAGTGAAGCAGAGGGAATATGGTAAAGAAAAAGGTGATTACATACGAATGGATAGTCTGGTGGAAGATAAAAAAATCCAGTGACGGTAAAATCCAAATGTAAAACTTCAAGAAAGTTAAAAGAATTTCCAATTGTACAAGTAAAATCCAAGGAGATCCCGTAATTGGAAGAAGATGGTCCAGAATAATCCAAAGGCAGAAATCCATTCAAGTGAGATAAATACTTCCAAAATTATGTGAAACCCAAAATATCTCTTTCTTATATGTTAATCAGTCAATTTCGACGCAACATCTATTATAAGTACTACAATGAAACTATTATCTTTGATTGAAAACGCCTTATTGTTTTCTTTCGTTTAATCTTCTGTCCAATTTCGCTTGTTTGCGAACAAGTAATTTTCTTCCACGTAATAAATGCAAGCATTTTCGACGCCAATGAATCGCTTTTATGTATGTTTAGACGTATTCTCGAACTTATTACAAAAAGTCCGAAACTGAAATAGTTATAAATCGAAACCCCCCCCCCAAAAAAAACGAACGCAGAATATTACGCCGGCAATGTTTAACGGTCGTCGTTAATTAAACATATTTGAATAAACGAAACGTTGTCTGAACACACATCCTCGAGTAACTTTGTTCTCTCTATATCAGGACAAACTGATATTATACACTTAATATACTGTGTAATTCTGGTTACATTATGCTGCGTTTTAGCTGTATATACAAATTGCTTGGCAAATCGATATTATAATTTCTCGATTATATTCCATATGTGCACATTGGCCTGAAAATACTTAGTTATAGACCAGAGTTATATCTTGATCACAATTTGTAACCTTTTCAAACATTTATATTAATCTTTTATTTGTTTGCTTTTCCCTTTGTCCGACTAATCAACCCTTTAAAGTTGTAGACGTCAAATCAGCTTCTTTTTAATATTTAAAATATTCAAATAGTTTCCCTGGATTTAATTAGAGTAATGTCTCCTATAGGACAATTAAATATATTTTTGTCGAGTCTCTTCGTCGTACATGGTGTATTATACGGGCTTTGTTGCATGGCATCTAACACGTAAGATGTGTACGATAGCGCAGTGTTATTTATAAATATACAATATTCGATAGTGACGCGATCCCAGGTAAAATACACATGAACTGGATGTTGCACACGCGTCAAAACATGAAAATAACACAAAAAATATAATAACCGTTAAGCTCAGGTGAAAGGTCTTAACATTATAATCAGCAATGGTTTCTTCGATCGCCATCATGAGATACTTGGTCAGAATCTTACGAATGTTAACCTTTTTTATATCCGTTAACAGAATACAACATACCAAATACAGGTTAATAAGACTGCATAGAAAAAGAAATAGATCATGAAGATGGAATGCCTCCAAAAAGTTCTGTATGAAGAAATGTATTAATATTTTTTTAAAACATTGTGTTGCCTTTCAGATATTTTCCAGACTCACATATAGATATTGATGTGTGTTGATGTATGATATTAGACAAGTAAGAATTAAGTAATTATTTTAAAATTTAAACTTTAACGAACTTTAATCTTACAAATCAAAGTTCAATAGGAAAAGAATTTACATGAATATTTTAGAGTTTTGTTAAAACAAGGGAGATCATTAGCTGAAACATAAAAAAAGTCTGGATTTATTAATTAAACGCTGTGAGTTTTAAGGGTCAGGAAAATCGTATTCAAAACATCTCTGCTCATTTTTCTCCCCACTCTTATATAAAAGTCACTTCGTATGTGTGTGTTCGTGCGATTCCTTCCTTATAGATTCCAAAACGGCTGAGCTTATCCTTTGCAAATTTCATACAAAGGTAATTTATATGTCTGGCAGTATTCTTAGATACGTTCTGCCCAGAAATTTCTCTGATAAGTATTGAAAATCGAAAAAATCTGATCTTAAAACCAGTTTTTTTATAGATAAAAATATTTACAAAGAGTTCTTATACGTTACCCTGGTAAGGAAGATAATAAGATCTTAGCAACTTATTTCTTCTTATAAAAACGGAATTAATGACATCTGGAGGTATAGCTCAGTGATAGAGCATTCGACTACTGATCAAATGTTCCTCTTTTCAAGCCCGAGTGTAACTCACTATTTTAGTTTAATTTTTACTTATTAATTAGTTCAGTTTATGATAAAAGAAGAGGTACCATTTAAAATCGTCGCAAATCATTTCTTTTGCATATTTTAAAACTAAACATTAATCAGAAGTGACTTTTCCAGAGCATTCATTATCAAATATTTATTTAAAAAAATGTTTATTTGCAAATTAGTCCACCAGGCAAATTATTCCTCGTAATATATAATATTAAATAGAGGATTGATTCTATAATAATGCATACACAATCTGCATAAATTAAAATATCATGTTTAAGCATATTGTATGACCGGGAAACGCCGGGCGTCGGGCTAGTCTATGATAATTCATTGAAAATTGTTTATAATAGTTAAGGTTTATTTGATTGCGTATTAGTAAAATAGTTTAGGGAGATAGCTTGTATGTATTGAATAATGTTCATATAGACTGCCAGACGATAATAAGTTAACGAGTTGTATGTGTATTTGCGTGTTCGTTAATGATCGTGCGCGTGCGAGTGGATAGAGGTGTTGCTGAGGGAAGAGCCAGCGACATCGATCCGAAGACTCGGATCAACTGGGTTTCACTGCTTTATTGAAAAAAAATATGGCCCTTTTAAAGGGTTTAGACGGCTTCCACAAAGACCATTTCAAATAAGTTCAGAAAGTTTTCTGATTAGTCCAAAATATAATTACTTGTTTTTATTAAGGATAATGTATGCGCAGACGACATGCGTACAAATGCGTTTATGCATTTTGATTTTGTACACCTTCGACCTTACAAGCATGTCACATTCATAGAAATAAATTAACGTACATAGATTGGTTTATTTCACCAAATACTTTTTTTGGTTCGGGAGATTAGTAATATAAAGTCACTTCTCAATAATCACTTAAAATAAAAATCTTACGTCATAAAAAATGAATGTTTATTAGATAATAAATAAACAATCACACGTGTTTATACTAAGCATTATTTAACATATATTTAATTCTTAAAATTACTTGTACATAAAGAAGCGGTAAATGTTTTTACTGCAATTGATTAGTTGTCGAGGCAAAAACAAATATGTCGTTGTTACAAAAGTTTTCGTTTTTTATACCTTCATTTTACTGATAAATAGTTTTAATTGAGAAATGAAATGAGATAAACACTTATATGTGCTTATATTAAACATTACTTACACATTTTTAATTCTTACTTGTACATAAAAATAAACGATAAATTCATTTTTACTGCGATTTAGTATTTGCGACAAAAACAAATATGTTGTTGCTACACATTTTTATGTTTTTTATACCTTCATTTTATTATTATTTTTTAAAACATTTCATTTATTGTATTTTATGAATAGGGTACTATTACGAAAGCAATCATATATAGAAATGCTTCTTTTTATATATTGAATATACTTCCCCAACATTTAAAAAATTGAAGAAGTTATACTTTTTATAAGATTATGTTGTATACACCAGTTTCTTTTTAATATCAAAATATTTTACGCGGAGAAACAAATCCTTCGTATTTAAAAAATATTTTTTGTTGAGTCTGATCTAGCATCCTTCATAGGCCTCATGACATAGCATACAATTATAAATATTTGTAGAGTTGTATCCTTAAAATTAAAACGTGAGTTGCGATAGAGTCCGCACTAATAAACATTTAGTGTCTTCAATAATCTACAAATGACATCCAGGCTGACTGATACATGAGAGATATGTTTCATCTTGGTATGGAACATTGTGCCAACGTGACAACTGATATTGAAACACATGTTTCCACACGGAAGTTCAAATTGTGTAGTTGCCATTACACAAGGGTAGTATACATTATGTCGGTTCATCCGCCAGAAGCCAATTATCAATACGCAAAAAAACAAAAAAGAAAAAATAACATAGATGCTAGAAATCACCATAAAAGTGAAATAGGCGCAAGTAAGAGAAGGTATGCCGAAATGACCAGTTAACGTATTGCATTGCAGAAAAAAGAATCTTGTGATTTCTGGAATAATTATAATAGTGTGTTGAATAAAAGACAACAATTCTACCACTATCTAAAAACCATGAGGTTGCTTGCACAGCAACCGACAAAGTTGACCTGTTTTTCTGGCGGTTTGCCTCCAACTTCACCTTAGATCCTGAAACCACTCTCACACAAATTTCTCTTTGCGGAAAGAATCCACTCTTGTAGATCTGAAAATCGCTCCTCGTGTCTATGGTATCATATAAAACCTAGGCACTCCAAAGGCGTTTGTAGGTATACCCTTCTATGCTAATCAAGAAATGTTCCTCTGAGCTAACCTCTTTCCTCTCCAATCTCTTCAACAAATGCCTTAGCCGGATCTTGTTTCTCTGATAGGTAAAAATTACCTTCATCGTAGCAGTATTCAAGAATTTAGGAAATAGAACTGACCTGATTAATTATCGTCCTATTACCACTCCCCCCCTCTTTTAGCTATTATATGTGAATCTTTAATCAATCAAACACTAGTCTACCATCTTGAAAATGCTTAAGATTCTTTCTGACCAAAATTAAGCGCGTTCTACTACGGATATTGTATCTGTTACTTCTGAACGCGTATATTATGCACTGAACAAGACAGATGAAGCATGGATTTTGATATATCTAAAGCCTTTGATACGGTATTACATGAAGGGCTCCTCACAGAAATTATATCTTATGAGATTTCGGGACTAAAACTAAGCATAATAAAACTCTGCCTAGACACGAGAAAAATCCCAGTTGTTTTCGATAGCCGCACATCTAACAATATGATATGAAGCAAATGTGCCTCAGGGATCTATTCTTAGACCTTTGTCATTCCTGATGTTCATAAATGACCGCACTGAAAAATAGTGTCTGAGAGAGGTATTTTTTTGATGACACCACTCTCTATAATAATAGAGGTGAAGGAAAAACGAATGTACACATATCCAAGGCAATGGAGGAAACCCTAAAAATGACCTTCAGCCTGTAGTTGAATGAGACTGTTAACATTTAATAATATTAAAACTAATATTTCATTTAAGAACAAGAGAACCATTCTCAACCGCTAATTGTTATGACAAATAACCTCGTACCTGAGAACCCATCTTTCAAACTAACTCGACAAATAGCAAAATCCTTTACTGTTGAGATCCATACATGCCGAATAGAGTTCTACTCTAATAATTATTCCCTCATACTTCGGAATTACCACACAGTTTCCTACTTCCTTGAGTGTACTAAACAGAAAAAAATAAATGAAATGTGAACAAACATCTCACTGTTCCACTATCAATAGATCCCCCCTCTTTATCTGTGCCGTAATCTAAAGGTAGATTCCATGAAAAAAAGATTGTTTCTTAGAATTGCACACCCATGGAACTCTCTTCCGTTTACCTGCTTTCCAGCTTACTACAATATGGTCGTCTTCAAGTCCAACGTAAACAAGTTCTTGATGAGCTATTTCCCTTAAGTAATCCAATTTATCAAATTTCCACTACTAACGATTACTTTGATATTATCCTTTTGACTACTGTACACTCTTTAATCCTTATCCTCGAAGGGCCTATGGGCCTTGATAATTGGTGACTCCTACGTAAAAAAAAAGAAAAAATTATCCAGTCATCTATTAGACACAATCCCAAAATATAAGCTGGTTACATTCCAAGTGGCAATATGTCTTATTTGTAGTAAAAAAAGAGTAAAAATAACAGATATAACTACATATTGGAAAAATGTTGTTTTTTAATAAAACTCATAATAATATTTATTGCGAAATTTTAATAATGAATATCATCTTGCAATTTAAATAATAAATAAAATATTGAACCATATTCAGAAGAAAATAACATTTTTCTTCTCTCAGCAGCTTGTCAAAATGCAATCAGTTGTGCATTGTCGCAGAAAAGAAAAACCATCATGGCTGAATTTCAATCTTCAAAATAATGGAAACGCATTCACGCCGGAGGCACAAATGCGAAAATCTTCAAATACGCGAACGTTTATCTTTGGATGGAAGAGAACAGCCAACATTAGTTTCGGTAGAGGGTCGTTACGAGCGTACGTGTGCGTTGGAACATAAATCAGCAATTTGTTGCCGAAATCCGGGTTATTATTGACAAGTTTCCCAGGAGGTAAATGTCCATAATAATCAATGATGGGAAGGAAAGCACAGATAGCACACGGGACACTATTCATACCGGATGACAAAAGAACTCTCCTTAGAAAATAAAAGACAAGCGAAAAACACGTGGAGAAATTGAATGGAAATACGTTGTTATTGCAAAAAAACATGGTACGCCAGTAACAAACGAAAATTGGCTAGCCAGAATCTAACGTTCGATTACCAACTTTAAAAAGCTCTTCAAGACTTTTAAGATGCGGCTAATTTAAAGATTTCACAAAACCACAAACATACACAAATATTTTTGAGGCGGCGAATTATTAATTGGCAATTCTATTTTCTTTAATTGTAGATTTGGCAACTATCGGTAATTTTTAGTAAAGTTCGACTCGGCAATTCATGCTGTGCTTTCAGTAGGACGGAACCACACGCCACTATACTTAGTTATATTTAAATGAGAGGTAATTGAATTGGTGGTCAAGTAGTTAACGACACCGACTGACAACTTGGGTGTCCCAGGTTCGAATCCATTTCGCTCCACAAAAATCACGTTCAATTAGGATGTTAGCAACTATCACTTGGTCCCGTCTGTACATACCGGATATCATTCTAGAAAGAATTCTGACTAGAAAAATATCGAACAAACCAATGACAACAATAGGATTTTCAGAATCTATATAATATGACAATGGATACTCAAATTACATTTTAACAGTTTAAAGAGGTTTTCATAAATTGATTTATTCGGTTAAAGAAATTAATCATTAAATTAAAAATAAATACCTATAAACAGCATTTAATTTCATCTTAAGTAATTATTGATTTCCTTGATACTATTCAGAGCACATTTGACTCAATCGTTGTATTTAGAGACCGTCATGGACAAAATAAGAACACCGATACAAACTTTCCAGGTGCAACAACAGTTTTTTCTCCATTTACTAGTCGTTGATACGCATTTAGCATCAATATATTTTCTATTTCTGAGTCCCACGTCGGCCAGCTGCAAATAAACGGTACCAGATACAGCTGGCTGTCAATATACAACACCAGATAGAGCTGGCTGTCAATACACGGCACCAGATACAGCTCGCTGTCAATACACAACACCAGATACAACTGACTGTCAATGATGTATAGTCTATCCCGGGTTACGCCGGCAGGTTAGAAAATTGTGGTCTTTCTAGTAGGTTGATTAGTGCAAAACGAGTTCAAGGGGTTAAGTGTTGATGCATGTGAAACACTGTAGTTATGGTCAGCAGTGACAGCTTGAGTGTCAACAATGCATGAAAAAGTAAGAGAGACAGATATTTTTTTGGCTCGCATGTAAGTGCAGGCTAGCTTCCGATTTTGGACGAAGCAGACGAACAGTTGCCTTCCGATTTTAGACAGGACAGACGTGTTGAACGACGAAGAATGTGTCGAAGAAAGAAATGCAAGAAAGCTTGAGTCACAATGCGATAGCCCCCCCCGTTCACCTGTAGGCCAATAAAGTATCAATGCCAGAAAGCCGGCGTTATGTTTTTATCAAATGCTCTTTTTCAGCATCGACCAGTGACGGGAATAATCGCATCAATAAAGAGAAGACCAAGATAAGAAACAGAAAAAAGGTATAGTGACTTTATCGCAATATATATATATATATATATACTAGAGGTGACACGACCGCATTGATAGATATTCATAGACAGACGATCACTACTGCGCACATACATATAGACACGTATTAATAAGAGAGACATACGTAACAATAATAATAATAATAATAATAATAATAATAATAATAATAATAATAATAATACACAGGAGCAACAAGTGCGGGTTAGACAAAATGCTGCAAAGGCAAAACATGAAACACTACATGGAACCAAGAACACTGAAACCGCATATCTATAAGTTCTCTAACTCAACCCTACACCCACTGCCACATCACTGTCCCCCCCAAAAAAAGAGCGAGACCAAATAATCAAATAGAGTCAAGAAGGAAGGACAAGACCAATGAACTGACAAGACCTCAACCGAATAAGTACGAAGAGAACTGGGACCTTGAGGCTTAGTGCCACTCAAATCCCAACAAAGACCAATATCTGCTGCCAACGAGAAATCAATGATAAGCAGCTGTTGCGATAATGCAAATTTATTTTCAAATGTCATCGAAAGAGGTAGAGAGTACTGGAAACCTGGGGAGACTTGCTGTCACTCAGCTTCCAGTGAACACCGCATACTGTTTTCAGGGAAAGATCTCTGAAGACCAGTGCGAAAGCTCCTTGTGAGCCAATAATAATGAGGCTTAATAACAATAAGAAAAAGCCATATCTCTCCTCCCCTTTGAAATACAACACCGGTTGGTGCTGTGATTACCATTTTCAGGGCCACGAAATAACCACTAAACAGAATGGAGAAGGAAAACAAAAAAATTTTACGTGAATGGGTCCACAGTACTATAAAGAGAAAACTCACACAAACGCACAGTTAAGAACTATACACACCTTAAAGGTCCTTTAAAGTAGCTCGGCGGCGTATACACACATCCGATTGTATAAATATCTATATATAGTGTAAAAAACTGTATATATAATTGAAATGTATACGGATATACGCGGCGAAGTTTGACCAAACGATCAGTAAAAGAGACCGTTAGAACACACACACACACACACACACACACACACACACACACACACACACACACACACACACACACACACACACACACACACACACATAACACAACGTCCTTGGGTTGACCACGGGGGTAAAAAAAAAGAAAGCGACGTATAAGCAATGGCAAACACGCATTCAATCAAAAACAAAAAAAGATAATCAAATGAAAAATAATAATAAGATAGAAAAACAAATATAAAACAAAAAATACGAACGATATCAATCAGGGAAAGTAAAAAACAACGTGTTTAGTGAAAAAAAAACAATATGGTTGTGGCAAAAAAACAAACAAAAAAAAACAAGAGAAAAGTACATACAAGTATAGTTAAGACACACACAAAATAAAAATGTATCTGTATTACGCGAGATATACACAAATATCGTCCGTTTGCGAGTGAAAACAAAGGACTTGTGTGAAATTCTCAGAAAAAAGGATGGTGTTTTAAATTGTATTAAAAGTAAGAAAAAATAAAATATTTGTCCTATTTAGCGAAACGAAAAAGTTTTTATGTTGAAAAAGTTTTCATGTAAAAAAGTTTTTACGTTAAAAAGTTTTTATGTTGAAAAGTTTTTATGTTGAAAAAGTTTTTATGTTGAAAAGTTTTTATGTTGAAAAAGTTTTTATGTTAAAGAGTTTTTATGTTAAAAGATGTTTATGTTAAAAGCTTTTACGTTAAAAAGTTTTTATGTTAAAATGTTATGTTAAAAGATGTTTATGTTAAAAGTTTTTATGTAAAAAAAGTTTTTATGTTAAAAAGTTTTATGTTAAAAAGTTTTATGTTAAAAAGTTTTATGTTAAAAAGTTTTTATGTTAAAAAGTTTTATGTTAAAAAGTTTTATGTTAAAAAGTTTTTATGTTAAAAAGTTTTTATGTTAATAAGTTTTTATGTAAAAAAAGTTTTTATGTTGAAAAAGTTTTTATGTTGAAAAAGTTTTATGTTAAAAGTTTTTATGTTAAAAGGTTTTTATGTTAATATGTTTTTATGTTAAAATTTTTTATGTTGAAAAGATTTTATGTTAAAACGTTTTTATGTTAAAAAGTTTTTATGTTAATAAGTTTTTATGTTAAACAGTTTTTATGTTAAAAAGTTTTTATGTTAAAACGTTTTTATGTTGAAAAAGGTTGTATTTTAAAAAGTTTTTAACATAAAAGTTTTTATGTTAAAAGGTTTTTATGTTAAAAAGTTTTTACGCTAAAAAGTTTTTATGTTAAATTTTTTATGTTGAAACAGTTTTATGTTAAAAAGTTTTATGTTAAAAAGTTTTTATGTTAAAAAGTTTTTATGGTAAAAAGTTTTTATGTTAAAAGTTTTAATGTTGAAAAAGTTTTTATGCTAATAAGTTTTTATATTAATAAGTTTTTATATAACAAAGATTTTTTTTGAAAAAGTTTTTATGTTGAAAAAGTTTTATGTTAAAATGTTTTTATGTTAAAAAGTTTTTATGTTAAAAAGATTTTATGTTAAAATGTTTTTATGTAAAATTTTTTTATGTTGAAAAAGTTTTATGTTAAAAAGTTTTTATGTAAAAAAGTTTTTATGTTAAAATTTTTTTAAGTTAAAAGTTTTAATGTTGGAAAAGTTTTTATGTTGAAAAAATTTTATGTTAAAAAGTTTTTATATTAATAAGTTTTAATAAAAAAGTTTTTTTTGAAAAAGTTTTTATGTTGAAAAATTTTTATGTTAAAAAGTTTTTAAGTTAAAAAGTTTTTATGTTAAAAAGATTTTATGTTAAAAAGTTTTTATGTAAAAAAGTTTTTGTTAAAATGTTTTTATGTTAAAAGTTTTTATGTAAAACAGTTTTTATGTTAAAAAGTTTTTATGTTAAAAAGTTTTTATGTTAAAAAGTTTTTATGTTAAAAAGTTTTTATGTTGAAAAAGGTTTTATTTTAAAAAGATTTATGCTAAAAAGTTTTTATGTTAAAAAGTTTTTATGTTGAAAACGTTTTTATGTTTAAAAGTTTTTATGTTAAAAAGTTTTTACGTTAAAATTTTTTATGAAAAAATTTTTATGTTAAAAAGTTTTTATGTTAAAAAGTTTTTATGTTGAAAAAGGTTTTATTTTAAAAAGATTTATGCTAAAAAGGTTTTATGTTAAAAAGTTTTTATGTTGAAAACGTTTTTATGTTAAAAAGTTTTTATGTTAAAAAGTTTTTACGTTAAAATTTTTTATGTTGAAAAAGTTTTTATGTTAAAAAGTTTTTATGTTAAAAAGTTTTTATGTTAAAAAGTGGTTGAATCATGAGAGCATTTTAAAATTAAAAAAGGGGTTGATTTTCTGAAAAGAATGGCAGATAGTGAGAAAAAAAAACGAGAGAAAGTCAAGGTTAGATGCATGGGGTTTTGAATTGTTCGATCTGCAACGCACGTTGTTGGTCTGTTTATATAGTGGCCACACGGAAAGAAAGAAGAAAAAAGAAAGAGAAGAAGACAAAAACTTGTTTAAGCGAAACCTGTGTGTAAATTTTTTTTTTAACAAATGATGTTATTTTTCCAGGGACTTTTTTTCATGATTGACTTTTTGAAAGAGTATTTTGTTGTTGTTGTTGTTGTTGTTGTTGTTTGCAAGGGATTGTGGTTGAAGATCGATTCTTATTGTTCATAATTGTATTTTGTGTTTTGTTTCTTGTTTTGTTTCTTGTTTTGTATCTTGTGTTAGAAAAATGGTTATGTAACTGTAACCTTTGTTTGGAGAGGCTTTCGCAGTGTTGGCTTACGAAATATAGAAAATTGTATAGAAAAAAAAGAGGAATGGAGTGATTTTTCATTGTTATAAACTAGTATTATCCGGGGATTAAAGTTTGTTTTGTGCGAATGAGCTATGAATTCGTTGTTTTGGCTGGAAAGAAGTTTGAAAAATTATTTTCGTGTTTCTGAATGCCTAACGAATTGAGCTGTTTATATATATATATATATATATATATATATATATATATATATATATATTACTGCTTTGTAATTTTGTGCAGTTTATTGTGAATTTTTGTTGTATTTAAGGACATTACGGTGATTTGTTGAATTTTGTGTAAAATCTATTTTGTTGTGATCGAAAAATGTTGATGTGATTGTAAAATTGATTGTAAAAATTATCTTGGAAGGCCGTTGTACCCTACATCGGTTGAGTTGATTTTGAGTAAATGGAGAGGAATATATAAATAATTATGTAGGGGAAATCGTATCTTACCTGAATTACATAGGTGCAAGGAAACTCGCAGCTTATCTAACTAGCGTGGGTGTCGTATTCATTCATTTAAGGAAAAAAAAAAAATAATAAACAAAGCTAAAATGGTGACGTCGCTTTTTTATTTGACGATCACATGTAAGTAACGCAAACTTTATGCAAATTAGTTCATGCAAGATGCATAAAAGAAGCGATGAACTGAATGACCCGGAAGTTGAAAGACAACATGTTATGCGAACAGACGCGTGCATTATCAAGGTTTTCAAGTAAACTGCAGTAACAAAGATCTTGTATGACAATCAAAAACTCGTTTCTCTGTCACATATTAGCAGAAACTTTGAGCTAAGTACGAGAAGCGGATTCTGTCGTTGGAGACTGGTATATGGACGGTAATGCGAGTTGCATAGCCACAGGAGGGGCTTGGAAACGAATAGAACGATCACTGAGGACGCTTGTTGGCTACGTCCAACAAACTATGTTCAGCGCATCAATATAGCTGAACTCAATGGTACTCAAAAGAGTCAATTTGGCCCTTCGGTGGGAAGCGACAATGTTATACTTGGTCACTAATTCGGCGTGCGTGCACCCGTGGATTTCCGACACTTCAATGTGAAAAAGCACGCGTGAACACGAGAACAGCTGGTGAGTTGCTCATCATGTAACAACCGCTGGCGAAAGTATATGGATTGACCATCGATCTAAAACTCGCGAGGTCCTGTCAGAACCACGTAGATAGTCTTACTAGAGTACGACGCAGGTGGATGGATCTGCTCAAGGAAGGAAGAGAGCCAGTGCTCGGGAGTTGCGCAGCAGTAGGAGAACTGGATGAGACTAGGCGGCTGACATCCATCATCAAAGTGAACATCCGGGTGTGAAACGAACTTTATATTTTACTAGGTCGGTTGATTCGCAAGTGTCCAAAGAGACTGCTAAATATGTTGTAAAACTTATCTATCAATAGATCCGGCAGCGTGAAGAACAACTGGAGCAGATTGCGATGAACATAACCAACCACAATGATAAGAATTTTCTAACTATTATCGACTATGGCTCCTCTAGATTTGCAATATGGCAGCCACTGCGCCGGAAAGATGTGATCACTGTTATCCGACAGTTGAAGAATATTTTCCTTGGGTGAGGCTTGCTGATGGAAATACTGACCGACAACGCCATTGCTTTCACAAGTAAAGAGTTTGGAGAATTTACAAAAAATTGGGACATACATCTGCGGTTTCGATGTGCCCACTCACCGAGTTGAAAAAGGATTGTAGAACGAAGTCATAGGACCGTTAAGTACATCGTAACCAGAAAAAAGTGTTCAATATCTTAGGCGGTCTATTGGCATTACATCACTCCAAAGGATGACGTTTCACCGTCCACCGTGACAGCTGACGTGCAATATAGATATCATGTTCGAATCAAAGTTCAAACCTAACACACTGTCCAAACAAGAGGTTGTGGCAAAAGCTGTGAAAATGAGGGCTTACCATTCAAACGACCTAGGTATGCGTGTGTGCTTTGTCATCGCTGCGAAGCTAGGATAAGAAAAGAATTCCAAGATGGCGCCGACGGCGTTTTGTAATGGTATGATCTCGGAAACTCTCGTGCATATATGCAAATCAGTTGATCTTCGACAACTATAAATTCAGGTCGTTTTGGAAGGCAAGGCGGGAGGAAAGAACGGCCGGTTGGTAATTGTGTACGCTGGATCGTGTTGGTGGCGTGTCACCGTGTCTGTGTGTGTACTGATCGAACCGCTTTCCTGTCCCTTGCATTGGACTTTGAATTGGTTTACATTAGACTTGCACTTTGGACTTTGAATTAGTTTACATTCGACTTGCACATTAGACTTTGAATTTGCTTAGATTGGACTTCAACTCCAGAGGTGATTGGAGGGAAGTATGAAAAAGGAGACGTCGTTTGGGTTAAAAATACGCGTGGCAGGTACACAACAAAATATAACACAGGTCACGTTACTGAAGTGATCAACTCGCAGTTTGTGAAAGTTGATGGGGTGCCTCGACCAGTAATAGGGACGCACTTATTAAGTGACAAAAAGAATTCTGAGTATAGTGATGGTTAATCTATCTAAATTCAGATCCGCTTGACAGTAATTTCAATGTTAATAACCTACCAACGGATGAGGTGTCTATTGAATGCCGAACATAGACGATAGTACGCATGGGAGTGAGCTCCGCGTCTTTCCTCTTCGAAGAAGTACGCGATGACGTAGACGGATACTACCTGCCTGCTTTGTTTGTGATTATGAGATCACAGGAGAGTGTAGGGAAAATCGTAGCTTACCTGACTAGCGTGGGTGTCGTATTCATTCGCTTAAGGTAAAAATAATAATTAAAAAAAAAAGCTAAAATGGTGACGTCACTTTTGTATTTGACGATCACATGTAAGTAACACAAACTCTATGCAAATTAGTTCATGCAATACGCATGAAAGAAGCGATAAAAGGAAGTTGAAAGACAGCATGCTATGCAAACGGACGTGTGAATTATCAAGATTATCGAAGATGACTCCAAAGATTGCAGACTAGACACAACACAATTTTAAAACTCCACTGAAATCAATTTTCAAACTAGAAAAAAGAAAACGGAATTACGAGATGGTTAATTGAAATATAGAGGTCAGCATGGGTTAAGATGATAGCTTTTATGTTGCGTTACGGTCATGGTTTATTTTTTTTATTTTCGAAAGTGATTCGCATATTTATTTATTTATTTATTTTTTTAATTTAGAGTTTTCTTGATGATTTTCTTCGCCCACGCGTGGAGTTGACGGGGATTTTTGTGCTCCCTAACAGTTGGAAAGATTTTGTTCTCGTAGCTATGTTGCATTCGCAGGTTATCGCCTTAACCTTAGGTCAAACATAGCGAAACACGGGAAGAGAACCGCTCGGGTGCGTTTCGGCGAATTGCTATAGGGCGCAATTTTTGGAGGGCAAAGATGTCTCCAGACACGGATAGCGGACATTAGTATGGCAAATAAAGCCATGAAACGCGATCATGGAAGGTCAAAAGGAGATGTAATGGATGAAGGCCGAAATACGTAATGTATTAGATGGTTCTCGAGCGGGAATGCATAACAGGATACCTTACTAAGTCTTTTGACGAGTATATATACGGGTTGATCATAGTTTTGTATACTACGCTTTGGCGGAGATGTAGAAAAAATCACGCATGATCCTTCGAAACGATAGCTAGGTAAATAATAGGCGCCATTTGCAGGGCGTCTGATGGGATTAAGGTTAGGGTGTGACATTTTCCCGGACAGGATAATGATAGGGCGAAAATTGAACGGGTCACTTCTTTCACCAGAATTCTTGTAGACTGGTAGTACAGAGGCAATTCTCACGAGTGCTATGGTTAGTGATAGGGTTAAAAGTGATTCATCTTCACAAGCCAGGTGGCAGGTCTAGAAATAACTTTCTGTGTAAGGGAATGAGCTATAGGGAAATTATAAGTAAAGCGTCCAGCTGCATATGTGTAATTCACCAAACGCATATATTTGGGCGTTAATATCTAGAGTAGTAGTTTTCAACATTCTTACAAACACGGATCCTCTGAAGAGCTCAATTTGTCTATCGGATCCCCATGTACATGAATATATAAAAGGGATTTTTAAAATAAAATAAACAAAGGTTTATATTCACAAAACCACAATGCTATCTAAATTTGTTTGTTGAAAAGAGTTACAAATTAATGTGAAATTTGATCTTCATTTTCGAACAGAACTAGAAATTTTGGCATTATTTTGGAAAGACACAAACGTATCTCCTCTTCAAGTGCTATTAATTATTCTCTTTTCTTATTTTTAATATTTGCCATGGCGGAGATTCCTCATGGGCATAAGTATGCCGTTGAAAACTGTAGGAGTATATGCAGTCTTTTTTGAGATTGATGGATATTCTTTTGCTGTTAAAATCCAAAATGAATCCTGATCAAGTTCTGTGTAGTTAAACCTAAGTGTCCGTCAACTGAGATACTAGCCAATCCTTCCTCTTAGCTCAAACTGAAATCCACGTTTAGATATTCAAGGAATGAATTTCTAACTCAATCATACTCTTATTAAGGACAAATACAAAGAGAGAAAGAAGAAAAACATTTTCAAATCTCTACATGTATCGTTCCGAATACTTATATTAGAGAGGGAAATATCCTGTCATATTAAAGCAATTACACACACACACACACACACACACACACACACACACACACACACACACACACACACACTCATATATGTTATTATATTTAGAGTTAATATTGTTAAAAAGTAAAAAACATTTAATGAGTTTAACGAGATTGATACAAAATTGCTCAATATCAAAGAAAAGCAAGATATACTTTCATTTATTTTTTACATAGAGATATCGCTACATAGTCATGAATATGCATCAGTCAACTAGTTGTAAATAATTAGAAACCTTGTCAGGAGATTTTTCATTTACAAAGTGTCAAATCCTTGACCAACAATTGGCAAAAATTCACAGAAGTCTTTGTTTGGGGAGCAATCATGTGAAAAATAAAATAAAATAAAGTTAAAATAACAGCTTTTAAATTCGTAGGAAAAAGAAAAAAAGTATAAATATAACACAATATATAGAGACAGTAAAATAAATAACAAAACAAAAATATAAATAACAAAACAAAACATAAAAAACCATAAATACACAAAAGTCGAATAACGTCTGGTTGAAAGCCGAAGGACTTGGAGAAGAAATGGAGATGGATAGATGAGAGGCGGTCGTATAAAATCTAAACAACCGTCACCAGAGTGGTAGCAGGAAATGTGTTTAACTAACCAAAATGAACCTACACCACAAAAAGCATGTTGCTGTGCAAACAAGTTAGAATTACTAATTATAACGATAAAAGCCCTCTTTTTCTATATTACCACAACTTAATAAAGAAGAACTAAACACTAATAGTTAAATAGGGAATAAAAAAAGAACGTAAATCCTGCCAATCCTTAACCTTCCCCTGTTTTCTATGCTTAAATGAAAAATACTTTATTATTGAATTAAAAGATAAGGATAGGCTCTTAAAAAAAAATCAAGAGACATA
Source organism: Euprymna scolopes (assembly GCF_053919585.1). NCBI lineage: Eukaryota > Metazoa > Mollusca > Cephalopoda > Sepiida > Sepiolidae > Euprymna > Euprymna scolopes. The sequence continues at coordinate 14,296,709 of NC_136505.1, read as the reverse complement.
CCCTGTAACATAATTCAAATATTCTTCTCTTTGGTTTATATCACTTTTTTGCAATACTAATAATATCTACATCAAACCGAAGATTGCAAAGCTATTATTTTCACCACTTTTATATTAGAACAATTTTATCCTATCCACACCTGCAGCAGTAACAGAGCGCATATGAGCGCGTATGTAAATATCAGCAGCAACCGATGAATAGCGGGCAAGCGATTGTATTAGCAGCAGAAACAGTGTTTATAAATTGATAAGTGTACTTGGGATTGCGTCTGAAGAAAAAGGAAAAAAGACATCACGGGTAGAAAAAAGTCGGGACCGGATGAAATGGATATGTGGCAGCGAGAGACTTGTTAAGTGGTGTCGAGATGGGAGAATAACAGTAACAAATGGTTTTGTTTAGCAAAGAAAAAATGCCGAACCGGATTTGTGTTTTATATGTTTGTTCATCTTTTCCGAAGGTGTCGTACGTTGTGGGAGTCCGAGAAAGGTTTGAAGTGTAACGGACACGGTTCGAGCGTAACGACCAAGTTACTATAAAATGGAAAGGGAGCAAAACAAAAACAAACAAACTAAAACAAACTGTTTATTTATAAAATGTTATATGTCCTGTTGAAACTGTATCTATATGTGTTATGCATATATGTAAAAACATCTACAAGAAGCATAATGAAACTCTAAACGACGCAAGGAAACTCATTATATATCCACGTACATTATATACACGCCTTATACATATATATATATATATATATATATATATATATATATATATATATATATATATAACTACTTAATTTACTCACATAAAATTAATATACGAAAGTATAGATTTATGCGTAAACTTTAAGTATTTATATGTATACTTTGAATTTTTTTACATACACATTTACATATCGCTACCTAGCCATAAACATTTCAATCAATTAGTTGTAAATAATAAGAAACGCATAAGCCTGAAGAATCCTACAGTGGATGAAACGCGGAATATTTAGTGTAGCTTAATCGCCATATACGTTTTATAACTTACTATATATATATATATATATATATATATATATATATATATATATATATAGACCTTACACACATTATAATGATTGTATATTAATTTTATAAATAAAACCTTACATACTTGACTTTCTGGTTTCATATTTTTCTTACTGATGATTTTAATTTTTAATCTTTAATGATAAATCATTATTTTTTAAAACGTTTCTTCGCAAAACCAGAAATAGAATTATATAAATACATTAAGCACCTTTAATGCTCTTGTATACTAATTAAAGTTTGACATATTTCTTGCTACTACTTTGTTGATGGTCGTTTAGATTCCAGTCCTACCCCATCTCTCCATTTACCTAGCCTCTCCCCTTCATCTCTCAGCCATATGTTATTTGACTTTTGTATTTTTATGCTTTTACGTTTTTTCTGTAACTATATATTGTATTATATTTATTCGGTTTTATTTTTTCACAAATGTAAAAGCTGTTATTTTAACTTTTAATTTATTTTGTTTTAAATATCACGTGATTTCTCTTCAAACAAACACTTCTGTGAACTTTTCTTTAATTTTTATTGGGGATTTGACTTTTGTAAAAGCAATATCGCCTGGCAACGTTTCTTATTATTTACAGCTAATTGACTGAAATGTTTATGGCTGGGTAGCGATATGTAAATGTGTATGTAAAATATTCAAAGTATATATATATGTGTATATATATGTGTATATATGTGTGTATATATATGTGTATATATATGTGTATATATATGCATATATATATGTGCATATATATGTGTATATATATGTGTATGTATATGTGTGTTTATACTGTGTGGTTATGTTGTATTTTATACGTGTATATATATGTGGTTATGTTGTATTTTACGTGTATATATATATGGTTATGTTGTATTTTATACGTGTATATATATGTATATATATATGTATATATATGTATATATATGTGTATATATATATGTATATATATGTGTATATATATGTATATATATGTGTATATGTATGTGTATATATGTGTATATATATGTGTATATATATGTAAGCAATTAGAATGGAAATACGTCACGAAGTTTAACAATTTTTTTTAATATAGATCCACAGAATATTGTGATAAGTATTTCAGTGTGAATAGGTATGGTATAATAAATTATGGGGTTTATCTATTTTATTTTTACTTTCATCATATTTTGCTTTGGTTTTGATACCCCCAAATTCGAAGCTATCTCTTTACAACCCTTCCTTTACATAACCTATCATACTTTCATAAATCAGAGTCCATTTTCTGTAGGCTGTTTTTGAACCCAGTCAACGACGGGTACTTTTGCTAGTATACATATAAAAAAAGTCACCGCTTATCAAAGCCCCGTGGATGAGGTTGAATGAGTGTACGGTAGACAATAGGACAATATCGTTGTAATCGTTAGTAGTGGAAAGATGGTAAATTGGATTATTTATTTATCGAGAACTTGTTTACCTTAGACTTGAAGATAATCATATTCTAGTCAGTTGGAAAGCAGGCACATGGGAGAGAATTTCACAGGCGTGCAGTGTTCATGAAATGTATGTTAAGGTTTAGGCACAAATAAAGAGTGGGTGAAATTATTGATAGTGGTTGCAGCTAGACGAGTTTTTTTCATGAAAGTTTGGCAAGGGGCCATGGATTGTAGCTTAGACGAGCACTTTCCATGAAAACAACGATAGAGCAGAGACAGGCTCAAACCGTCTCTTCTTTGGGAAAAAGGTTGCAAGGAAGAGAAAAGGGTATTTCATATTAGGTTACGAAATCTATTTTGAATATATATTGCGTTAGTGAAAAAGTATCGTTTTAGTTTCTTCAGTTTCTGTCTATCAGTTACACCTGCATCTTGTTTTGTCTTCTTGTAAATTACATATATATTCTAATGTTTCTTGTGTTATTAATATTTATAAAGAAAATCCCTAGGAAAACAAAGTTGATAAATCTATTTATTGTTTTACTATAGAACCAGAAAGATAATTAACTTAACTGTTTAATCTAGTATCTTAGTAAACTAAATTGAGCCTCAGCACATCAGCCAGTATGTTTTAATCTGTTGGATGGCATACGTCCTTAAGACAAGAAGACAATCAATGGTGCGTTTCTCTTTTGAGCGGCAAGAAGGGCGATCAGGTGAAAATTTTCCAAACGAATTCATTAGTCAAATTGTTCGGCAGACGATTGCTCGATGGTAAATCCTAACATATGCATTGCCACTGACAGCGTGCGAAAAAAGTGAAAAGCGGAGAGAGATCTTATTTCCACCCCCGCCATTTTACCTACCAAACACTTTGTGAAGCGCGGGGAACTGTAAAAGCATCAATGTCTACCCACGAGTGACGAAAGAAAGGCAACAATAAAAAGCAGTTTTAGTTGCATAAGGGTCAATCAATTACTAATTGAGTCAGCAGGTACATTGGACTTCTTGGAATTTAGATGACAACAAGCTTCTTTAAGGCCACAGTCCTCTTTGCATTTACCAAAGTGATGTCTATATATACAAGTGCATGTACGGAAAGTTTTTGCTACTTTTTGAATTCTTGTTCTCCAGAGTTGAAACTTGATATATACGGAATTTGGACATCTTGAACAGTTTCGATATTGTTTTTAGTTTTACATCTATTTTGCTGCTAAGGGGTCAAAATTGAAAAAAACAAAAAACAAAAAACAAAAAAAAAAAACGAAAACAACAACAACAACAACAACAACAACAACAACAACAAACAACAAAAAACAAGAGTCAGAAGTAAATTGAATAAAGCTGTTACTACTGTGCATGCGCAAAAGTAAACATTCATAGCTTAAAGTTGCTTAATTTTTTTTTACTTTTTTTTGCCTATCGGTAGCTAATGCGGTAACGACGCTGAAACGACAAATAACGACTAAGGCTGGAGAGCTAAACGTTTTGGTTTCGATTCTAGCGGGTCGAATCAAAGTTATTTTTTTAAAAGAACGTTTTAAATCATTACTATATTTAGGATAATCGGATAATAATCCATTGAGAATTTAGCTCTATTATAATAACTACGAAATCTGTATGAATTAAAAAAAATATTTAAGCACATTTCACGACCGGGCAACGCCAGGCGGCCTGCTAGTATGTGTATGTATGTGTGTGTGTGTGTGTGTGTGTGTATTATTTACAGAAGGTTTAAATGAGATAAGCCATCGGTACCGTCGGTTTAAACCTGATAATAGGGAATCGTTTTAGATACCCATATCAAGCTCTCTTCAGCCAATACGCATCTGTTTTAAAGCTGAAATAGGAATCATATAGATACTTAACAATATATCCTGCCAATCTCGTTTTCCTGAACAAAACAAAATTCAAATAATAATAAAATTAAAAAAAATGTCCGTTTAATGTTTTGGACGCTAAAGAAAACAAAAGAAAAAGAAAATCCTTTTTTCGGATATATATATATATATATATATATATATATATATATATATATATATATATATATATATATATATATATATATATATATAATTATGAAACAAAGAAATAACAAAGGCCTTTATTCCGAATTTCAAGCATGACGTAATGAAAGAATTTTTTTTCGGATTTTATAATCATGCCCATATGCGTTTATTTATTTTTTTCAATGTATTGATATGCCTTTTCTTCCGATGAGTTAAGGGCAGAATATATTCATTGATTGATGTAATGATTAAATGAATGATTTTGAGATACGAAACAGGTGCTGTCAAGAATTGTGCATATCAACATACTTACAGGAATAAATTGTAAGATGGGCGACATCTTGAAATTTGGGGAATAGGGTTTAGTTATTTATTTGTTATATGCTCTGTAATTACATTGAGCTCATAAATTAAAGGATTGGTATAAATAAAAGATGAAATATAATTGAAAAAATATATTTCCACACGCACACACATACATAATATATATATATATATATATATATATATATATATATATATATATATATATATAAGTGACATTATTTGTGTGTGCAGAATGGTATCTATCAAACTCTTCTCTCAATGTTTGGTCTATAGACATAGAATGTGATAGATATAGGGTTTTAACTTTTTAACATACACGATTTGATTTTTATCCGGTAAAAATAGGAAGTGTAACTCGACTAAACCTGTTACTTCTTCGCATGTGCAAATAAACATTTATACGTTCATCTCGCTTAATTTTAAACGTTTTTTATCCATCTGCCCTAAAACTGTAACGATTAAGGTTTTTGTTTCGTTTCTAGCTGATGGCTTGAAGTCATTTTTTTAAAAAACTTTTAAAATCATTATTATACATTGGGTAATATATAATATTTAATAGAAAATCGGCATGAATTAAAATATTATATATAAATATCGTATTTTAAGACTAGACCATGACGAGGGGGGGTACACTACTACATATTAGGTGCAATATAATAATCAATAGAGTTTTGGCTCTATAATAACAAATATGAAATCTGCATAAATTAAAATATCATATTTAAGCATATTTTACGACCGGATAACGCCAGGCGTGTTGCTGCTATACACACACACACACACACACACACACACACACACACACACACACACACACACATATATATATATATATATATAATAGGTTAAGAAATTCCAACAAAAGAAAGATGTATATTTAAATAAGGGTGTAGTCACCAATAATGTGTATTTTTTTAACATTATTTTATTATTCCGTGTCTTGGTTTTCATTGAGAATTATGTTCAGATCATTGTAATAATGTTTTTAAGTCATTGAAATCGTTTGTAACGCGTTTCAGACGTTCTGTGAAGCGTCCTCGTCAGAAATTATTTTCAAATGTGTTAGAGATGTAAAAATAGCATTTTCGTAGTTCATTTGAAGTGTTTCCAAGGGGTGGAAGAGTGTAAGTGTCTAGTATTCATTGGAATGTTCAATTTTTATTACTCTTTTATTGGGCTGTGTTGAGGCCGCCGACCTCGGCTGTGCTCACTCCTGTGTTGTGTTTCTCTCTTTCACTCTCTCTTTCTGCTCGTGTTTTTTTCTTTTCCTTTAGGGTAGTGTGTGTGTGTTTGTGTTTTCTTTTATTGGTTTGAGAATGTGTGTACTGTTTTATAGTATTATGAGGTTATTTGCTTCCCTAGGAAGGTGACTGTGATCCAAGGTCGTTACTAATGTGTATGTGTGAGGAGGGGGGAGAACCAGCTTTTCTGAAATAAGGGTAGGGGTGCTTTCATTCTATTATGATATTTCTTTTTTAGATTCTTGGATTTTAGTTTTGTGATTTTTCGTTTCAGTCTTTTCGGGTATTCTTTATATTATGTTTGTTTAGATAGAGGGGTGTATTTAAAAATATGTATAGGGTATTTTTTAATGTTTCTATTTATTTGTCTCCCCATGTGGGTATGACAAGACCCAGGATCGGTTCCTAGTGTGGGGAAGATCTTGTTCCCCAGAGGGGAGGGGCCAATTGGAGGGGTATAGATATGGGAGGGGGATGATAGAAGGGATGATAGTTGTCTCAGTCATGAGGGATTTCTCCTTCACTGACTGAGGAGGGAGCGAGGTGTTGGAACAGATATTATACTATGGTTCTAGGTGTTTCCTAGTGTTGTTGGTTTTGAGGTTAAGTAGGGTTGGTATTGTTCAGTATGTTGTATTAGAGATAGGGGTTTTATGTCTGTGTGTGGTTGTATGCGCGCGCGTGTGTTTTAATGTGTCGGTTCTGATTTATGTGTGGGTGTGTATATGTATATGGATGTGCATGTGGGTGTGCCTTGCATTTCATGTTTTTGTGTGTTGATATTAGGCTCTGTTCAGCTCAGGAGTGACAATCCAGCGATACTCACTACAACACTCAATATTAGATGAAAAGTCCAAAGAATCTTAATAATATGAATAACGAATCCCCATCTTAACCCCCCCACAAAATATGTTCTGCTTGTATGTGCGTATGTATCGGTAAGTTTTGCCTAGTAAAAGATTTGTGCGTGTATATGCGTATTTATTATTTTTGGTTTAAATGTACATATTCTGTTTACGCTTGTATATGACATACATCTACAAATCTCTAATCTGTTAGAATATGATGGGGTGGGGAAACAGAATTATGCTATTTGATGATGATAAAATAGGCATATTTTAAAAATCTTCATCCCTCGCACCCTGTGGTTATATCCATGAGAAAACACAGTTGAAAATTTGCTCGTCCCAACACCTATATATCTGAGCGCCTCTGGATAATTTTAATTATTATCATACAGCCTAGGAGACGTGTTCTTAGCACAGAAACGTCAATTAATTGTTTTTCTATTTTTGTTGAAGACCATCTACAGACCATTTATCATTTGTGTACAAATCCCAACAGCGATAGAAGCCTTCTATCATGTCTAAAAATGAAACAATGTTCAACGAGCGAGATCGGAGATGCGCCGCTCTACAACTCATGCTTTCTACCGATCCAACTTATGACAATAGAACCATTGCCAGCGCCCTTACAATGTATCGCTGGATTGTCCTGAATAACAGGGATGTGACAAGAATGATGAAAAGAGTTTCCGGCCACGGTTATGGTCTTTGGCGTGGTTTCAATACCACCTCACATCTTCGAAGTTGGCTTAGAAGTAAACACCAAAGTGTATCTGGATGTGATGAAGAATGTGGCGATCCCCTAGAGCAATCAAGTGGCCGCTGACAGACCGTTAACTTGGAAGCAGGACTCGTTGCCGGCCCAAAAGTCAAAAGAGACCCAGACTTTGTTTCAGGAGGAATGCTACGACTTTGTACCCTTCTCCAACTGGCCCCCTCTTTTCCTGACCTGAACCCACTGGAGTGCTCTGTTTAGTCATACGTCGAGAAGAGCACCAACATGACATTCCACAACACTAAAGCCAGCCGCCAGCCTAATCGGCACCATCCGCCGAGTATTCGCCGAGGTCTCGCCGGTGCTTATGGAAAAGGAATGTTCCCAGTTTCGGACACGTATCGAGGCGGTGATTGAGGCTAAATGCGGTTACATTGGATAAATGTCAGCATTACTACATAATCAAGTTACCTGGATTCTTAACTATATTTATGTGAAATTTATTCATTAAGATCTACTTTTTATTGTGTATTTAAAAAGTTTTATTAGTTTTATTAAGAATGGACCTTGTTTAGTTGACCATACACACGTATATCTATCTATCTATCTATCTATCTATCTATCTATCTATCTATCTATCTATCTATCTATCTATCTACGTGTGTGTAAATCTGTGAATTTGTCTACTATGGATCCCAAAATGGCTGGGCCGATATTTTGAAATTTCACACAAACGTTCTTGATGTGGCTGGAAGTGTTCTTACGCAGGTTTTGTACCGGTATGGGCCCAATAAATATCGAAAATCGATAATCTAAAAAAAATCCGATTAGGAAAGAAGTCGGATTTTGATCAAATTTAACACTTTTATACAACTTAACATCAGAAACCCATTTGAGAAGATTTATCCATGCACAACCAGAAAGACCGAGCCTATAAAATCAACTGTAAATTCTCTTATAAAACAGAGGCGTGTCAGAAATGAATGTTTCTTTTGAGTACATAGTTGAACCATGATGCTTGACTTTTTTATGCTTAACTGTAATCCAAATGATCATATAAAATAATTTCATAATAGCAATAGTTGGTTCTTTGGTAAGACGGGGGCGCGTTCGAAATGAATGTTTCTGTTTTTTTTAACAATTGCACCATTATACTTGACTTTTGCATTTTACACTTTAAGTGAAGCCATTATCTACAGATAATTTTATTACATCAATAGTATATCATTTTACAATGAAATGAAGACTACAATGTATCGTGAACTAAGTAACTGCAAAGAATCATGTGAAGCTTCCACGCGGTTGGTCCCTAACTAGAGCAGGTAATCAATCGATTTGATATAAAAATGGTCGATTTAACCAATTTCCATGACAAAGCATGGGGTAGTGGTGGCAAATTTGTTGATCATCATTCAATCCCGGATAACGTCGGGCCTGTCTGCTAGTGTATATATATATATATATATATATATATATATATATATATATATATATATATATATATATATATATATATATAAAAGAGTGTAGCCATCAACAATTGTGGGTTTTTCAGATTTTTATCGTTTTTTATTTTAAAATATTTTTATAACGCGTTTCAAGCTTTGTTCAGCTCTCTTCAGATATTTTTATATAAATTTATATTTTTTAAGTGAAAATTTGAAATGTCTTTTTGGAAAACATTTTAACTCTGACAACACCGATTGTGTTTTTCAGAGAAATGCCAATCGCAGACTTTTTGTCATCATCACTATATGTGTGTGTGTGTGTGTGTGTATGTGTGTGTGTGTGTGTTTTGACGTGAAAATGTATAAATACCCTATAAAATGATGGACGTTAAAAGCTTTCAACTATCATCTCGTTGGTAGTATAAATGCAAATTAATACTGACGTCAAATAAATATCTAAATCGAAACGATATTTTTGTGGCATAATGTAATCTGTTTACTAAAAAGTAAATAAAATAATGTTCTGCTTTTTTGGGTACCCCTGTCAATAATCTCGTTCTATTCATTGTTTTTTTTTACATTGATACCTGTAATCCGTAACTTATATATATATATATATATATATATATATATATATATATATATATATATATATATATTAGAGAGAGAGAGAGAGAGAGAGAGAGAGAGACGTACGTACGTACGTACTTACATACCATTGAAAAAGCAACGGCATAACAATGAATGGGAAAAGTAGGTTAAAATAAGAGTGTGGTTCATTAGATTGAACTATTACGTGTATTCTAACTAACGGAACATACAATATTGTTATTTCTACAAGTCAAAGACAATATTTCTTTATTCAAGAAGAGACTGACAGAAACAAAAAACAAAATCTTCATTGAGAGAAATAAAGGCATTGTGGTTGTCACTCAAACGACCGGAACAATCGAATGCAATGCGGATTGATTTTTAAAGATGTATTTACGGTTCAATGGTTTCCAGATACTAAAAATATCAAAGCAGCCGCGCAAGCTCGGTCACGTGTTCTAATACGTGCAGCAAAGCAAGACTTCAAGATGGATAAAAAAATATGTTTTCATAAAATCCTTAATATCGAGTAAAAAACATGTATTATATTTCACTGCTCTTCTTCAATTGCATATTTTTGTTAGTATGTATAATTTAAATGTTGAGGTTGCTAATGAACAGACTATAACAATCTTTTGCCGACACACTCTACTTACTTAATGGAAATGTTAACTCGGCGTTTGGGTGTTCCATTCAGAAAAAGATGCCTTCATTTCAGGTGCTTGCTGCCACAGGAGAAAGAAACAATAAATAAGGTATGTGATCTCGCAGACAAGGGTGTTATGCTCCAGTTAAATACTGTCCGTTTTTGTCCCTTTCATTATTGTCGTGAATATGTGAAAACATCCACATACACATAGAAAGCCTATTAAATATACACGAAACAAATCGACACATGCAGACACCCTAAATACAAAGAAAAATAACTATCTTTATGTTCTAACCACTAGATGATACACGGGCATCGATTATAGAAACATGTACACGTTATATACACTAGACATACATAGACACAGTATATAAACCCGACAATACAACATATATATATGTGTATATATATATATATATATATATATATATGTATGTATATATATATATATATATATATATATATATATATATATAAAATGTGGAGTTTTCGTGGCACTTATATTAAAAGTCTATTTTTCCATTTAAAAAGTATTAAAGCGAATTTCTTAATATACTCAGCTATGTATATACGAAAGACTAAATAAAGGTTAACTAATTTGTATATTCTTTGAAACAAGAATAGACAAATTAGTTAGGAATATATAAATATATATATTTGTTGTTATTGCTTTTCAAACGATGAATACGGTTAATATTGGCTTCGCCTCGAAGCTCGTATTTATTTAAAATGTCGCCCATAATTTTTTTGGACGTATATATAACATTTTTATTTATTTATTATTTTTAAAACAGTAATCTATATACACGCATGTTTCGAGCTAACTCTCATCAGTGTAGCTCGACTGTTTCTAGGGATCGAACTCCATATGTATACAAGTGACCTTGCTTGTGTGTATGTAGAAAGTCTCGATTTGATTTTCAGCCGATAACATATCTGTAAAGAAATCAAAATTGAAAAAAAAAAACATTGACCCTGCCTGGCGTATGTTAACTATTATTTCTGAGTATGCGCCAAGTAAAAGTTTAAACAACGGTACTTTTTTTCGTTTTTGCATATGTATGGAATTAGGTTATACGCTAACAGAAAAAGTTAGAGAGTTATATGTTTTGGTGTTCGATCTCAGCTGATGGTACTCAAATCATATATTTATTACGTTTGAAATAAATACTATATATTAGGTACAATATAATAATTCATAAAAAAAATTGGCTCTTTCATAAAAACACGAAATATGCATGAATTAAAATATAATATGTAAGCGTATTTCAAGACCGAGCAACGTAGCATGACATGCTAGCACGTTTTATAAAAAAGATTAAAGATATGAAGCACATCTGGTGGTGGGGGTGTTCAGAGAACCTTTTCCTGCCTTGAAAGTGTTCAAAACCAGCTACAAAACCTGGGTGATATTCTTTTCTCATCCTCGACGCTTTTTCTTACAGAAGAGGCGTTGCAAATCTACCTCACTGTAACCTTATTTTCATGGCAATTGCTCGACTGAGCTTTAACCTACGCCCCCGCCTGCAAGAGATTCGCAACAAATACTTGTCCTTTAATATTATATAATGTGTCCCACTGTGACGGGAATCTCATGAACAAAGTTTCGTATCCTAAGACCGACCGCATGATAAACTTTGTTCCATGTGTCTGCTTTCCAGCTGACTACAACATGGTGGCCTACAAGGCCAATGTAAACAAGTTCTTGCTGAATTGCCCCCTTAAATAATCAAATTCTACCCGATTTCCACTATTCCCGAACACTACATAATTGTATCACTAACGAGTTTACACTCATTAACCCTTAATATCGAGTAGTTTTAGTCCTTGATAAGTAGTGAGGGCCTTGTAAAAAACATGGAAAGAACTAATGATGTTCCGAAGATTATATGAAGTGATTGACGGAGTAATTTGTCTGAATGCGTAGCATTGGACTATATTGAGTGATGACTCATCAGTACACAAACTGGGTGACTTCTACGTCCACTATGATATATTTCTACTCTTGCCCTTGAGTAGAGGGCTCGTAATAAAAATAGCTAACTGCCACTAGTTAAGGCTAAAACTCGTTGGTTAAAAGCAATTCCAGATCTTTGGCAATTGACAATGTTTACAATGCCTTTACACTGAGATTTTGCTTATATTCAGTCGGTGCTGGACGATAGGAAAAGAGTTTGAAACGACGGCGTCATTTTTGATTCTAGCATATACATATATATATATGTGCTTGTTGATATATATATATATATATATATATATATATATATATATATATATATATATATATATAAATATACATATATCAAAATATAAATATAAGTGACCTTGTTTGTCTGTGTGCGTTACGGTCTCTACCAAACTAATTTGCCAATCTTTGGTCTACGGACCTAAAACTTGATATACAGGGGATTTGGACCCGTACAAAAAATTCAAATGTGTTTTCAGCCGGTAAAATAGCTGCTAAATGGGGTCAAACTTGAAAAAAAAATGAACATGGCAGGCGTAAGTCGACTAAACGTGTTACTTCTACACATGTGCAAATATACATTTATACGTTTAAAACGTTATTTTACTTTTTTTTTTAATGTGCATTGGACTTAGCTCAGATGGGAACGAATGATTCTGGGTGGTTACATGTTTTAGTTTCTATTCTAGCTGGTGGCATCTAAGTCATATTTTTAATGTTATTTTTTACTTTTGAAGTCACTACTTTTGAAGTATATATCGAGTAAAATAATTAGACAATAAGTTCTAGAATAATAAATACGAAATCTGCATAAATTTAAATATCATATTTAAGCGTATTTTACGACTGAGCAACACTGGGCGACCTGGTTATCTATAAATATAAAGCCAAAATGTTTGTGTGTGTGTGTGTGTGTGTGTGTGTGTGTGCACGTTTTCGTGTATGTCCAAGAAAGGCCTTTTTGCCGAGAAGCGATCGGTCGCCACACAACTTCTTAAAACTTTTTATATCGCGCCTAAATGATAATATCTACGAGTTAACAACCGGGGTCGCCTGTCTATTTGATTTTCCGACTTTGGAAACATAAATATTCAACAATTTTCCATCGCCACATGTGCATTAAGCTTTTTCGTATAAAAAAAAGAAGCGAACAGACTCGCGGTAAATAAAACACTGTCCCGCACTTAAAGTTGACGTCATTATCTCGTCAAAAACGGGCACCTGCTAAGACGTACGTTTTTTTTTCACACTTTATTATTTTCCAACTGCGCGTCAAGGCTTTGTTTTTTTTTAAAACAAACACCCGGCCAACGATTTACCCCAAAACACACACACCTACAAACACCAGGGAAACGCCGGGTATGCCTTTGCTAGTCTATAAATATAAAAGCCAAAATGTATGTTTGCTTTTTGTGTATGTCCAAGAAAGGCTTTTTTCCGAGAAACAATCGGTCGACTTCACTTCTTCTTAAAACTTTTTATATCACGCCTAAATTACATTATCTACAAGTTAACAACCGGGGCCGCCTGTCTATTTAATTTGCCCGACTTTCAAAAGATAAATATTCAAGATTTTTCGATCGCCACATGTGCATTAAGCTTTTTCGTATAAAAAAAGAAGCGAACAGACTCGCGGTAAATAACGCACTGTCCCGCACTCAAAGCTGACGTCATTAAGTCGTCAAAAACGGGCACCTGCCGTAAAACGTCGCACGTTTTTTTTTCACACTTTATTATTTTCCAACTGCGCGTCAAGGCTTCGGTTTTTTTAAACAAACACCCGGCCAACGATTTTTGTTTTCATTGACCCGAAAACACACACACCTCCAAACACCCTGGCAACGCCGGGTACCCCCCGCTAGTATAATATAAAAGAGACTTTCTCTACGCATGCGAAAATATGTTTATACAATGAAATGTAATTTGCTGGAAGCATTGTGTGAGATATGTATCAAGGTAAGTATTAGAAAGCTATCAAACTACAAAGAATGGAATGTTGTTGGTGTTGAGGAAGGAAAACATAAACAAGTTTATGTATTTAAATCTCTCTAAATACGTTTATATATATATATATATATATATATATATATATATATATATATATATATATATATATATATATATATATATATATATATACGTGTCCGTAGATTACTGCTTTTAAAAATAAGAAATAAATAAACAAATACGTCCAAATATAAAATGGGCGACTTTCTAAGAAAAACACCGGACTCCAAGGCGGAGATGTTAACCTTAATATCGTTTAAAAAATCAACAACAGAAACTCTCTCTCTCTCTCTCTCTCTCTCTCTCTCTATATATATATATATATATATATATATATATATATATATATATATATATATGTATATATATGTATATATATTTATTTATTAAATGATTAATGTACTGTGTGTGGTATTGTTCCAAATTCTAGGAAAATCCTATTTCTCAATTGGCGGATATTTCAAGTTTTAAGATCGCAAGTATGAACGAGGCGCAGGAAATATCTTAGCAGTAAATGTAAATATATTTATATCTTCAAGGCTGATAGCAAATTACTGTGTGTAATTTATTTAAATTTTAATTTCTTAATTTTAATTTTTTATGTTTTCGTTTATATAGCTGGAGTTACCTATTTATTATTTTTTTTTTTAACGATTTCTATAATAATTTTATAGCTATGCTAATAAGCTGATCTCGCAGGAAATAAAATCTGCAAAATTCATCCACAGATAGAGACACAGACATATAAACATGCACACATGTACACATGTACTCACGTTTAAATATATATTATATTTAAAAATATCATTTTTAGTATATACGAGTGGCGTGCAATAAGTAATGCTCCTGGCCCACTTCCAGTTGTCTGATCTAGCTAAAATTTTGCACGTGCAATGATTTATATCTCTACGGGTGATGTGGCAAATTACAGATGTGAACTAATTGTGGTTTCTGTTTTACAGGTGTTTGAAATGAGTCAGGTGTGAAATGGAGCCTATTGAATGTCGAGCAGTGATCCGGTTTTTGTATTTGAAAGGATGCACACCACAGGAGACATTTGATGAAATGAAAGAAACTTATGGTGATAATGCCAATCATATGACATTGTAAAACGCTGGCATCATGAATTCAAACATGGCCGGAAGTCTGTGGAAACAGCTCCCAGACCTGGTCGCTCCCCCCTTCTGCCATTGATGAGGTATCTATCCGTCAAGTTGAGGCTGCCATTTTGGAAGATCGGCGCATTACTATTCGCCAAATAGCCAAAGATGTCAAGATTAGAACAGGGTCTGTAGAAACTATCATTCATGACCATTTGCATATGTATAAGTTATCTGCCAGATGGATTCCCAGGTTACTCACACCATTCCAGAAGCGAGAACGCGTCGAGTGCTCGAGGATGAATTTGGAGATGTGCCAAGAAGATGAGTCAAAGTTTTTCAAAAGACTGATTACACAGGATTAAACCTGGATCCATCACTATGATCCAGAGACCAAAGCCCAGCCAATGCAGTGGAAGCACTAGGACTTGCCACCTCCAAAGAAGGCAAGAGTGCAGCCCTCCGCTAGCAAGGTCATGCTCACAGTCTCCTGGAACCAGGACGAAGTAGTGACAGCAGATTTCCTGGCAAAGGGTACCACAATTACAGGAGCATATTATTCTTCACTTTTGAGGAAATTAAGGGAAGCTATCAAAATCAAGAGGCGGGGCAAGATCAGCAAAGGTACCCTCCTCCTGCAGGACAACGCTCCAGTCCACAACTCACATGTCGTCAGATCAGAAGCACGGGCGTATGAAAATATCCCCCATCCTCCCTACTCTCCTGAACTTGAACCCTCTGACTTTCACCTCTTCCCAGCCATGAAGTTGTTTTTGAAAGGAAAGCGTTTTCCAGATGATGCAGCCTAGATTTCTGAAGTCACGTCGTGGTTGGAGGACCAACCTGGGGTGATCTACAAAACGGTCTCCAGAGCTGCATTAAACGATGGGAAAAATGCATAACTCTGGGGGGTTCTTATTTAGAGAAAGACTAATAACTGTGCCAAGTTTCGTTGCTCTACTGCTTTGTGAAGTGGGTCAGGGGCATTACTAATTGCACGCCCCTCGTATATATATATATATATATATATATATATATATATATATATATATATATATATATATAGCATGCAGCGAAGTTTGCAAGTCTACTGCTGGTCAGAGGAAGTAAACTCAATGGAAATTGCTCAATTTGTATGTCACATCTGCTTCAAAATGTGCAAATCTGCGGTGGAAGTGCAACGTCATCTGAGATGGCATGGAAGACAAGATTGGGAGAACTCAATATGACGGCGATTATCTGGAAAGATGCAGCAATCATCATATATATATATATATATATATATATATATATATATATATATATATATATATTCTACTTTCGTTAATCCTTAATTTTTTATTTAATTTTCGTAGAAGTCAATATCATTTATATATTACTAGTTTTTTCTGTGTCAGTTAGCTATATATAATTTTAATATTATTATTAATAATTATTTATTGATCTAATGTTTTATTTAATGGATTTTACTTATTTATTTAGTTTATTGTTCGTAGTCAATACTACTTATTTAGTAATTGATTTTACTGCATAGTTGATTAACTAATGTTTTGTTTATTTATATTTATTAATTGCGATAGACGGTTGATGATTAACCGTCGAAGTAAATGAAATCGCGGCGACGTAACGGCTTAATGTATAAGCATATATATATGCACACACATACACGCGTGTACAAATTCACACACGCGCGTACGCAAACACAGACATGTGACCTCCTATCCACATTTCTCTTAAAATTTCACGATGTGCAGAGGAGATAATGTTATCCGTTTGTATTAATGTAGTCGTTAGTTTTATTTATTTCATTAAATCGTTTGTCTGTATTTTATTTACTTATTTGAATTCATTCAAAAAATATTGTGCAGGTAATTTATTTTGTGAGGTTGTAGAGGTGGGGTGATATATCAGCATCTATGAAAGCTCACACGTACACACATCTATTTAAACAAATATATTTAATTATACTTATATTTAATAGTTGTTTTATTTGTCTGTGCGGAATAATTTATTATTTCAGTTATATTTTATTGTTTATAGATATTTTCACTTTATTTAGATAACTTCTATTGTATTGCGGTTTAATATTATTCTATTGTTATTTATTAGAAGACGAGTGGTATTGCATTATTACTGTACAGGGCCAAAATATTTAAGTACCTCACTGAATTATGAAGCAAAAATGGTGTGATTTAAATTAAAATAAATTTATAAAAAAAATTATACATTAAACTACGTTATTTTGTACAGTTTTGATATTCATCTGTCTTTAGGTTATATGGTAGCGAATACCGCTGAGAAGCTAAATATCATACTGTTTTTAACAAGTCGCATTGTTTTTAACTTTTGAAATAACTACTACATATTGGACACAACATAATATTTAATAGAAAATTGGATCTATGATAATTAATACGTTATCTGTATGAATTAAAATATTATATTTAAGCGTATTTTACGACCGGGCAATGGCAAGCAGCTGCTCGTATATATATATATATATATATATATATATATATATATATATATATATAGTTAGTTCTTCGGTCAATAAATGTAATTCAATCTGTTATTTGTTATTTTTGTCAATTTGTTGTTACTTTATTTTTCTGTCAATTCTGGAAGAAATAAAGTGTAATTTAATCTGCTATTATTCTCCCGCCAAAACTTAAAGCAAAAATAAAATGGTCTAAAAAAAACTACAATGAATCTGAATAGATCTGAGAAAACAATTTAGAAAATAAACAAGAGAAAATTCTGTCATCTGTAATCGGCCTTGCATCAGAATGATTTGCTATAGCACACATACACACACATACACACACGCACGCACGCACGCACACACACACACTCACATATATATATATATATATGTATTAGGTAGATTTCAAAAGTGCGAATCTGTGCTTGAATCGCGCCCTGGAAATAAACATACAACACTATAATTTTATATATGCATATATATATATATATATATATATATATATATATATATATATATATATATATATATATATATATATATATATATATTGCCATTTCACTCCAAACAAGGCTAAGAGCCACTTAGTGGGAGGCATAATTTGCAGGGATACTATATAGAGAGTTGAGCAACGAGATGTCTGTTTACATTAAACTTGAACTTCTGCATATCAGTACAGTCTGGGAAACAGAGACTCAGGAATTCCAAAGTCCAAGGAAAGAAACTATTAGAGTAGAAGGCTTTCTGATATTTAGGGATTTATACAGTGCAGGGTGGGATTTTGCTCCTTGTCGAGTTTGGGAGGTTATTGTCGCCGAGAGAATGCCACGTTCCGGCGATGGAACAGTAGTTAGAGTTTAGGTTGGCGACTCTTTTTTGAACCCTGTCTAGGAGTGAGTCACTAGTGGCAGATACACTAGTCCAGATGTGGCAACAATACTCCGTACATGAACAAACTGTGGCATAGTAGAGATACAGGGTAATCTTAGGTATGAGTAGCGTTTTAACACGGTAGAGAGAGCCCACCTTCCTCGCAGCAACCTTAGCAATTATCTTAATATTTTTGTTCCAATTCATGTTGTCTGTGAATGTTAATTCTAGGAGCTTGAAGAAAATACGTTCATGTAGTCTTTTATTAGTCATGGCAATCAGTGCTCGATAATGTTTCTTGCAATTATTAAAGGAAAAAAGCTTAGTCATAGCAGCATTGAAGGTTGCCAACCAGTTTCAGACCGATTCCACTACAGACCGGAAGTCTTCCTCTAGAATTTTAACCATTTGCGTAGATATGTGTTCGTTAGTTTTACACGCATATCTGTTATAGGCGTGGTGTCATCAGCAAATATCTCCAAAATTTTTAGGGGGGGGGGTCATTTATGAATATCAGGAATAATAAAAGCCTAAAGATTTGATCCCTGTGATACATCCGCATTTATATCACGTTGCTTTGATGTACAACCATAAAGGACAATCTGGATTTCATTATGTTGAGTTATACGTCCAGACGAAGGTCATTATAAAAAAATGAAACTTTCTATTTTTAAACCCCAAAAAGTTGAAGAGCAATTTGCAAACTCCTTTGATTCATCCGGACGGTATAAAAATAGGAGGCATTACTGGCTGATCAACCCTCGTAGGTTCAAAATGTATACGATTTTTTTTTGATTATCATAATAAAATTTATCAAACACGATTCCCGTAATATTTTATGGATATAACTTGAAATCGTTAAAAACAGCCCTAATTCGATTCGAATACATGAATATTTAATTTTCACTATTGAAAGTAATGATTGATTATTGAACCCATTTTAACTGTAGTTGATAGCAAATTTCATAACTCCAAAATATAACATTTTACTAATAAACACGTCTATCTATCTATCTATCTATCTATCTATCTATCTATCTATCTAGTTAGCTATCTATCTATCTAGCTGTGTGTGTTTGTGCAAACGTAATGCGAGAGGACCCAAAAACAATTCTCAAGTATTAAGAAATAAATAAAAAATATAAGAAAAATGCTTATATATATATATATATATATATATATATATATATATATATATATATAATTTGATTTTCTAAGTTTTGTTCCACTGAAACTCGTGTGTTTATGAAAGAGTGTTTAATGGCGGACAATATGGTATGTTTATTTTACAAACATTATTGGTTAAATATGTGCATATACGTTTCAGTGGAATCTCAATTTAGAGAAACCTATCTCATCGGACCGAAAAAAGGATGACACTGAAACCAAAGTATATATATATATATATATATATATATATATATATATATATATATATATATATATATATATATATATATATATATATAAAAAAGGTTTGGATTCTGAAATCTATTTGACATATCTTTATTTACACAGACTTAAATACAAATACATGTCATATTTAATAATTGGCTGCTATAAGTAGAACTTATACTTATTGTGCCTGAAGCTGATTTATTGACGACTTAAGGCATATTATTAATAACGAAGAGTTAAAAAACCCCAAAAAACACAGAAGGAACGTTCCAAAAGTAATGCCTCCTATTGTTTTTATTTCCCTCGAATAAATCAAAGAGCATTGCAAATTGCGTTGTTATGATGACCGAACTTATGCATTCATGACTTGAAAGTTCCATCTTACTGTTGCAGTTATTGACGGTGTGAGGCTCTAAGAAAGCAACCTCTGTCATAGACGTGCGTCAGAAGCAAATACGCACCATTGAATTCCTTCTTACAGAAAAAAATTGAACCAATTAACATAACCTACTCCTGTTGAACATTTATGAAGCCGGCGTAGTTAATTTCAGCACAGTTATGAGATGGGTTCGTCAATTTTAGAGTGACGACAGTAATGTCAATGTTAATGAGTGCCCCGGACATTTACGTCTGAGGCATCAAAAAAGGCTGAAAAAGTTAATTGAGAATGGTCGTGGCTGTGTAGAAAATTAATCCCAGAGCCCAAAAAGGTCGCTCGTTATAATGGTACCATCACTCTCTTCATAGTTCTTCAACTGAAAGTTTTTTGTCTTTCGACAGAAAATCTTTGTCAACTTCTGAAAGTGATTCTTATCTGAAAAAGATGGATAGCTTTTATGAGTCAGAAACACATATACATTAACATATCAATATGATTGTTAATATCTATATATTTTGGTATATCTTATTATGAATGCTTATAAATCCACGTATAAGCATCATCACTTGCAAAGGTATAACAATGATGACATATTCATCTATATTTACATAAATATACACATCTATTCATCTATCTATCTATCTATCTATCTATCTACGCATATATATATATATATATATATATATATATATGGTTTTTGTTATTGATTTTTGAAACGATATTAAGGTTAAGGTCTCCGCCTAGGAGACCGGTGTTTTTCTTAGAAAGTCGCCCATTTTTTATTTGGACGTATTTTTCTTTTCTTTTCTTCATTTATTTATTATTTTTATTTATTTATTTATTATTTGTAAAAAAAACGAAAAAAGAAACCCAAAGAAACTTCCAAGACTATATATATATATATATATATATATATATATATATATATATGTACTTTTTTTAAAATGATATGAATTGATTAGTCTAATTTATCTGGAGAAAAACAAAAACAAACTAGATCCAGTATCAAAAATATTTTTGTTCATATGTTTTAAGAGAGATGGTGTTGATCAACACTGCTGGGAAGCAGTTATTTAATGTATTTTTTTAAAATGTATTATTTTTTTTAAACCCCGAACCAGTGGTTAATGGTAAACAACTGATGATCCATTTAAGAACATTGGAACTATTGTTTGTTGATGTAAGTAAAATGATTCAGCGATACAGGAAATTAATTGACTTACTAACAAAATAATTCTCCAATGAATGTCATTTTTTTATAGTTTTAAAATCTTATAAGAAACTTCCAAGGCTCTCTCTCTCTCTCTCTCTCTCTCTCTCTCTCTCTCTCTATATATATATATATATATATATATATATATATATATTTATATATATATATATGAGTTAAAATAAAAATACAAGCGATAGTTGATGTTATGTTATTTGAAAGGAAAACCGAGAATTAATAAAATAGTAATCAACGTTTCGTCCCTATTTCAGAGGACATCATCAGGATTTCGTAGGAAAATGTAGAAGAAAAACGATTACAGACCACATACAAGTGCAAAAGAAAAAAATCCTAAAGTTCTTCCCATTCTGGGCCGAAACTGTAAATGTGCGTGCGGAAAGGTTGGAGTATTCTCTGTTCATATATACACATTAAAACGATTATTTAAATACATATGTACATGCGCATTTTTTAAAATGTTATTTATTTTGTTTAAATTATATGAAGAGAGACAGTTAAGGACATATAGACTGATTACCCAGGATCTGTATTCATATTTTGCTCTCTGATTATTATATTTCCTATAATAGCGGCTAAATTGTAGAAACCTTTTCTTTGCGTGATGGCGCTAGTATTTGAAATAAGTGCCGATTTTAGAAGTCTTCATTTAGCTCTATTTACAACGAATTTTATAATTTTTGCATGATCAAAGTCAAACGAGTGATCATGTTCAGCACAATGACAAAAAAGTGGATGTAAGGAGTTTCAATTCTTTATGTCTCTTTTATGTTCACTAAGTCAAGTACAATAACATTAGGCCAGCTTATGATGAAATTTAAAAAGTGTTTTCAAATCTACTAATTCTTAACCTAAGGAAGCTGTCATGTTTCACGACCGCACATGCACAGTCGTGAACCCGTTGACAAACAGACAAAAATCCGATGACCCCCCCCACGTTCCAATTTTTCAATTTTGATACATAATCAGCCATTTTTTTCCGGATCAAAACGATTAAAAAAAAAGAAGTTTTCTGAATACCTTATATGCCAAATTTCAAGTCTATAGATCAAGATTTCGTTGAGTATATAGGTTGAGAAGTGTCCTCACGCACATTCTCACTTTTATAGATATATAGATAATTAAACTACACAGATTTTTATTTATTTATATATGTTTGGGAGTCAAAATAAAACCGAATAGACACAGAAGACTATATTTAAAAAAAAAATCAATTCTTGTTTCAACGTGGCTCGAATCATATCCAATTACGAAATTAAAAAACAACCTAAATAGTTTTTCGTCTCTTATCTAAAGTTTCCAAGCTACTTATATGAATAAAAAAAGCACCCATTTTGATCTGATTACATTTCTTTTTTGTCCGGCGATACTTTTTAAAGACAAATTATATTTCGGAGCAGAATTGCTTTCCTTAGTCAAATCAAGATAAATTGCAGACCTTGTTACAAGTTTTGCCTAATAACGCATTCAAGAAGAAATAACAACTAAATTGGAAATTGCGGATAACATATTCAGACGATAAAGTAATCACATTTATAAAGGAAAGACCTCATTACGCCCGATCGCGTATGAATACATTTATACATCGCGAACGGCAAGGAAAACAAATATTACTTTAACTAGCTCTCATTGTTTAATCTTTTATTTTATATAATGTCGTCGAGTATCTATTCTGACGACGTCAAGCAATAGATTTTTGGAGGCTTAACGTTAACTCCACACTATAGGCCATAATATTCATGAATTGTATACGACATGATTGCGTTGATGCTACAGTTCCCGTTAGATCATTTCAGTTAAGTGAACTTTAGCCTGGCCAATACTTGATGGCTGACCATTTAGAAATACAAAGCGTTATGTGTGAAATGACATCGACACTGTTGTGAAAAATAAATTGGTAAAAGCTATCATCGTCATTTCACCTGACCTAGATATACATGCCACTAACAACCGCTATTGAATTTAATATTCTTTGGAAACTTTCTCCTTCGTGGGAAAGCAGTTCAATACTTCTAGAGTATATGCCGAACCATATACTAGATGTAGATCTTAGATTACTAAGTATAAAATAAAAATAACTCAAAACTTCTACCAGTTATAGCTAATGGAACAAGAAAAATCTACCTCGTAGATTAGATAAAGTTAAATAAGTTGCACCCGTGGTACCAGTATTCAAGAATTCTGGTGAAAGAACATACCCGTTCAATTATCGGCCCATCAGTTTCCCCCTCTCCTCGCTGAAACATTTGAGCTGTTAGTCAATCAAACGCCAAACGTTAGTAAACCATTTTGTAAATGTCAAGATTCTTTCTGGCGAAGAGTATAAATTTAGGTGAGCCCGTTCTACTGCGGATATATTAAAGGTAATATCTGAACACATATACACTGGATAAGGCAGGAGAAAGTAGGGCCGTGGTCTTTAATATATCTGAAGTCTCCAACGATGTCAAGCATGAAGAGTTTCGCATGAAAATTAAATCATATGAAGGAATACTTAACATAATAAGACCATTTTAAAATAAGATAAAACTCCAGGTTTTCTTTAGTGACCGTACATCTAAACAACATAATATTAATGCAGGTGGGCCTCGGGGATCGATCCTTTGACTTTTAATATTCCTGATAATCATAAATGACGTTCATGATAAAAGTTTTCTGCTAACAGATCAGGCTGTCTGAAGATATCGGCTCAAATGCAACGCACACTGTTTTTATCTCTTTTTGCAAAACTCAATCATGTTCTGCAAAGCCAAAAACACAAACAGCAATCGTGCTCACCTCTTTTTTCTTTCTCTCACACTTCCCTGTCTGAAGAAACTAGCTTCATGACTTGAAATGTATAAAAACATTAATGCTTTTTCTCTTTTCCCTTTCTCTTTGCAAAACTCAATCATGTTCTGCAAGGCCAAAAACAAAACAACAGAGTCCTTTACAAAACGACCAAGCCAAACAATTAATATCTGAAGACCTAAGAAACTTGAAGCATAAAAAGTTGTTTTTCAAAATAAGTGAATTCGGCATGAATAACCTGATAAGGGTTGATATGTTAATCAACTCCGATAAAAGTGTGTCCGAGATGGGTATATTTGCTGGTGACATAACGCTTTATAATAGACACGAGGAAAAAACGAATGCACGAAATTAGAATCTGTGTTATAGTGTGCTATGACTACAAATGATCCTACAACTTTTATATGCTGAAAAAAAAAATGACAAGGAAAGAAAAAAAAATGGAAACAATATTATCGGAAGATATCGTGTGCTGTGTTTGTTTTTGTAATCTCTGATTGATATTTAATTTTATTCATGAGAACATGCGACCAAAATCAATAATGGAGAAAAAACTTTTGCAAAGCCTTTCGTTTTGTTTTAAGTCATGCGCGATCGCCATTTTAAAAAGACACCCATCATTGTTTAGTTTAAGCTTGAATGGAATTCGGTGGTGGCGTTACTGCATGAGTAACTGGTATTTAATGTAAGTCCAAGGATGGAGGAAGTAAAAATACTGAGTTCGTGTTAATGTGTACGTGTTAGATGAAAGCGTTTCTGCATGGATAACTCATATTTAATGTAAGCGCAGGGGCGGAGGAAGTAAAATGTTTTGTTTTCTATGAAACCAAAAACAGAATACTGAGTTCGTGTTAATATAGTGTACGTGTTAAATGTAAGGTGTTATCGTTGCTAAAGACACCCATTGTGTACTGCTATAAAATCACGTTTAAAACTGACAATTGTAGAGAGAAAAGGAAGGGTTAAGGTTGTACATATGCGCATAAAAAGGCCTATAAGCGCAGAAGGACACATTTATAGGCACAATCATATAAACACATACAAGGTGATGATGAATAACTGACTGGTTCGATTTGTAACACAGTGCATATGAGCGCGGAGCAAGTATTAGTAGCAGGTTTTGCTGCCTTGCGAAGAAATTAGCAGCATCAATAGCCGAAAAAGGCGCATATGCAAATTATGAAGTGTTCACGAGAAGAAAAAGGGTGAATAAGGAGAAAAATGCATCACTTGCTCAAAAAGAAAGCTGACGTCGAAGAAAATGGACGTGTAAAGTCGAGGACGAGAATGGGCCAGCTGTAACCAGCATGCGGTCAGAAGAAAGAGAAACGCACTATGGGTAAAATGGACATGTGGCGCCGAGAGACTTTTTCAAGTGTTGCCGAAAGTAACGGTAATAAATGTTTTTGTTAAAAAGGAAAAAATGCCGACCAGGATTTTTATTTATTTCTTTTCTTTATTTGCAAGCTGAAAGAATTCAACAAACGCTGTATTATGAAAATAAACATATATCTTCATCTTCCAAGTTTAAATCTATGCCCGTTTCTTTCTGACGGAACCGAAGAAATGTCGAGTCCAAAGTTCAATTTCTCTAATGTTTGGAGAGAAAGACGAATGATTATTTTTTGTAACTTCCATTTTTTTTTTTGTTTTTTAATTTCATTTTATTTCAGTCATTTCATTTATTAGAAACAAAGCAGACTCTTTCTGGGGGTAATATTTGATTATTTATACAAGGTAGATATTTGAATAATGCACCATGCTTTAATTCAATAGTTTAATAAAGAAGAACACAGTAAAAACGTTAGGAAAATTAACAGGGCAAGAATTTGTCTAGTCTGGTGGAGTATCTAGATAAGTGCCCTTACTACAGACAGCATCATTTGGAGAAAGCGCGTTATTCCTCGTATAAGCAAGTGTTGGGTCACCATACCAATAAGATCTTATTTAGATTTCGAACATTATGTTATTTTGAATATTTATTCAGTTTACTTGTAGCGTGGAGTCTCATACCAAGATATCCTGAAAAAAATCTGTAGAGAGAGACTTCTGACAATAGTAGACAACACGGTTATTTCATTTTTTTTAAACAGTTTATAGAGCTTAGCAATATTAAGCCGTGATTTGTCGAACAAATCACGTGATATGTTTTTAAAATATTTAACAATTAGCAAGCGAAACGCAACAAACCTATAATGGTTGTATACAGTGTTCTTCATAATCACCCGAAGCTAAGAAACTAGAAAATATAATTGTGACATACAAAGAAACAATCTGTTTTGTAATTGCGATATTTCTATAACGTTCGATTATCTCAATCACAGTTATATGAAAACACATCTATTATATAAACATTGCAAGGATATAAGATTTCTAATATATACACAATGCCCAAATGATATGCGTCGTTATTATGAAGATTTATCTACACAATGACACTTCATTAATTCATTATTCGCAATTTTCCAATCCAATGCTTTCATATTCCCAAGAGTTCTATTTACGCATTTTTTTTACACCGTGGAAATAAAATTAGCATTTTTTTACTTGCCTGTCCACGAGGGCAAAGCTAGACATTAGATCGGTTTTTAATATGGCGAGAAACTAGCTCCCACAAAAGAGGCACTCTGTTTAGTAACAAAAATAGAACATGTATCAGCCATGAAGGACTTCTCCTCCAATAACCCAGATCAAAAAGTGAATTGAAAACAACGAAGGGCAGTATCAGAAAAAAATACTACACTTTGATCCTGGCCCATTTTCAGATTACCTTGCTTTTAGGAATTGCGATTCAGCATTCAACCAAAACACTCATTCTCTCTCTCTCGCACACGCACACACACACACACACACACACACACACACACACACACACACACACACACACACACACACACACAAACGCGGACAGCTAGCCAACAAAGTTATGCTATCTGTAATTGCTATACTCCAAGTTGTTTTATTTTTTACTTTTCAGACATCGTAATATCAGCATTCGCGTCAGTCAATCAAAAACAGAAAAATAATGCAATCGTTTAAGCTTGGAGCCAAGAGTTTCTATGATTTACTGCTATGGAACAGCGAGTTAAAAATGCGTTCGTAAAATTATATGTACAAAGTGCCTTCAATAAGTTTCCAGACTTTTTTTTGTACAGGCATTTAATATTTTAGACTCTTGAAAATTCAGTATGCTATACATTTTATGAGATGACTGCCCAAGCTTATGATTCGGGTTCAAATGAACAGCTACAGTAGGAATTGGAATACACTCTATTAAAGACTTATTGTCACAGCTGGTGAATTTCAAAAATGCAATCTGGACGTGAGGACACTTTAAAAGAACGATATGAAATGAAATTCTGTTTTAAACTTGACAAAAATGTCACAGAAACGTATGGAATGCTTCAGACTGCTTCTGAACCAGCTTGCATGAATCGAGCATCATGTTTTCAGTGACATAAGAGATTAAAGAAAGGCAGGGAGTCTGTAAGGGATGATGAGAGGTGTAGGAAGAGTATGGAAGTCAGAACACCAGAGTTGATTGGGCAAATAAAACAATTCATAGACAAGGACTATCGTGTGTCTATAAAGACAATAAGAGTACAGTTTGATGTCAGTGTGGGAACTGTCCACACAATTATTTGCGAGGAACTGAAGATACAGAATATTTGCATGAATGCACTAGTCCACAACTGCATCTTTGTTACAAACTACTTGAGCATTAAGACAGTTCCTCACCCTCCCTATAGCCCAGATCTTGATATATATGACTTTTGGTTATTCCCTAATCTCAAGGAAAACCTCAGAGGCTGTCGTTATGAGACAATCGTGGAGATGAAAGAGGTTGTAACGAGGGTCATTTACACGCCCACACAAGATGACTTCCATGGGACCTTCCAGAAAGTTTTGGAACGGTAGAGCAAGTGCATTGCAGCCGGAGGAGATTACGTCAAAAGAGACTAGACTTTCATTGTTTGTACTATCAAAAAATCTGGAAACTTATTGAAGACAAATTGTAGTTCAATGAAGATACAAGATACGAAGATATCATATGATATTCATAAAACAACCTCCCTGATAAAATTGTATCTGAGAGGGGTATATATGCCGATAATACAAGACTCTATACTAAGCATGATGGTAAAACGAATGTACACACATCTATATATGGCAGAAACCTTAGAAAACGCCTTCCAGTTCGTAATAGAATGGTATCGTAAATAGACAGTAACATTTAATGCAACTAAGACTAAGCTTCTTTCTTTTAACAATTACATGAAATCTTCTTAACCACTAATTACCCTGACAAATAACATCTACCTGAGAGCTCATTGTAAAAACTTTTCGGCTTGCCATTCATAGGAAACATGAATTGGGACAAATAAATTGAGGGCCTTGCAAAGCTTGCTGCAAAGAAAGTGGGCTCCCCCTATTGTACTAGAAAATTACATCTGAAAATATCGAAGATCAATATAAAACCACCATTCGCTTATGCATGGAGCATTGTTGCTACATCTGGGCTGGTGCATTTACCACTAGTCTCTTAGATAAGATTAAAAAAAGTCACGATTCTAATAATTACCGCATTATCAACCAAGCTCCATCCCCTGTTCCATCGTCGCAGTTTTGATATCTTTGTGCATTTTGCAAGCACTTTAATATTATGTCCTCTGCTAAACTCATTGCACTCGTACATATCCCCGACAAACCAGTCTAGCAGCAAAATCCCACTCCTTCATTTTAAACATTCGAAATCGTGCTACTCTAAGAGTTTTTTTCCCTTTGAATGGCTAGACTTTGGAATTCCGTCCCTGTTTCATGTTTATCTGACTGTATAAACATTCAGTTTAAATGTAATGTGAACAGACATCTCTTTCATCTTATCACATATGCCACAGTAGACATTTTCCTAAATAGTAGCCCCTTACATCCGAGTGGCAATATCCATTGTTTGAAGGTAGAAAGTGAGCAAGGGTCAGACACGATTACAATGTATAGAGCCTGAGTCGAGGACAGCAATAGAACGAGCAAATATACAAAGTGTTCAATTTTTACTGTAACAACTTTCTTTTCTTATCTATATTTAGTGAATTTTCATGATTTTTGTTCTTTTTCACATGTATATGAATATAGTTTAACTTGAAGATTACTTTTGACAATATCTCCCATGATTTAGCGAAACAAATAGCTATTGTAAAGCTATTCTAATCCGGAAAGTCTGCAAGAGACATTGCTACAACCTTAAATATGAATCGAATCTTGGTGTGGAAAGGACTAAAACGTTTCTAATTAACTGGTGAGATCAACATATTTTGTCTATCTTGGAGAGAAAAAGTCTCATTTCCCACCATATGAATTTGGCGGATTTGAAGAAAAAAATTAAATGAGGGATTCCAACAAAATATCATTCGGGACTCGTTTAGCGTCATCAAGCGTTTGCATCAGATTATTGATACACAAGGCGGTTACATTGAATAACGTTAGGATATTTTGAATCTAGTTATACTATTGTATAGATTAACGTTTGGGTTATTTGTATTGTTTAATTTATTTAATAAATATGGGCCAAATACTTTGTAACATTAATTATTGAACACCATGTATTTAGCCTTTTCATTAGAGGAAATACTGTTCAGTTAATTATAATAAATTATATCTAATACATGGTTTCTATTTTTGAATAGGTAAAATTGTGACCTCCTTCAAGTAATTGATATGACTTATCTTCAGATTTCTTGGTCAGTCTTTTTCATGATTTAGGTTCTTGCGTTTACATGTAGATTACAACCTAAGCTCAGCCTTTAGAATATACTGCAATGGTGCGTGCTGTATTAGTTTCTATTATAATATTAATAGCTTTATTTGAGCTTTCAACGTATAATGGACAGTGTTGCCATATTGGATTTCATCTTAGTGCCTGTAAGATGCCATGCAAAGAATCGATTAATACAAAAGACGTAGAATATTTCGAGTATCAAGTTATCAATTTGACTCAACAACCAATGAGCGGTGGTTCATTTTCTTTTCTACTGGATTAAAGAAAAGCCCCTAAATGCCACCCAATACGTGCGTTCGTATAACGGCAACTGCTGGCGTAATATTCTCTAGCCAATCCAATATAAGCAGGGACAATCACCACTTTTTCTGCCTTCTTTCTTTCTGAGAGAGATATCCATGATATTAAAGTATGAGCCGACTGGGAGGATGCGTTCTTAGCAATAATCTACGCTACAAATTATACAGGGAGGAACGATAAAATTGTCGCTCTGCAGGAGACGACATGATTTCATTTTCGTTTGATGAAATCCATTTTCTTTTTTTGTTGCAGACCATCTACTAGTTGGCCAGTGGTTTACAAATCCCATGAGCGATAGGAGTCTTTTACCATGTCTGAAAGTGACACAATGTTCAACGAGCGAAATCGGAGATGCGCTGCTGTACAACTTATGCTCTTTACGGATTCAAGTTATGACAACAAGATTATTGCCAACACCCTCAAAATTCATCGCTGGATTGCCACGAATAACAGAAATGTGCCTAGGGTGATAAAAACAAAGTTTCCGGCAACGGTTATGATCTTTGGTATAGTTTCAAGTGAGAGCCACCTCATGCCACCTCATGCCACCTCACATCTTCGATATCGGCTTGAAAGTCAACACCAAAGTGTACCTAGATGTCCTGAAGAGTGTGATAATAATCTGGTGCAATCAGGTCGTCGCTGGCAGACTCTGGGCGTGGTAGTAGTCCACAAGTCCAAAGAGACCGAGGCGTGGCTTCAGAAAGAGTGCTATGGCTGTACCCTTCTCTCACTGCTTCCATCGTTCCCCGACCAGAAGCTGCTGGACTAGTTTGTATGGTCATACGCCGAGAACATCATAAACATGACCTCCCACAACACCAAAGCCAGCCTGATCGCCGCCATCCGCCGAGCTCCCACCGTCGTTTGTGGAAAAGCATGTTGCCAATTCCGGATCCATATCGAGGCGGTAATTAAGGCCTTTAGGCGGCTACATTGAATAGATTTCAGCTCTACTACATAATCAAGTTACTTGAATTGATTTTTTCAATAAAAGATTATTGTTTTTTTAAGGCGACAAATTTATCGTTCTATTCTGTATTTGTCTCAAGTAAAAATTGAAGATATGAATTATATTAATCCCGTCAGAATCAGAAGTGTTCTCGTGTTAAGATTAAAAAACAATGAGAGAAACATTTTAAAAAATCGGTATATTTTATACAGTGATTTTAATATTTTATTGACAATGATTAAAAGAAAAGAATACTGTTAAAAGAGAAGATAGAAATAGTTACATGAAAGCTGGGGTAATTTCAGTTAATTACGAATGACAATTAGTGGACATAATTAAAATGGATGTATTTTTCAAGCAGACATTTATTTTAGAACTAAGAACAACTTTAATATGTACTTTGTGCTATGAAATTGCATAGGAAAAAGCCGAAGAGGAACTGGCTAACTAGTAGATGTGTGGCACTATTTCCTTGTGCCCCTGTTTCTAACACACTCTGCAGCATGGACGGGTGGTAATTTGCCCATGAGCGTAGAGATACAAAGAAATCCCTTCCCATAATTCCCTTGCTATCTTTCTGTCTTTTTCCTGCACGACCATCATGATGTGAGGACGCATATTCCGTCTCTCCGTAAAGGAGGGGGGGCACCCCCTCCCTCAACACTAGTTAGGGTAGGTTAGTTAGCTTTGAAAAGCCTATTGCCCACTTTTAAATTGTTTTTTTTTGTAATATATATTGTATCTCTAATGTAAAATAAAATAGTTAGTTATACCTTATGTATATTACAATTGTGTCGCGTGTCGTTTTTCTTGTGTCTGCCATGAATGCCTTCATAAATGTCTTAAGTCGGAAGGCGGCCCTGAGGACAAAGAGATGAATATTCCAACCAGAATGCCACCAAGGTGAAGAGATCATCTTGAGAAAAGAAAGGAGCCACACCCAGATCCAACATCTCAGGTATGATTTTCTTCTTGCTACACAGACCCTAATGACTGGCCCATCTTCATATCTTCCCGAGACCGCTTTAAGACATTTACTGTAACACGTCTGTCGGTCACACCTCAGTGACCGGCTGATAGTGGTATAAATGATGCACTATGACCAGGACATATTGTTTCCCAGCATGGAAATAATTTCGACCCTTAAACCCACGGCACAACCAAAAATAATGACCACTAGACGAATCGAATAAAAAAAATGGTCCACGGTCTTTAAAAACGGAAAAAAACTATTATTTCTGGCAAAATTTAAAAAAAAATGGCAGACCAGTACACACGCGCACAAAAAAAAAACGCACTCAAAAAGAAAATTCAGAACCTGACCAAAAAAATTGTCTTGCACCTACAAAAAAAAAAAAACAGTTTACAAAAGATCGATTTTAAAAAAAGAGTATTGAAAGTAACCCTTCGGAAAAAAAAGTTAAGAAATGTGTCCTACACAAAAAAAAACAGAGACAAAAAGAAATTGTCTCTAGAATATGCAATATCTTTTTCTCTCTCACACTTTCTCTCTTTCTGTCTCTCTCAAGATATATATCTATATGTGTGTATATCTATGCATCTTGTTATTACATGAAAGAAAAAAATCCTTCAAACACGAAGCTCGAAAAATAAATTTACAAAAGAAAAAAAAAAAGGAAAGAAAAAAAAGGATACCTAACATTTTTTATCTGATCTTTATTTCAGGTTTATAAAAATATAGGACTTTTAAAAAAAATTCTTTTGACTTTGCAAGTGTTAGATTCAGATTTGAAAAAATAGAACTTTTACATTACATTTTATTCCATGAACAGTTGATATGTTTATTTTTCAGGTTAGGTAACAATTAACGCTGAAACATAAGAGGACATTTTTTTTAGAATTGATAATGTTTCTTTTATTGATGTTTTGTCTGTTTAAAAAGAAAAGAAGAAAAAAAATTGGGGTTATATAATATGAAAGTTTTGTGTGAGAATGGATTTTACAAAATTGTTCAAAATAAGATTGTTTTTCTATTTTCTTATTTTTTTTTAAACTCGTAGAAATGTTTAATGTCTACCTGTCACTCATGTGTTTAAAACAATGGCCGCACATGGGAAAGATAAGCGAAGATGACCTCGTCATAGTGTTTGCGAGGGTGTTAAGGAATGGGTGGGAGAACAACGCTAGCTGCCTCTCTCTCTCTCTTCTTCTCTCTCTCTCTCTCATTCCCTTACCTGTAAGGGTCTATGAGGACGAGAGAGTGAATTGTCGAAGATTATTTTTGTTATTACGTAATCATATTATGAGGGTGGTGGGGCGTGTAATGGCATCGCTCTGTCTCTATCCCCTTCTTTTCCCCCTCATTCTCTTTCTCTACTCTTGTGTTTTAATGATTGTATAGCTAAACCTCCATGGCTGATTGCAGGAGGGCATATAATAACGAATTAACTTGGCGTTTTTTAAATTTTTCTACCAAGTTTAAAGAACAAAATTATTTATGCTTCGTTAAATTACATTAAATGATGTCTTCAATTGGGTTTTATTAAAAATAAAAACTGAGACAATTATTCAAACAGCACTTAAAGTACTTTTTTGAAATCTTTGAGTGGTTGCAAAAGCCAACTGTTACATGATTACGTTAATTTTTAAGAGTTCTCTGAAATTTTCATAGTTTTTTTTTAAGAAAAATTATGCTATTACATTTCGAATATTCTCTGAATTTTTTTATAATTTCTAAGGAAATATTATTTGACTAACGAAAGAAATTTTCCTGAATTCTAGATTATTTTTAAGGAAGAATTATTCGAGCGAATTCTTTAATTGAAGGTTTATTTGAAATTGGACCGTATGATAGGGGTCCCTGAAATATTGACTGAGGAGTATATACATAAAATTGAATTAATTCTTAAGAAAAAAAAGATTTCCTCAGTCTAGAAAGATCTCTCTTTAATTGAAATTTTAATTTTTTCGAGCTTTTAACTATACAGAACCGGTCGTTAACTAATGTAACTCCCAGGTGTGGCGGGAGTTTATTAATTCGAAATAATCCTTGTGAGTGAGTTTAGGAAAAGAATTGCTTTTAAATGATAAAATAATTACTTTGGAAAATAAAGTTAATTAACGTGAAATATTTCTGAATTCGAAATGACCTTGATAATGACCTATAAGAAGAACTGATTTTTAAGAATCAATTAAATAACTTTAAATGTACACTGAATTTTAAAAATAATAATTACGAAATGAAAAATTTGGGATGTTTCTGAATCTCATTATGAAGGGTGAATTGATTCAAAATGAATTTTTTATGATCTTTTCGGAAGATTAATTTTAATAATGAACCAAATGTTTGGAATAATTTTTGAATTGTATTACGAAAAATGGGTCTATTCGAAGTTTATGACCTTTTGAGAAGATTGTTTTTAAAGTAACAAATGAATTACTTTGCAAAGAAGTTAACTAACATAAATTGATTTTAACGATGAACCAAAATACTTGAAATAATTTTTAAATTTTGGAATGAAATTTTAATGATCTTTTGTAAATCAAGTTTTGAAAAAATACACATACTTTTTAAATGTACCCTGAAATTTGGGAAAAAGTTAATTATGAATGTAATAACTGAAATGCGTTTGCATTGTGTAAACAAATTCTAATTGTGACTGAGGTGCTCTGAAATGATTTTTTTAAAAATGTTTTCTTTTTTAAGAAAAAAATATGTTAACACCCTATTTCATTGATTTAATGTATACGAGGTTTCTGAATTGTTTATTTTTGGAAATTTTTTTCCCCTAATTGAGTATTCTAACTCATGAAGGCTGAGTGCCCTTCTTAATTAATTCTTTATATAATTAATAAATATTCCGTGTTGGATAGTTTTTATTGGTCGCTCGGCGGCAGACTCCTTGCTCTAACAGAATTAAATTGGATTAGAACCTCTGAAGACCGAGGTTTTACTAAAATCCATATAGGTCGGCGTGATGAGGTCACGTAACCCCGACTTATTTAAAATACATTATGCTGGTTGCTGAAGAGAGCGTAAGTCCAGTAACTGAAGTAATAACTTGGAATACATATAGGTCGGCGTGATGAGGTCACGTAACTCCAACTTGGTTAAAATACATTATACTGGTTGCTGAAGAGAGCGTAAATCCAGTTACAGAAATAATGTTATGCAGACTAAATTAAAAAAAACGTATAGGTCGGCGTGATAAACTCACGTAGAATCCGGCTTAGTGAAATACGTATAGGTCGGCGTGATAAACTCACATAAAATCCGGCTTAGTGAAATACGTATAGGTCGGCGTGATAAACTCACATAAAATCCGGCTTAGTGAAATACGTATAGGTCGGCGTGATAAACTCACATAAAATCCGGCTTAGTGAAATACGTATAGGTCGGCGTGATAAACTCACATAAAATCCGGCTTAGTGAAATACGTATAGGTCGGCGTGATAAACTCACATAAAATCCGGCTTAGTGAAATACGTATAGGTCGGCGTGATAAACTCACATAAAATCCGGCTTAGTGAAATACGTATAGGTCGGCGTGATAAACTCACATAAAATCCGGCTTAGTGAAATACGTATAGGTCGGCGTGATGAACTCACGTAAAATCCGGCCTTGTTAAAAAAAATATTATACTGGTTGCTTAAGAAAGTGTAAATCCAGTTACTGAAATCATGATGCCATTGCCTCGATGGAGGGCGAGGATGATTACCCTCTCTGGTATTTGAAGCAGTATACCAGTCTACCAGGAGCCTGGTGGAAAAAGATAACTTGCTTCACTGAGTTCCTAATGGAACGTTCAGCATGGGGACATTGATTGCTGACGGCCGGTTGACGCACCATTCACGGAAAATTAGGGACTTCTGAAATTTATGAATACTCATAAATTTCGGATTGCATAGGGAGGGATGTGGCACTATTTCCTTGTGCCCCTGTTTCTAACACACTCTGCAGCATTGACGGGTGGTAATTTGCCCATGAGCGTAGAGATACAAAGAAATCCCTTCCCATAATTCCCTTGCTATCTTTCTGTCTTTTTCCTGCACGACCATCATGATGTGAGGACGCATATTCCGTCTCTCCGTAAAGGAGGGGGGCCACCCCCTCCCTCAACACTAGTTAGGGTAGGTTAGTTAGCTTTGAAAAGCCTATTGCCCACTTTTAAATTGTTTTTTTTGTAATATATATTGTATCTCTAATGTAAAATAAAATAGTTAGTTATACCTTATGTATATTACAATTGTGTCGCGTGTCGTTTTTCTTGTGTCTGCCATGAATGCCTTCATAAATGTCTTAAGTCGGAAGGCGGCCCTGAGGACAAAGAGATGAATATTCCAACCAGAATGCCACCAGGGTGAAGAGATCATCTTGAGAAAAGAAAGGAGCCACACCCAGATCCAACATCTCAGGTATGATTTTCTTCTTGCTACACAGACCCTAATGACTGGCCCATCTTCATATCTTCCCGAGACCGCTTTAAGACATTTACTATAACACGTCTGTCGGTCACACCTCAGTGACCGGCTGATTGTGATATAGATGGTCTGCATAAAAAGAAAACATTTTTCATCAAACGGAAATGGAATCATGTCGTCTTTTCTAGGGTTACAATTTTCAGATTAAGTAAAACAATAAATTATGTTATTTTAAATATAATATCATCTCTTAGATTATATAAAGGAACTTTATGTATCTGTGTGTATGTTATTTCGTTCTCCATGGACTCGAAAACGGTTGGCCGATTTTATAAAATTTGCCACGAAGTTACTTTATGTGTCTGGCAGTGTTCTTACATAGGTTTTTCTATCGAAATGCCCTCAATAAGTATTGGTAATCGATAATCGAAATAATCCGATTAATAAAGAAACAGGCGAATTTGACTAACGTAAACGCCTAATACAGACTAACATCACAGATGTATTTGAGAAGTTTTCTTACCACACAAGCCAAAAGGCCCGACTTAAAAAATCAGCAGTAAGTTCTTTGATATAATAGAGCCGCGTTCGAAATGAATGCTACTGTTTTGAGTACAATTAAACCATGATATTAGACTTTTTGCATTTTAAACTTTAATTCAAGTCATTTTATATAAAAATTAACTTTATAAAATCAACAGTAGATTGTCTACAATGCAATGTAGACTATAATGTATTGCAGACTAAGTTACTGCAGGGAGGCGTGTGAGCTCCCTCCCGGTGCACTGCGATGAACAACCAGCTAGAACAGGCAACCAATCGATTTGATTGAAAAAAAAATGGGCGATTTCATCGATTTCGATGACATTAAAAACATGGGAGTGTGAAATCCCTGTCAACGTCGGGTCTCCCTGCTATTATATATATTATAAATGAGATCTCACACGCCATACGAGTAAGCTACTAGACGTCCAAGAGGTTGGGGATATTAAAAACTTCCTTTGCAAGATCAAGAAGATTTATGAGAGGTGAAAATGAAAGAACTTACCACGGAGAAGATGAGCTGTTGTATCGTCTGATATCCGACATCAACCTGCATTTTCTCGTAGAAATCGAAAGCGCTCGCCACAAGCGACGCCCCCACCAAATATAAAAAGGCAAACACTGAGTAAAGGACCATATCCTGCAATAATAAAGTAATAACCAATTGTTAGTGGCAAAATATAGCTAAGCACAGCAAGCCATATAAAAAGACAACTAAAAAGAAAATATTGTATTACGTTTTTGATCGGACTATTGTTCTCATTTTGATTGCTATTTGTGCAACGTTTCGGTCGGTGTCGCTTTCTAAATATAAGACATGTAGTCAGAGGCAAGTCTCTGTCGAGGCGTCTTTGCTCTACTTGATTACTCTTTGTGATCTTGTCTCTGTTCTATTTATATTAAGGATGATTGTCTCCCATGGATATTTGACGGAAACGGCACTTACAAGGGTCGTTCCAAAAGTAAGGCCTCCTAATTTAAAGTTAAAAAACTAAAACGTTGTAGAGTAACAAAGACGAGAGTGGTGCCATTAAAACGAGCAACCTTTTGTGCTCCAGATTTATATTTCTACATAGTCATCACTATTCTCAATGAACTTTTGGCAGCCTCTTTTGATGCGTAAAAGTCTGGAACGCACTTTGTCACACACATCTCTGTCACCACTCTGAAATCGACGAATACATCTCCTAACTGTGCTGACACCAACTACATCGGCTTCGTAAATGTTTAACAAGCGACAATGAATGGTGATCGGTTCAATTTTTTCTGCACGAAGGAAGTCAATGACACATCTATGCT
Source organism: Euprymna scolopes (assembly GCF_053919585.1). NCBI lineage: Eukaryota > Metazoa > Mollusca > Cephalopoda > Sepiida > Sepiolidae > Euprymna > Euprymna scolopes. The sequence goes on along the minus strand of NC_136505.1, from coordinate 14,257,960 downwards.
TCTGATGCACGCCTGTGACATTGGTTTCTTTTTTAGAGTCCAACAGTTAATATCTACAACAGGGAGATGAATAATTCAGATCATTAATGCATGAGATCAGTCGTCATGAATATGCAATTTTGATCCATACAGGTAGAATAAAAAATACGTTCCTCTAATTAAATCAGCAGTAAAATCGCAGTTTTTAGGCAGGGTGTACATAGCAGAGAGAATTACCTGTACACATTTTGTTGAATTTCGCTTAAGTTTTCGCTGGAGTGTCTTATTTATGTAACGTGGCTGTTACATTTTAACTGTGTCGTGACACTTCAAACCTCTCGGACCCACACGCTGTCCGACACCGCCGCAAAGGAGCAAACAAATAAAAAAGAAAGAAACAAAACTCCGACTTGTTTCTGTCTTAACAAAAGGCATTTATTGCCATTACTTTCCAATCAATGCCTGCTTCTTCTTTTTTTATTGTTCATTTCGTTTGCCATGAGATTAATAAAACTCTGCCGTATCGACACCAGCTTAAAAATTTATCGCTGCCACGACCGTGCCTCGCACCCATCTCACCCGGTGCATGGTACATTTTTTGTCTCGCCACACACGAGTCAAAAAAAAAAAAAAAATCCGATCGCTTTCCTTTGTTTTTCTTTTTTTTTTCTGGTGACGCAAGCTCACGCACACTTGTTAATTTGCATATCTGCTAAGAAGGCTGCTACTGCTAATATTTTCGCAAGCCAGCTATCATACAACTGCTGCAGATTTTCTCACACGCACTTATATGCGCCCTGTTAAATTTGCACAAAATGTAAATATTTTTGTAAGCAAACATAGCATTTAAATTCCTTTAAAGGTAATCACTAGGGCTAGAACGACAGAATATTGTTTTCATTGTTTTGACTCTCTAGTATATATGCATTGACATGTTTTTATAAACAGTGATGTGGTTCTTGGTTGATTAACTGTGTCTAACTGTGTCGGATATGTACCCGAGAGTAAAAACAATGGTAAGAATATTCTGTTGTCCTAGCCCTAGTAATCACAGATTCCTCAAACATTGTCTTGTCTTGAATATTCTTTATTTGCCAAAATGTATTGGAATTATCCAAAGTGTTGTAATTACTCTTAAAGTTCGCTTTAATTTCCTGTTTGCTCAATTTTACGGCGGTGTTTTCTCTACTGATTTAAGTGGCTGCATGCAATTATTACTGACCGACCGGATGATGATGATGATGATGATGATGATGATGATGATGACGATGATGATGACGATGATGATGATGATGATGATGACGACTACGACGACGACGACGACGACGACGACGACGACGACGACGACGAGGGAGAGGAGGAGGAAACAATTATCTATTGTCAAATAGGTGTTGGAACACACCGTTATAAAGTATCGACGGCCATTTCCCATTACTTTGTTTGGATAGTCTGGACAATGTAGACTGGACACTCAGATGATAAAGAATAGGATGACGATTTCTTTGTATATCATATATGTCTTCATCAATCTCAGCAGAAAGAGGTTTTACAATATTGGATATTATCAGTGCGTAGTACGCGATAATTTAAGAATACATTTAGTTTTGGAATGGAAGTGGTTATTAAACATTTTCTGTGATGCTATCGGAAAAGGTATGAACCCAAAATTCTAGATATGAGTAAAATATTAGAGTTTTTAACTTATATTGTTCCACTTACTCGTGCTTTGGTTCCAATTGTCTTAAATTTTCCATGATACTGAAATTATTACCGCTTATCACAGGAACTATTTCAGCGATTATCCATTGTGTATCAACATAAAAAGACGTGCGAAGTTGGTTTGGTTGTTTTGTTTTACGGCATATCAACCCTTTTCGGGTTATTTAATTCCAAACTCAGTTATTTTGAAGAAAACGTTTTTTATGTTTCAATTTCTTTATCTCTTCCTCTTGTGTTTGATTTTTTTTACGGTATATCAACTTTGAAAATAGTGTTTATGAACCATATTCTTTATTTCCTCAAATATTTATTCATGGTGTTTGGTTTGATTGCTTTGTTTTACAGCATATCAACCGTTTTTTTTTGTTATTAAAAACCGAATCTATTAATTTTGTTCAAGTTTTTATGCTTCAATTATTTACATCTTCAAATATTTATTTATGAAGTTTAGTTTGCTTGTTTTGTTTGACGACATATCAACCCGTATTGAAGTATTTAATACCGAATATTATAATTTTGGAAATAATCCTTATGATGCAAGTTTTTTTAGATCCTCAAATATTTATTGAGTGTTTTTTGTCGTTTTGTAGAAAGTGAATTTTTGTTTTTTTTTCGAATATGATGTAGTTTTGCAAGGAAGAAAGAAAAAATATCAATGCTTGGTGCACTTTTGGTCAACAAGGAGAGGTGTGAGTATCCGTCACCTGTAGTCAATAGTAAAAACCTGAGTACCTCTCCTCTCCCCTAAAAAAATGCATCATAGAACATAAATAATGCAAAGGAGTATCCCCTCGTTCTGCCTTGAGAGACAATAGATACTCCCTGTAAGGGTAGCCGCGCGTGTAATTGTAAAGTAACGGTTGCGTAAACCCTAGCAACACCTATCCTGAAAATCGACCCTGCTTGATTCCAGTGGCAAGGAGATGTCCAGGCCAACTGGAAACAACGACGAGATACGTGGAAAGCATATATAACCCTAGTGTTCTCAAATGGTCACCCTTTTAGTACTGACCGGACTCAACATTGCTTAACGTCAGTGATTTGATGAGTACCGATGTGTCGACATGACTTTGCCGTCCTCTTAAGAGTAAATACGATTAATTATAGTCATTTAGAGTTCATCACACGCGGACTTAGGTGAAAGCTGTCATGTGATCTTTGTCTGATTCTGTTTGTTTCAGAATTATCTAATTGTCTCTGGAGCTTATTTGTACACACAAAAAGAAAAGAGATGAAACAGAGATGAATATAGCAATTATGTTTGCATACATGTTTGCATATTCATAGTTAGACTGTTATTATATAAAGCGAAAACTTAACTGTAGTTTTTTCTTAGTGCAAAAATGTTTTGCTACTTTTTGTTGTTTTGAACGTGTGGGACGAACTTTTGAGAATATGCAGGCATTTTTGATGATTAGCTACTGTTACGTTTCGGGATTTTGGCGATAGGGGTTGATAATTTAGGCTAAGATATTTTTTTTTTAACATGGATGTATTGTTTACACCGTTTCGACAGATTATAACTCTAGATTTTTTTAGGTAGATCTTGCCAAACTTGGGAATCTTTTTTGTCGAATTCTGGAATCTGTATTGAATTTCGAATGGAACCCGTTATTTAATCCACGGGATTAGGGAGTCAATACGTTGTGGAAATAACATCTAAAATGAAAACAGCAGTCCGAACAATTTAATAATACAACCTACCTCTTGGTAGAACTCTATGTATCCCTGTATTGCGCTAATTTTCCACATACATTTCATTTATTTGCTAGCAGCAAAACCCCACCCGTTCACGGTAAATATCTCTAGATGCCAGGATTTCTTTTGTGTTCTTATAGCAACTTTTCCATTACTCCACGTTCTTTTGCTACTTCCTTCTTGCTTTCTGTTTACTCGCATCAGCATGTAGTAATTGATATGCCCCTCATCCCAGTTTTCCCTTTATAAACATGTCCTTTCACAGTAGCCTATTGCACTACAATGGCAAAATATATTTTTTTGGGAGTGAATAAAAGTAAAAACTAATAATCATTCTAAAATGCAACCCAATAGAGGTCAACCAACTAGCTAACTAACTACTACTAGTACTATATTTTCACGCAGTAATTATTGCAGCTACTACTACACTAGTTTACCTATAATGCTGATATGTATATACTATTGTGGGACACAGCAGTATATTATATATATATATATATATATATATATATATACACACACACACACACACACACACACACACACACACACACACACACACACACACATATATATATATATATATATATATATTATAAAAAAGTGAACCATCGCGTAAATTCAATCAACTAAAAGAATTGGAAACCGGGGTGAGGAAAAGAAAAAAAAATAATATACATAATGGGGCAAGTTATATGTACAATTCAATAAAATAAATAAGTCGATTAAAAAACGATCGTTAAAATATACCCAAAGCGCTTTTCGTTCAGACAAACATTTTCAAGGGTCATAAGTCTGAAAATTATTATTTTTTTAGAATATTTGGTAGTGATATGGAATAAGAGCGGAGAGGAGGTTAAGAAAAAAAAAAAAAAAAACCTGACTTTTTTTTTTTTTTTTTTTTTTACACAGTGATCACCACTTATCAAGGCCCGGAAGCCACTCAGGGATAAGGGTTATTGCAAGTACATTAAGTTAGTGAGGAGATTTGCTGAAGTGTTTACTTAAGGGGGCGGTTCATTAGGAATTTGTTAACATTGGACTTGAAGACATCCAAATTGTAGTCCGGAGGGAAGCAGGCAGACGGAACAGAGTTCCACAGGCGTGCAGTTCTAAGAAAGAAGCTTTGTTCATGGAATCCGCGTTTTGATTTAGGCACAGATATAGAGTGGGGGAAATTTTTCACAGTGGATTCAGCTAGACGGGTGTTTCTCGTGAAAGATTGGCGAGGGGGGACCAGAGATTGGAGTTCAGACGAGCATCTGCCATGGAAATAACGATAAAACAAGGACAGGCTCGCAACGTCTCTTCTGTGGGAGAGAGGTTGCAGGGTAGAGAAAAGGGCATCCACCACTAAGCCACGAAGTCTATTTTGTACTCTGTCAAGGCAGGATAGGCTGTTTTTAGCAGCTCCTGCCCAGATATGGCAACAGTATTCCATCCTTGGACGTACTTGGCTTTTATATAGATAGAGAATTGCATCAGTAGTGAGATATCTTCTGGAGCGGTAGAAGGATCCCACCATTTTACCAGCGACCTTGGCAACAGACTTGATGTACGTGTTCCATTTCAGATCAGGAGTAAAGGTCAAACCCAGAAGCTTGTCAAAACACGGAGCCTCATCCAGACGAGAGCCATCCATCACAATTGATGCCAGATGGGGATCAGAGCGTTGATGATGTAAGGATAGGAGTTTGGTTTTGGATGCATTAAAGGTAACCAGCCACATCTTCCCCCACTGAACCACGCGCTCGAGATCAGAGGAGAGAGAATCAGAGAGAACTTTGTCATTTACAGCTTTTGATGTGTTGCCGTAGATGGTTGTGTCATCAGCATAGATGTCAACGAATGATTTAAGTATGTGTTTAGGGAGGTCATTGATGTAGATCAGGAAGAGAGTTGGGCCCAGGATTTACCCCTGAGGGACTCCAGCATTTATATTGCAGGCCTCCGATTTTTGTCCATCGACCACTACTCTTATGAGCCTATCGGAGAGAAATGATTTAATGACTGAGAAAACATTTCCAGTTATACCGTAGCTGGAAATCTTGTGAAGTAGACCCTTATGCCATACCTTGTCAAAGGCCTTTAATATGTCAAGAGCAATTGCCCTAGAAAGAAAGCCTTTGTCAAGAGATTCACTTATCCTGTGGGATATAACTGTCAGCACATCTGCGGTAAATCTTACAGAGCGGAAACCATATTGTGTGTCACTAAGAAGGTTATTCCTGCTGAGGTGGTTGACTATTTCTCTATTTAATATGGATTCCAGCAACTTACTCATAACACATAGGAGACTTATTGGTCTGTATTGAGAGAGAGATGACTTATTACCTGAATTCTTAAATACAGAGCAAACTGAAGAGGTCTTCCAGGGAGTCGGAAAGCACTTCTCCTTAAGGCAGCGCTTAAATAGTTTCGTAAGTATGGGAGCAAGTTCTGTTTGAAGCTTTTTTAACACTATAATTGGGATGCTGTCAGGGCCAGTTGCTTTACTGGAATCTAGGTTCTTTATTAGCTTGGCGACCTCATGCACGGATATTTGTATGCTACCCAGCTTGTTCTGTGTTATAGGAGGAAATATGGGGAGTTGATGGCCTTCGTCGCATAGGGTAGAATTAGCTGCAAAGTTCTTTGCAAATAGTTTGGCCTTGTCTGACGCTGACGAGATGACCTCTGGTCCATTGATAATGGTTGATATAGAACGCACACTTCTGTTCAGGATCCTATTTGTTATTTGCCAAAACTGGTGGGATCCAAGCCGCTGATCAGCTACCTTGGATTTAACAGACTGGGTGTGACTACTTTTTTTTTTTCTTAACCTCCTCTCCGCTCTTATTCCATATCACTACCAAATATTCTAAAAAAAATAATAATTTTCAGACTTATGACCCTTGAAAATGTTTGTCTGAACGAAAAGCGCTTTGGGTATATTTTAACGATCGTTTTTTAATCGACTTATTTATTTTATTGAATTGTACATATAACTTGCCCCATTATATATATTATTTTTTTTTTCTTTTCCTCACCCCGGTTTCCAATTTTTTTAGTTGATTGAATTTACGCGATGGTTCACTTTTTTATAATTATTCTAAAATTTTGCCAATCGAATATATACATATATATATACATATATATATATATATATATATATATATATATATATATATATATATATATATATATATATATATTTAAAGGAGATTAGAATAATAGTCTAAAGAGCTAAGTGTATTTTAATGTAACAGTGAAATTACTAGTTTAATTAAAATACAGGAAATGCTCGTTGTAATTTAGATATATAATAAGCTCGATAGTTAAATGTCCTAGAGCTAATTCAATATTAAGTAAAGTGATTTTCAATTTAAAAATTAAAAAAAAATTTTTGAATTCAAAAATCAAATTTTAATTAAATTAAAAATCAGTTTCATAAGAAGGAACAACAACAAAGTCAATTATCTGTACGATCGTTTCGAAAATCCGTGCTTTTTATTTGTGGTATACATGAAGTTATGTAGAACAATTATATATAATTTTTTTGGTAAGCACGGTCTCCTCATCAGCAAATTTAGGAGGATTTTTATTGAATTTAAAAGACACCATAAATAAACCTAGCATTAAAAGTAAGGCAGATGAATCTGAAAAAATTGAAATAAAAGGTTTGGATTTAAAATTTATAAGAAAATTAATATAGGTTATAGATAGAAATGAGTAGAAAAAATATATATTTTTGAATTTACATAATAAATTTGATTTAAAAATATATAGAGATAGTTACCTTTTAGTTTTTCTTTTTTTGAAATCAGGAACTGTGTTTAAAGTAGTCATTTAGATGTTTGCTATAGCTTTTTATTTTATTGAATGATGAATTTTAAAAGGGTGACGCTCGTGCAGTAAATTGTTTCCGTTAGCGTATTTTAATTTAAAGACGCTACAGTTAATATATATAGAGAGAGTATTTATTTTGCAAGTTTTTAAGGGGAGATAATTGTCATGTATTATTGACTTTATTTATTATTTGATTTATTGGTCTAGGGGAGGTAATTGGTCTAACTTAATTTATTTAAAAAAAAAAATTGTAATCTATTTTTACTAATGAGTAATTTTTAATGATTTAAGGTGGTTTATATTTATTAAATTTAAACCAACGTTTATGATTACATGTCAGAAGCTCGTGTCTTGAATTTACTAGTTTTGTTATATTTTTTATATTTTCATATTTTAAAATTTTTAGGGTTTCTTTTGTACATAGTGGACAAAATTTATCTCCTGGTTTATATGATTTGCAAGTCTCAATTATTTGCCATTTTAAGTTGAAAGAAATATTGCTATTTTTTAGTTGCCAAATATAGTTGGATAGAGTAGTTTGGTTTGATAGAGAGTTATTTTTAAAAGAATGTTTGTGCGTTGAAATTCTATGTTTTATTGGGCCAGATGTGGAACCAATATATATTACCTCTTGATTATTGTGATTATTTTCCGTTAGGTCTATTGTTGGATTATTATGTGGTGGGTTGATTAGTAATTGATCGGTAGATTGATTTAAGTTGGTGTTATTATTTAATCTGGTAGTTGAGTTATGGCTGTTAATAGGTTCTTGTAGATTTGGAGTTTTTGATACTGTGCAGCTATAGATAACATTTTTAATTTTACATGAGCCTTGTAGGGGACATTTATTTTTTCGTCTACAGTTACAGTCCGATGTATTTTGTATAGTTGTATTTTGTAGTTTATTAATTTTCTTATTATTAGAGCTAATTATTTTCTGATGAAGGTTAGGCATAGTAGAGTAAGAGACTTTAATTGTGTTCTTATTGAAAATTTTATTATATCTATGGGGGGCTTTAAAGTTCTTATCTAATATTTTAAAAAATTTTCTGGCTATGTTTGTTTCTAGGTTTTTGGAATACGGGGGTTGAACCATAGGATCTCCTTGTGTCTATTCTTACGTTTACGGGTTTTAGTTTGCTGTTTATTTGTATTATTATCTAATATTTGTACTCTATCCAACTATATTTGGCAACTAAAAAATAGCAATATTTCTTTCAACTTAAAATGGCAAATAATTGAGACTTGCAAATCATATAAACCAGGAGATAAATTTTGTCCACTATGTACAAAAGAAACCCTAAAAATTTTAAAATATGAAGATATAAAAAATATAACCAAACTCGTAAATTCAAGACACGAGCTTCTGACATGTAATCATAAACGTTGGTTTAAATTTAATAAATATAAACCACCTTAAATCATTAAAAATTACTCATTAGTAAAAATAGATTACAATTTTTTTTTTTAAATAAATTAAGTTAGACCAATTACCTCCCCTAGACCAATAAATCAAATAATAAATAAAGTCAATAATACATGACAATTATCTCCCCTTAAAAACTTGCAAAATAAATACTCTCTCTATATATATTAACTGTAGCGTCTTTAAATTAAAATACGCTAACGGAAACAATTTACTGCACGAGCGTCACCCTTTTAAAATTCATCATTCAATAAAATAAAAAGCTATAGCAAACATCTAAATGACTACTTTAAACACAGTTCCTGATTTCAAAAAAAGAAAAACTAAAAGGTAACTATCTCTATATATTTTTAAATCAAATTTATTATGTAAATTCAAAAATATATATTTTTTCTACTCATTTCTATCTATAACCTATATTAATTTTCTTATAAATTTTAAATCCAAACCTTTTATTTCAATTTTTTCAGATTCATCTGCCTTACTTTTAATGCTAGGTTTATTTATGGTGTCTTTTAAATTCAATAAAAATCCTCCTAAATTTGCTGATGAGGAGACCGTGCTTACCAAAAAAACTATATACAATTGTTCTACATAACTTCATGTATACCACAAATAAAAAGCACGGATTTCCGAAACGATCGTACAGATAATTGACTTTGTTGTTGTTCCTTCTTATGAAACTGATTTTTAATTTAATTAAAATTTGATTTTTGAATTAAAAAAATTTTTTTTTAATTTTTAAATTGAAAATCACTTTACTTAATATATATATATATATATATATATATATATATATATATATATATATACATATTTAAATACCAAAAGGGCATAACAAGACTCAAACAAGAGGTTTAAGTAGAAAAAATATATTGTACAAGAAAGTGAATACAAAGAAAGGTTGTTGGTATTTTCCGATGGTAAAGTATGTAGTCTTGCATTGGGTCGCGATAATTCTTCCTCGAGAGTATGTGACGGATTTTTTTATAATGATTAGAAGAGTCCATTACGAGTGAATGGGTAAGTCACCATGACACCTCCTCCTAAGCCTTTTCTCCGCAAGGAGTACTAGTACCTTTTTCTTTGTTGGATCGATAATTAAAAGATCCGTGAAATTCCTTTTCCGATCAGTGACATTTTAGAGCTGCTTGGGGTGATTCTCTTCTCCATGTGGTGCATAGTTAGGATCATCCAACATTAAAGCGTTTCTTATTTCATTAAAGCATTTCTCCGGTGATTTTTTAAAAATTCAATTTTCACCTCACACAAGGCACAGTGTCACTTTGAAGTAGGGGACTACTATCAGGGACATAAGTTGCGGGGTATTATGAAGGGAGATAAACACCAAGATGTCTGTTCACATTACATTTGAACTTCTGCATGTCAGTACAGTTGGAGAAGTAGAATCCCGGAAGGGAGTTCCAAAGTCTAGCAATTCTGGAAAGAAACTAGTAGAGTAGAAGGCTTTCTTACACATAGGGATCTCAACTATGTAGAGATAGGATCCAGCTGCTTGTCAGGTTTGTCGGGGGTATTTACGTCGAGAGGACACAAGTGCTTGTAGTTCGTCAGAGCATTCACCATTAAAATACTTGTAGAACAGGCAAAGGGATGAAACATTTTGTCAAGGGGGCAGAGACTTCTTAGATGACAGTTCAGGACCTATCAGGTTGGCGACTCTCTTTTGAACCCTGTGCAAGAGTGAGAGACAAGTAGCAGATGCACCAGCCCAAATGTGGCAACAGTCTCCATACATGGGCGAATCAAGCCTTATAGAGATACAGAATAATTTCAGGCGTGAGTAGCTTTCTATCACGGTTTCCGATTGTGTTGTCTATTGTATATAGTTCTCAGAAAGACGTTCATGTTTTGTAGAATGTTTTTATCTGGGTCATAGTGATTCTGAGGCAGAACATACGCCCTTCTCAATTTTATTATTTTTAGCAACAATTCATGCACAATTGTTTGAGAACTCGCTTCTGACTGACGTAACGTATACAACGATTTCCAACAATTCGAGATAGATTGGAAAGATAAAAAATAAATAAATTATTGCCTCATAGATTGGACGACAACCAAAAGAAAAGTCGCTAAGAAGTGTCATCTTCCCTTCTTTTACTCAACAAAAAGAACCGTTTCTCGACCAGGTTGTGACTTACGATGAAAAGTGAGTTCTTTACGACAACCGGAGACGAACAGCTCAGTGGTTAGGCACCGACGACGCTCCATGAGACTTCCTGAAGCCAGAATTGCACCAAAATAAATCAATTCTGACTGTTTGGTGATCTGCGACTAGTCTCATTCATTAAAATTTTTTAATTCCGGTAAAAGTATTACATTGAAGTACGGTCAACAAATGGATGAATTGCATCAGAAACTTCGACAACAACCAGCATTAGTAAACAGACAAGGTCCAATTTTCCTCCACGACAATTCCCGACAGCAATTTGCAAAACCGACCGTGCAGAAGTTGAACAAATTGAGCCACGAAACTCTGCCTCATCCGTCCAGGCCTCTCACCTACTGACTACCACATTTAAAGCATCTCGACAACTTTCTACGTGAGAAATACTTAAAAAACCTATGCGATATCAAAAACGCCTTCAGCGACTTCATCGTCAACAGAAAGCAAGATTTTTACGTTACTGGCATAAACATACATTTGTTTTGCGTTGGCAAAAGTGTGTTGATTCTGACGGGGCTTATTTCAAGCAATACATTTTTGTTTGAACCGAGATATGTTCATGTGAATTTAAAAGTAAAACAACCGCAAGAACTTTCTTGCCAACCTGATAATAAACAGTTTCTTACTATTGGGCAACGCAATCTTTTTTGTTTCATTAATCCTTATCCTCGAGTGGGCTTTGGCCTTTATGAATGGGGACAATATTAAAACACACTATTATTGAATCTGACTATTAAACCATTCTATTTTGCGTTTTATGTCTTAGTATCAACTGTATTTCTCTAAATGGCCCGTTTATAAGGATGTTCGATTTTGTCGATGGAGGATTTTGCATGCGAAAACTGACTGGTGGGTAATTGAATTCTGTTGATGGGAATTGATTTTCACAAGGAACTTACCCGATATCTGGGATTTTCATTTCCCAGTAATGTCTCCTGATTTGATTTTACGGGTTTCGCTTCGTCGTGTTCGGTTATATGTCATTTTACTTCGCAAACGGGAAAATGCCAGGATGTCCATGTCATGCTTACAACGAGCTGTGTATCTACCCATTCCCGTTCATATCTACGTGTCTCAACGTCTTTTTGCAATTTAACCTAGAAATGTCGGTGTAGTCTTGTTTGAAAATAAAGGATTTGATTGTATAAATTTACATAAAAGATTAAATAATTACAAAAAAACATACAATTACTTCCAAATGAGCTACAGACAAAAGAACAGCAACAACCAATAGTTACATATAAACTACGGCCAACCATGCGTAACAAGATGTTCAATTATAAAAAAAACCCCCAAAAGAACATCTAATGATATAAATCTTACCTGTCTGTTTAAATGTATGTATGTATGTATGTATGTATGTATTTATGTATGTTTGTATATCTGTCTAAAACTTTTGACAGAAGCGAAAGATTTTCACAAGATCAGTATCGTTTTGAATCTCAATCTTCCAAACGACAAATATCGAAAAATTGGCTAACATAATGATGTTAGCCAATTTTTCCTTCACCCTCCCCCCACTGGGTACTTTTTTTACAAGAAGGGATCGCTTTTACGCCGATATTTTCGAAAGTCATTGCCTCTTTTCGATTGACCAGCCTTTATTTAAACCTTCGCCACTTCCGGTTTGACGATGGACACAGCAGCAAAGACGTCACATTTTATTTTTCACGTTCTTTTCCTCCTTCGCGGTACGGGTTCGAGCCTGCCTGCCTGCCTACTACAACTTCTTTTTTGCTCAATCCACACCTCCAAACACCCGGGCAACGTCGGGCATCCAGGCTAGTCTATAATATAAATCTCACCTGTCCGTTTAAATGTATGTATGTATGTATGTATGTTTGTATATCTGCCTAAAGCTTTCGACAAAGGGGCGGATTTTAACGAGATCAGTATCGTTTTGAAGCTCGACCTTTCGGACAATAAATATCTAAAAATTGGCTAAAAATATTAATTCCTTTACCCTCAACTTGGCACTTTACTTTTCTACGAGGAGGAGTCGCTTTTTCACCGAAATTTTCGAAAGTTATCCCTTTTTCCGATTGACTAGCCTTAATTTAAACCTTCGCCACTTCCGGGTTGGCGATGGACACAACAGCAAAGACGTCACGTTTTATTTTTCACGTTCTTTTCCATTTCGCCGGGCATCCAGACTAGTCTATAATATAAATCTCACCTGTCTGTTTAAATGTATGTATGTCTGTATGTATGTATGTATGTATGCATGCATGTATGTATGTCTTCCTAAAACTTTTGACAGAGGCGACGATTTTCACGAGATAGATATCGTTTTGAAGCTCGACCCTTCGGATGGCAAATATCGAAAAGTCGGCCAAGAACATTAATTCCTTCACTTTTCTACAGGAACACCGATATTTTCGAAAGTCATCCCCTCTTCTCGTTATCTTTTCACGTTCTTTTTCTCGTTTGCAGTACGGGTATGAGTCTGCCTACCTACTATCACATCTTTTTGCTTAACACACACCCCCAAACACCCTGGAAACGCATGGAATCCAGGCTAGTATGAATATAAATGATAATATTATAAATATTCTAGAATGTGAATGTAATCCCTCTCTTTTCTGTGATAATATGATAAAACATATAATTACAGGTAATGGAAAATTCTAAATTAAGTAAACTCCTTAGCAAAGGTCTAAATTATAGTGAACCTAAATGCCTTGATTGTACTAAATGCGTTAAAGAAGTAACCAAATAGTTTTATTATGTTTATGGCAAATAAATTTAAATTATTAAAGTCTATGTTTGAAGATTAATATACTTGAATTTGTGAATAAAAAGTTGAACACCCTAAAAACTAATCCCCTTATTGAAAATTTAGAAATATTTAAGGAACTTACAATACTTCAAGATAAGTTTGTAATAGTTACAATTGTTAAAGCGGCAAATGATATAGCTTTTATATATAAAAAATACTATATACAACGTTTCTTATTAGAAGTAGGAATTATAGATAAAGTTTCCGATACCTATAAAGTAAGTAATATTAATTTAGATAGACTATTTCTGAATAATAGCATTATTAGTGAAAAAAATAGGATTAAAAACAAAATACTTCCATGCATGTACTGGATACTTAAAATGCACAAAAATTCAGTTAGCACTAGATTTATTGCAGGTTTTGTAGGTTGTTTGTTTGTTTTACGGCATATCAACCCTTTTCAGGTTATTAAATGCCAAATACAGTTATTTTTAAGAGATGTTTTTAATAGAATATATTGTTTTTTTTCAAGTCGGTTTCTATTAAACCCATAGTTGGGATCCTAACTACCATTCCGAGTCAGAGTGGACCTGTGAGCAATGGACATTAAAAGGGTGGCACCACACTCCCCTAAGCCCGCAAGCTGGGGCCTCACCATCGGATATAGTTTAACGTCATATTCAGGACCGTTTATTGTAGCCTTGAAGTCATACATTACCAAAATTTTAAGTAAAACTATATCTAAAGTGTTTTAATAATGTTGTGGGCGAATCACCCTCCAAATGGACTGTTCTATCCATTATATAAACCATAGACCTTTTGATCCCAGGTGTGCATTAAACACCAGAGCTCCCGGAGTCTTTATCGTCACGTTGGTTTGTTATTTTTCCTGCGATTGTTTTACATATTATTATTATTATTGTTATCGCCGTGTTAAATTTGTTTTATTTGTTAAAGTTGTTATTTTCCTGCTGTTATTTTTGAACGGGACTTTTACCTTATTTTTTTATTATTTTTATTTTTTAAATTTTTTTTTTTCCCCCTCTCTAACCCGTCGGCCATGGCATCCGCCAGCAATGTGCCGTCGGAAGAGGACAAAAGTGGCGAACAAAAGAATGGGTGGGCAAAACCACCCAAAGTTAAAATAGACGTTAACAACTTTTTAACGGAAGCAAGGAAATGTTTGCAATATGTTACAGAAACAGGAGTTACGTTAGAAGCACCACGGCTACAGGAATTTGCCAAGAAAACGATCTCACTTTTTGTGGTAGATCGCAAGACCAAAAAATTGATCAGGTCAACAAAGGAAACTGTAACTAAATTACTGGCAACGGCAGGAATGCGTGCGGATCGTGTAACGAAATGCAGAGGCTACAATACCTGGGCCGCCCTGTTTAAAACAGAAGAAGAATGCGTCGCACTAACTAAAAAAGAAATCATTACACAAGAATACATTTTAAGAATGGAGTACCTAGGACGGAGGAGAACGACTGTTTCGATTTTCGAAGTGCCAGGGGCGGTCCCAGGTGAATATCTAGCTGCCTACCTCCTGAAATTCGGTGATATTACTGGTATAGAGGTGGACCAGTACAACGGAGTCTGGTCCTTCGACATCTTATTAAACAAAGAAGCTTTCCTCGAAATACCCTACTTCCTGGAAGCGGGAGCTGAAAAACTCCCCATTGTGGTCACAGGGAGGAGGCCGACCTGCTGGATTTGTAGTGAAGTAGGTCACTTAACCTACACATGTCCGAAAAAGACCAAAACAAATGTGACAAACACAACAAACCCTAAAGAGGTGATTGTTGGGCACCTCGAACCTGAGGCTAGAACGCCAAACACAAGCAAAAAAATTGAAGTGATTAAAGAAATCACAACAGAAGAATTCGAAAAAAAATTCAACTCTGAGATGGAATCACCTAAAAAGAGAGAATGGACGCTGGTACCGTTTTCTAAATCGCCTCGTAAAACGTACGCGGATAAACTGACCAAAGAGCAGATACTAGACATTAGGACCAGTAAAGACCCGGGGGGCAACAAGTTTAAGGCCCTGCTAAAACTAAAGGACTCGCTTGATGAAAAGCGCAAGCAAAGCGAGAAGAAAAAAGAAAAAGAAAAAATATTAGATTTCCCCGAATCTCTCTTCCCCGAAAAGCCTGCCCCTCCTCCAAAAGAGAAAAGATCACCCCGTAAAGCGCCACCCCTCTCTCCCGCAAACGTACCAAAAAGAGACCCAAAGTGGACAACCCTAGGCTCCCCATCCAAAAAGACCCCTAAACCGTCCCCTAAACCGTCTCCATTCTGCTCCCCAAACAATACACCCCAAAACTCCCCTCCCGCTTCCCCTATGAAAATTGACATGCCCCCTCCTCCATCACGTCGCCCTTCTACTTCTGAAAAGAAAAGACAAAGAAGTCCCTCCGTGGAAAAAGACCAGAAAAAGAAAAGACCCCCTTTTTTTCAGGGCAAAGACGTGTGTAAGATCACGGCTAATATAGAGACCATATCCAAAAATCACGTTAGAAAAGACTACCGAAACCTCTACGCGGTGAAGCAGATAAGCAAACTGGACATTACAAACCCAGAAAATTTTCCTAATGCCAAAAGACTTTTAACTGTGGTCAGAAGTCGTGAAGATGCCAAAGGAGTTTGGACTATGCTGGAGGAAGCAAACTCCGCTTTTAATATCATTCCTCCAGCAGCCTTTTTTAGCGACTCTGACATACTTAAAATGGAGAAACTATGTGTTGGACGGGTCCCCATAAAAATCCACCCTTCACTTTATAGAGCGATTAAGTTAAAATTTCCTCTAGACATCGGTGGTCTGTCCCCTGATGGGGCCATCACTAATGAGATGACCTCTGGATCATTGGGGACAGCTGTCGGTGTCTTGGCACCGTCCATGTTTGTTAAGGATACCCAACCCTAGATAGATCACAATGGCTTTAAGGTTAGCTACTTTGAATGTCCGAGGGTTGAGGGACGCCTCTCGTAAACTTCGAGTTGCACGCGACCTTCAACGCCTCGGGGTGGATATATGCTGTGTACAGGAAACGCACTTCATTCCCAGTGATTATCAGGGTGTGCTGCTTAGAGACTTTCAGCTCTATTCAGCACATTTTGATTCCCACTCGAGGGGTGTTTCCTGGCTAGTTAGACGCACGCTTGATGCTTCGTGTGACCCAGTCTATGCTGATCCAGAGGGAAGAGTGCACGTGCTGGATGTTACCGTAAAGGATGTGGCATTTCGATTTATTGGGGTTTATGCTCCCAATAGCCATGGCGAGAGGGTTTCCTTTTTTCGGGGGATTGAGCCCTTCATGAATTCGTCTCGGCGGATAGTTTTAGCGGGAGACTGGAACGCGGTCCTGGATCCCGATTTAGATCGCGGGGGTAATACTTCAAGGGCTACTAACCAGAACCGGGATGCTAAGGCGTTTCGAGACTTTATTGACAAGTTTGATCTTGTCGATAAATTTCGAAACGAAAAGCCCAGGGATGTAGTTTGGACTTGGACAGGTAGACGCGGCTCCGATCCGGTGCAACTTTCGAGTTACATCGATCGGTACTTAGTTAAGACAGTCGACTTAGGGCTTTTAGACTGTCCAAGTTTTCATAACATAGTTTATTCGGACCATAGGTTAGTCCGGGTTCGGGTAAACTTAGATAGCGTTAAACCTAGGATGGCTAGTTACTGGAAGTTCAACACGTCGTTGTTCGACGTGAAGGGCTTCCGGGAACAGCTTTTACTAACAATACAGAGGGAATTGACGGGAGCCATTATCGGGAATAAGTGGTGGGGAAAACTTAAACAAGTAATTAGGTCCTTCGCTGCTGATTTTAGTCATCGACTCAATCTTAGTTCTAGAGCAGCGAAAGCGGCACTAGATGATGGATTAAAAAGGGCGGTGGAGGAGGGGGATAGTGATAGTTATACTTTAATTAAGGCTGAACTGGACTCCCTGGATAACAGGAAGGACCAGGGTCTAGTAGTTAGGGCTAGGTTAAAAAGAGTGCCGAACGAGGCAACAAACATGGCCGCGTCAATGCGTGCGGAGGAGCGTCGACGTGCGACTGATCGACACATCGCCAGTGTCACATTGCCGGACGGACGAACCGTAACATCAAATGATGGAATCCTGGAGGGTTTTCGAGCTCATTTGCAGGAGCTTTTTACCATGGAGCCCGGTCTGGAGATTGAACAGTTTGACACGTATTTAGCTGACTTTTCTCGCCTTGAAGCGACCGAAGCAGCTACGTGTGAAGGTAGCATAAAAGAGGAAGAAGTCCTTGAGGCTCTGAAACAAGTCGGGCTAGACAGAACCCCTGGGATTGATGGTCTGCCTTACGAGGTGTACTTGAGGCTGTCGCCCATTTTTATTCCTTTGCTGGCCACACTCTTCAACTCCTGGTTTAGGAACGGGTCTATACCTCAGTACTTTACCAGGGGAATCATTAAATTGCTTCGCAAAGATAAAAATGGAGGGGATGGGATTAGCAATTTCCGGCCCTTAACGATGTTAAACACAGAGTTAAAGATTTTGGCCAAGATCTTAGCAAATCGTCTGCAGGTTGTTTTACATCGTCTCATAAGTCCCGAACAGACGTGTTCTGTTAAGGGCCGGACGATTCAAGATAATTTGCACGCGATACGCTTGATCATAGAGAAAGTCGACACAGAAGCCGCGCTGATCAATTTAGATCAGTCTAAAGCATTCGATAGGGTGGACCATCGTTACCTAGGGGCTGTTCTTTGCTCGGCTGGGTTTGGACCCCAGTTTCGCTCATGGATTCGCCTCTTGTATGCTAACCCCGGTGCTATGGTGGAGGTGAATGGGGTGAGATCGAAACCCTTCAGGTTAACAAGATCTATCCGTCAAGGTTGTCCGTTATCACCCATGCTGTATGTCATCGCGCTTGAGCCCTTTTTGCGCCAGCTTAGGGTGAATCCGGTCCTTCGCGGGATTACTTTGCCAGGTGGTTCTACCCCAGTAAAGTATACCGCCTATGCCGACGACGTGACTGTGCTTGTAACGAGCAATGCCGAGATTAGAGTCGTCGACATGGAAACAAGACGGTATGCACAGGTAACAGGGGCCATAATCAACCACGTTAAGTCTATTGGCTTACGTGTTGGTGCCTGGAGGGGAACGCCCCTTCAGGGACCCTTTGGGTGGACTGATGGGCCCTGCAAGCTACTCGGCGTCTGGTTTGGCCCCGACCTCCAGCTGGAGAAAAATTGGTCGGAAGTGTTGAAAGCGGTCAAGACCACAACTCATTTGTGGTCTTTGAGAAATCTAACTTTAAAGGGTCGGGCGGAGGTATGCAATACTCATATCTACCCCCTGATCCTATACCGTCTATCAGTGCTTCCACTCCCGAAGTTCTCACTACTTGAATTAGTGCGTGCTCTTTTCGCGTTCTTATGGCGCGGAAAGCAAGCCATGGTTGCTCGGGAGATCTGTTGCCTGCATCCGTCTGAAGGCGGTCTGGGTATGCCGAATATCAAAATACGTAGACACACTCTAAGGCTGATATACCTAGACCGAATGTGTACACCTGACTTAGGGAACGGTGTCTTCTGGATGGAAGACACTAAGAAAGCCTTTCCGGCTTTGGAGAGTGTGTGCATTCGGCTGAGGGGGAGGCACGCAGGAGGCCCCGAAACGAATGCCATTTCTATCGCGAGTGTCGACAGGCGTTGAAGTTCCTTCAACGGGTGAATGAAAGCCTCTCTGACACCCGGCTGTTGTCTCGCAAAGCGCTATATAGGGTTTTAGTGAGGGGATCTGTCCGAGACGAAAAGATTGAGGAGTTCGGTTTCACGAATGAGGAGCGTCGCTCGATGTGGCCTTGGGCGCCCGGGATGAGCTGTTTCGATAACTACGAGGCATCGCTCACCTGGCTGGTAATCCGAGATGCCCTCTGGGTTCACAAAAAACTTTTCATAGCGGGTTTTACAATGACACCTAGTTGTGTCCGATGCGGAGAATGGGAGGAAGACCTAAGCCATGCTTTCTTCCGCTGCGCTATCGTTCGACCGTTATGTGAGTTAGTTGAGAGCTTCACGGTTCGCATACTGAACGGGCGTTTTTTTGTGCTGTATGCGGTTTCCCCGTGCTGCAATTGGGCGCCGAGTATGAAGAAAGAGGAACGTTATGTTTTTCTGTGTTTGCTAGCTGTTATGAGAGGCGTGATTTGGTCGACACGACAGAAGGAGGTTTACGGAGATGAGACCTTCACTGCTCCCCAGCTTGTTCTCATGTTCAAGCATCGGTTGAAAATGCGAATTAAGCTGGAGAAGGTGAAACTCACTCCTGTGAATTTCAACGAAAGGTGGGTGAAAGCTTCGCGACTGTGTAGAGTGACTGGAGCTGGCCTTGAATTCGTTTCTGATTTGATTTAGGTCAAAAAGGATTTTGGGTATCCTGAACTAACAAGACATCAGTATCGGACCGATTAGTTTAGTATGGGTTAGTTAGGCTTTATTGTTTGATTTTTTTAAACTTAGCTAGAGTATGTATGTGTTCATCGTCCCAGTCCCTCTTTTAGTTTGCCCTTGTCCCCCCCTTTTTTCCCACCTTAGGTTCGATAACCCCCATTCCCGACCCCAATTAGGTGACGGATGGACTGCTTTGTCAGTGATGCAGGTCGTCTTTGTGGTGTTTATTCAATAAAGTCAGTTTTCGTGTGGACCTGCGTCTTTTCGACGTACAAAGCTTTCTATCTGCCACAATTAGTAGTGGGGGGCTCTTTTACTAACTACTATTTTTTCATTGTAAATATTTCATTCTTGTTGTATATAAAATTTTTAGCCCCAACCCCCCCACATCATGTATATATCATTTTTCGGGTTATAATTAGGATTCCCATAGAGTGATTCTGGTATTCTGGTGAAAGAGTCTAGTTAAGTTAACTTTATGTTAGATAGGTCCACATTAACCCCCCCTATTTTTGGCCTTGTGCCACATTTTGTGTATATTTATGCAAATAAATATTAACACCAGAGCGACCCTCGCCTGCTCGGTGACGTTTACTATTTTCTCCATTGTTCTGTTTTCTTTGGCTTATTGCAAGCCATAACACTGGCAACATAGGATTCGGAGAACGTACTCACGTTTAAAAACAGTGTTCTAAAAACTAAACAATGACGACATTGGATTCTAGGAGCATACTAAAATCGAAACCAGTAACAACATTGAAAAAAAATACTCGCGTTGAAATAGTATTCTAAAAATACTAACGACGTAGGACTCAAATGTTATCAAGCCCAAGGAAGTGTCTAAACACTTGATACTGAAAGGTCCACGGTAATTAAACAAAAACGCAGATCATTAGGCAAAAAAAGAGTTGTAAAGAAAAAAGTTCGTCACTACTTTCAAAGATAGTGCTGTACTTTTGCAAAAAGAAAAGGGTTCGTCGTGACTTAGAAAGGTAAATTTTTATACTTTTGGAAAAAGAATTCGTCATTTGTGGTTTTCGCTGCTAAAATTGGGCGTTATTTTTTTTTTTCTGGAGAAAAGTATACACTTGATTTTTTCTTTAGACAATGAACTTTTACACATCTATTTTTTTTTCTGTTCGTTTTATTGTCTGGAGGAAGAAATAAGAAAGAATAAAATCCAGCGAAAGTTTTGAAATTGCTAATGCTGACAAAGCAAAATAGATGAATTGAAAGTAGCGTGGGGACATTTGAGCAAGTTACACATCGATGCCGCAAAGCGTCAGTCACAATCCGAAAAACACTGGACTGAACGTCAAATACGATTCGAGTAACAGCAAAAGGAATCACAAAAAACAGTTAGCGGAATGTCAAATACGAACCGAGGAACAGCAAAAGAAAGTTCAAAAACAGTTAGCCGAACGTCAATTAGAAGTTAAAAAACAGTTAGCCGAACGTCAATTACCAACAGAGGAATTGCTTACAGAAATGGTTAAGAATAATATGAACGCGGAAAGCAATTCAGCATTTTCTCAGAATACAATATGGACCGCGATAGACAATTTTAAATACGAGGAAGAGGAAAAATCATTCGCAGCGTATTTTCGGCGTTATGACGATTTTGTTTAATGTAAACTGCAGCAACTGGACTGATCAAAAGAAAAGCAGACTTCTACTACGAAAATTTGAAACGGCTGAGCATGATAAATTCATGGATTACATCTTGCCTCGGAAAACAGCAGATTTATCATTCAATGAGACGGTAAATTTGTTAACAGAACTTTTCTCGCCGAAAACGTCTCTTTTCCATAAGCATTGGAGATGTTTGAATGTGGTAAAAGACGATAATGACGATTTTGCCACCTACGCAGCTGTAGTGAACAAATACTGTGATGACTTTAAGTTGTCTGAACTAACAGCAGACAATTTTAAATGTCTTGTGTTTGCGCAAGGTTTAACCTCGGGAAAAGATGTGGAAATCAGGCGCAGAGTCCTTACAAAATTAGAAAATGAACCGAACTTAACACTTCAAAAATTGACTGAGGATTGTCAAAAAGTAGAAATTATAAAAAAAGATGCAAGAAATATCGAAACAGGCATCGCAAATATAAAAAAAGTAACTAAGAAAAAAACATCGAAATGGCACACAGACACTAACCACCGAAACTCAGAAAAACTAAAAGCACCGAGCGTTTGTTTCAGATGTGGTGAAATACATTGGGTAAGGGATTTCCCATTTTTAACAAAAAGATGCCATTTATGCAAGAAGATCGGTCATAAAAGTTCGCACTGTAGGAAAACTCAGAATAGAAGCCGTGTACGTCAAACCAGAACTAAGGACGTCGTAGATGAAAATCTACGCAAATATGTAACGGTTAACATTTTCGGCAAGGCTATTAAATTCCAAGTAGACAGTGGATCGGATCTTTCAACAATAAATCTCAAAACGTAGAAAATATTACGAAAGCCGACTATGTTAAAAACTAACAGAAACGCGACGGCCGTTAATGGTACAAAAATTCATTTTGAAAGTGAATTAATTACAAACGTCACTTTACGGGGGGGGGGGAAGAAATAAGATTGTATGTGCTAAAAGATAGTGAGAACCTGTTCGGTTCTGACAGCATGGAGGAGTTTCGTCTCTAGGATCTTCCTATACCCACATTCTGCAAGAAAATAGGTACCTGCCCAGCAAAATCGGAGAAACATAACTTGTTTTAAAAAAGAATTCACAAACGTATTTACTCATGGCTCGGGTAGATGTACAAAAATGGCGGCAGATTTTAAGTTGAAACCTGGCACACAACCGGTGTTTAAAAAGAAACGTAATGTCCCGTTCGCTTCCCTGAAAAAAATAAATCAGGAACTAGACGGATTAGAAAGCATCGGTATACTGACAAAAATTGAATATAGTGAGTGGGCTGCACCGGCAGTTTACACAAAGAAAATGTCCGGGGAAATTCGCGTTTGCGTCGACTTCGCGACCGGACTCAACATGTCCTTAGAAGATTTTCACTATCCATTACCTAGTCCAGAAGATGTGTTTACGAAATTAAATGGTGGCAAGTTTTTTTCTAAGATCGACCTAATCTACAGATTCCGGTAAACGACAAAAGCGCTAACCTCCTCTGCATTAACACTCATCGGGGTTTGTACAGACACGAAAGATTCGCGTTTGGTGTCAAGGTGGCACCCGCAATATTTCAGCAAGTAATGGATACTATGCTGTCCTGCTTGGACACCGCAATCGCATATCTTGATGACATTATCATAGCGAGCAAAAGCAGGGAGGAACATAAAAAACACATCAGACAAGTATTCAATCGAATACAAAATTATGGATTTAAGATCAAAGCAGATAAATGCGAGTTCTTTTTACAAACAGTTACATACCTGGGTCAAATAATCGATAAAGATGGCAGACGCCTAGACCGAGATAGGGCGACCGCTATTAAAGAAATGCCGGCACCAGTAAACATAACTCAACTGTAGAGTTTTTTTAGGTTTGGCAAATTATTACCAGGGGTTCATCCGAAATATGCACAGATTGCGCGCACCACTTAATGAATTGCTGAAAAAGGATAAGGCTTGGGAGTGGACAGACGATTACCAGACATCTTTCCAAGAAATAAAAAGAATCCTGACTTCAAAACTATTCTTAGCGCATTTCAACCCGCAGTTGGACATAATAGTAGCTAGCGACGCTAGTCAATATGGCGTCGGGGCCTGCATGCTACATCGAATGCCGGATGGCTCGAAACAGCCTATTGCTTTCGCATCACGGATTCTCTTGCCAGCGGAAAAGAATTATTCTCAGATCGAGAAAGAGGCCCTAGGAATTATATTTACAGTTTCAAAATTCCACCGGGTCTTGTACGGAAGACATTTTTTTCTACAAACCGACCATAAGCCGTTGATATCTATTTTTTAGATAAAAAAAGGACTTCCAACCTTCACTGCGAACCGACTATTAAGATGGAGAACTATTCTGCTGAACTATAATTTTACAATTCAATTTCTCCCTTCAAAA
Organism: Euprymna scolopes; assembly: GCF_053919585.1. Classification (NCBI taxonomy): domain Eukaryota; kingdom Metazoa; phylum Mollusca; class Cephalopoda; order Sepiida; family Sepiolidae; genus Euprymna; species Euprymna scolopes. Next base: position 14,233,928 of record NC_136505.1, on the reverse strand, counting down.
CAACTAGCCCATGCAGACGGTCTATCGAGACTGATTCCTACCAAAATGGAACCCCTGAAGATTCAGTAATCGCGACACTACATATTAATAGTGATGTAAAAACCATGATAAACAATATTATCCGCGAACTGCCGGTCACACTTCAGGAAATTAAGTCAGAATTTCTAAATGACAATTTCATTCAAACCACGAAGCAGAAATTAGCACTTCGTGACACCAATTCAGACATTTTTTCTGGTTGCGACGAAATACTGCTATACGGTGAAAGGGTTGGCATCCCCCAAACCCTTCAAAAAGAATTCTCAGGGATTTTCACATGATGCATTTAGGAATAAACAGAACGAAAGGCCTAAGTAGAAGTTTTGTTTATTGGCCAGCTATGGACCAAGATATTACCGAAATGGTGAACAATTGCAAAGGTTGCAAAAGCACCACCGATAACATATAAACCTTGGCCTAAGGCTGAACAACCATGGTCGAGGATCCACATCGATAATGCGGGGCCTGTGGAGGATTTTTACTACCTGATAGTAGTTAGCTTTTACTCTAAATGGTCAGAGGTACTAAGATGCAAAAAGCCGACCACGGCAACAACGACAAATTTTTTATTGGAATTGTTTGCTTGGTTTGGGGTTGTAGACTGTTTGGTTAGCGACAACGCTACACAGTTCACCTCGACAGAGTTCAGAGAATTCTGCGAGACCGATTAAGTCAAGCATATTACGACACCCCAGTACCACGCCAGAAACAGCGGCCAGGCCGAACGCTTTGTCGATACGCTTAAAAGGGCATTAAAAGGGTGTCCGCTACACCGACAGAAAAGGCTCTTCAGCAATTTTTGCAGGTTTACAGAATCACGAGAAATCCGAACAAATCAGATGTGGGATCCCCAGCAAAAATCATATTTGGACGGAAAATAAAATCCGTATTTGATAAACTGCTATCCAAACACATAGTACACAACAGAACCTCTACAATGCCAACGAAACGGTTTAACAGCGGAGATAACGTGTATTTTAGACATTTTAGAAATAATGTTTCTTTTTGGGAACAGGACACGTTCTTACGAAGAATCGGCCATGTTACATACATCATTCAAGGCCCAAAGTTCTAACATAAAAGGCACCTGAACCAAATCAGGAAACGCTTTTACGAGGATCAAGAAGAACCACCGCAGGACGGCTGTGAGGCGATTGAAACTGTGTATGACTGTTTTGACATAGACCCCCCAAAATGGATGTCAGAACCGAGATGCTCCGTCAGAAAGAGGAAGCGCACAGACCCCTTGGTGGTCTGCCCCAAAAGGAAGAAATACTGATTTTCACAACCGCGGAAATCAGCTTGGGAGGGGGTGTTGTGAGGGAATCACCCTCCAAATAGACTGTTCTATCCATTATATAAACCATAGACCATTTGATCCCAGGTGTGGATTAAACACCAGAGCGACCCTCGCCTGCTCGGTGACGTTTACTACTCTTTTCAGTTGTAACCTTTTTATGTTGTTGTTCCAGTGATACATTGTTTAAACTCTATTCCGTTGTTATGTTTTCTTTGTGGCTTATTGCAAGCCATAACAAATAATCAAATAATTTCCACCAGAAAAGAAAATTCTATAGTAATATAAATCTATTTTGGATGGTAAATGATTCACACTCTGTAAAAGAACAATTAGATAACATAAATTCCAGAATAAAAACAAAATCTATAGCGACTTAGGATTTTAGTACGCTATATACTAAAATTATACACGAAAACTCTTATAAAAAATTAAACAATACAATAGATCTAGCCTTTGAAGGTGTTAAAGGTTAATTTATAGATTTTTTAAACTCTAGGGCTTCATGGTGTAAAAATAAAAACAATAAAACTAGTGTTTCCAAAGATATTTTAAAAATACTTATAAGTAATTTTATTTAAAAAAAAGTTATTTCCAAGTAGGAAATAAAATATTACTCCAAACTATAGGGGCCCAATGGGATTAGATCCTGCACCATTTTGGACAAATCTGTATTTACATAAACCTGAGTATATATATACATGGACTCTGATTTATGAAAGTATGATAGGTTATGAAAAGGAAGGGCTGTAAAGAGATAGCTCCGAATTTGGGGGTATCAAAAACCAAAGCAAAATATGATGAAAGTAAAAATAAACTAGATAAACTCCATAATTTATTATACCATATCTTTTCACACTGAAACACATATCACAATATTCCGTGGATCTATATTAAAAAACCTTGTTAAACTTTGTGACATATTTCCATTCTATGGAGATCAGGTGCGAACGAACACCCCATAATTTTATTATACCATATTTCTTCAAACTGAAACATAATTATCAAAGTATACTTACGCAGATAGATATGAAAAGTCTTTATTAAAGTGTGTGCCTATTTTCATTCTATGGAGGCCAGGCGCGAACGCACACCCCACACTTTTATTATACCATCCCTATTTAAGTTAAAAAATACTTATCAAAGTATTCTTATGTATATCTATATCAAAAACACTTGTAAACTTTTTATTTTAAATTTTTAAATTTTTTATTTTCATACTTTGTGGACTAGGCGCGAACGCAGACCCCACAATTTTAATGAATCATCATTATGCCAGATCAAACATACCCATTCCTGTGTCTCGATACATCTTCTATCATTATATGTGATCAGTTTTCTATAATAGTCAACAATATAGGCGCCTATTCGTGACCAGACACCCACAGAGACGTTCAGCTTTATATATATATATATATATATATATATATATATATATATATATATATATATATATATATATATATATATATATATATATGAATGCATATACCATTCACTGGACAAAGCGGGGGAGGGCAGAGCGGGAGCACTTGATATATGTAAGGCTTTTGACAGGGTATGGCATGAGGGTCTCCTCACGAAAATTAAATCATACGGCATCACTGGTAGAATACTTAACATAATTAAATTCTTCTTAGATAAGAGAAAAATCCAGGTTGTCCTCAACGGTCGTACATCTAAACAATATGATATAAATCCGGGAGTGCCTCAGGGGTCTATCCTTGGACCTCTATTGTTCCTAATATTTATTAATGACCTCCCCGATAAAACTGCCTCTGAGATGGGTATATATGCTGATGACACCACACTCTATAACATGCATGACAGGAAAACAAATGAACACATAACTAATGAAATGGCAAAAACACTAGAGGATGACCTCCAATCTGTAGTGGAATGGGACAAAAAATGGATGGTCACATTCAATGCTGCCAAGACTAAACGGGTTTCCTTCAATAATTACAAGAAACCTTCTCTGCCACCAATAGCAATGGCCAGTGCCTCCCTATCTGAGATTACATCTTTCAAACTGCTTGGCCTAACGTTCACAGTAAACATGAGTTGGAACAATTACATTGAAAACATTGCCAAGGCTAATGCGAAGAAGGTAGGCTCTCTCTACCGTGCTAGAAAACTACTAACACCTGAAAGTATCCTGTACTTCCACCATTCGCCCATGCATGGAGTACGCCTGTCACATTTGGGCTGGTGCATCTGCTACTAGTCTCTCGCTCCTAGACAAGGTTCAAAAGAGTCACCAATCTGGTAGGCCCTGAACTGGCATCTAAGCTTCAGCCTTCGTCCCATCGACGAAACGTTGCATCCCTCTGCCTGTTCTACAAGTATTTTAATTGTGAATACTCTTACGAACTGCAGACACTTGTGCCCCCACGATGTAGATACCCTCGACAAACATGACAGGCAGCTAAATCCCACCCCACGCAGTAGATATCCCTAGATGTAAAAGATCTTTCTACTCCAGTAGTTTCTTCTCCAGAACCGCCAGACTCTGGAATTCCATTCCAGGTCCCTGCTTCTCCAACTGAACTGACATTCAAGTGTAACTTGAACCGACATCTTGCTGCCCAAATCCCAACATAGTGTCCCAGTAGTTGCTGCCCCTGATAGCAGCCCCCTACACCAAAGTGGCAATGTGCCGTGTTTGGGGTAAAAATGCAATTAAATACACACGCACACACACACACATACACACACACACACACACACACACACACACACACACATATATATATATATATATATATATATATATATATATATCATCACAAAAAATGATATTTCTAAAACATATAATTTTCATGGTCGTAGGAGATTTATTGATGACCTTATATGTATAAACGATAACAAGGAATTTGAAAAAAAAATAAGCATCTTATATATCCAAAGGAGTAAGAATTGAATTGTGAACATAAAGGACAACAGGCTACATTTTTATTAGATTTCTGGATTTAGATATAAAAATTGAGGATGGAATTTTTGTTTATAAAATGTTTGATAAAAGAAACTCCTTCTCCTTTCAAATAGTTTGTATGCTACACAAAACTAGTTCCTGCTCTCTATATATGTTTTACAGAAGCATTATGTCTGAATTTCTGAGAATAGCTCGCATTACCTTAAAATTAATAGATTTTATATCCCAGTTTCTAGCTTAATAATAAAGATGATTAAACATGGTGGTGATAAAACTAAAATATTTAAACAGTTAAATAAAGCATTTGTTCGTTATCCGGATACCTTTGAATAGTATAAAATTAACCAGAATATATTAATAAAGGAAATCCAAAATTATATTAGTAATGTATAAAATGTATTATGTATATATATATATATATATATATATATATATATATATATATATATAAAGTGTGTGTATATATATATATATATATATAATATATATATATATATATATATATATATATATATATACATATATAAATGTTTAGAGGTACAGAATTTAAATAGAGTTTTAAATATAATTGGCGGAAGTCTCTCGAGAGCTCTTTCAGCTATCATCTCATCAGGAGAAAATCGTTTACGCTATCGATTTTCTCTTGATGAGATGATAACTGAAAAAGCTCTCGAGAGACTTCTAGCCATTATATTTAAAACAATATATATATATATAATTATTTTTATTTTTATATAATTGTAATAAATAAATAAGAATGTAAATATGTAAAGTACTAATGATAGTAAGGAGTGATAAGTAGTCAAATGGATTAATCCTAATCTTATAAATACAACACTAGTAAATTAAAAAATGTATCCATTTTGAATTTGGAGACAGGGACGAATCTCACAGGTAAGGAAGATTTTTTATAACATGAATAGGTTTTTAGATCATGCATAGGTAACTAGATCTAATATCTGGAACATTTATAGTTTTTGTGATTAAAGGGGTGGTGTTTGATCAACATTGCTGGGGAGCGATGATTTAATATACTGTTTTCATTTTAAATCCCCGAAACAGTGTTTCATGGAGAACAACTGATGATCTCAACCTACATACTCAACGAATATTTGATCCACAGACAAGAAATTTGGTATATAGAGTATTCAGACATGTAGAACATTTTTTAATCATCTTGAAGTGGTTAAAATTGAAAAATTGGCACTTCGGGGCCATTGGATTTTTATCTATTTATCAACTGTTTCACGACTGCGCATTCGCGAATCGTTAAAATTATGTTTTTTTTTACATAGGCAGCACTACATTATCAAGGCCCAGAGGCCACTCAAGGATAAGGGTTAAAGAGTGTACAATAGAAATTGGACAATATAGTAATCATTAGTAATGAAAATTTGGTAAATTTGATAACTTATATGGAACGGCTCATCAAGAACTTATTTACTTTAGACTTGAACACAACCATATTGTAGTCAGCCGGAAAGCAGGAAAACGGAAGACAATTCCACAGGCGTGCAGTTCTAAGAAAGAAGCTTTGTTCATGGAATCTACGTTTAGGTTTAGGCACAGTTAAAGAGTGGGAGGAATTATTGATAGTGTTTACAGCTAGACGAGTGTTTCTTGTGAAAGTTTGGCGAGGCGGGACCATAGATTGAAGCTCAGTCGAACACTTTCCATGAAAATAACGATACATCAGAGACAAACTCGCAACATCTCTTCTGTGAGATAGAGGTTGCAAGGAAGAGAAAAGGACATCTCCTACGAGGCTACGAAGTCTATTTTGAACTCTATCAAGGCAGGACAAGTCCTTTCTAGCAGCTCCTGCCCAGATGTGGCAACAGTATTCCATCTTTGGACGTACCTGGCTCTTATATAGATAGAGAATAGCATCAGCAGTGAGATATTTACCGGATCGATAGAAAGATCCCACCATTTTTCCAGCGGCCTTGGCAACAGATTTGATGTACGTGTTCCATTTAAGATCAGGAGTAATGGTCAAGCCCAGAAGCTTGTCAAAACTTGAGGCCTCCTGAAGACGAGAGCCATTTATTTCAATTGATGCCAAATGTGGATTAGAATGTTGATGATGTAAGGAGAGAAGCTTGGTTTTAGATGCATTAAAAGTAACCAGCCACTCCTTTCCCCATTGTACTACGTGCTCAAGATCAGAGGAGAGAGAATTGGTGAGAACTTGGTCGTTTACTGTCTTAGATGTGCAACCATAAATGGTAGTGTCGTCAGCATAAATGTCTACAAATGATGTAAGGATGTGATTTGGAAGATCATTAATGTAGACCAGGACAAGAGTTGGGCCCAGAATGGACCCCTGAGGGACACCGGCATTAATACTGTGAGCTTCTGATTTTTGCCCCTCCACTACTACTCTTATGAACCTATCAGAAAGAAATGATTTAATAATTGAGAAGACATTTCCAGCTATACCATAACTAGCGATCTTATGAAGTAAACCTTTATGCCATACCCTATCAAAGGCTTTAGATATGTCAAGAGAAATTGCCCTAGAAAGATTGCCACCGTCGAGAGATTTGCTAATCCTATGCGATATAACTGTAAGCACATCTGCTGTAGATCTAGCAGAACGGAAACCATATTGAGTGTCACTAAGAAGGTTATTTTTATTGAGATGGTTGATTACTTCTGTATTTAACACAGATTCTAGCAACTTACTCATGACGCACAGGAGACTTATTGTCCTGTACTGAGAGGGGGATGAGCGATCACCCGAATTCTTAAATAAGAGAAATACTGAAAATTCAATCCACAGGGTTAAAAATATCAAATATGACCGACTCATCAGCCGGCGCATTTATAGTGTAACTCAGCACAGTAATTCTCACTGAACGAATAATTAACAATTTGGATCACATTCTCACATTGTTATTAGATGTAGAAACATTTCCAAAAATAAAATATAAACACAATCACATCTCATTCTTTTCTCTTCGCCCCCAATCATTTACGCTTTCGATTTCTTTTTCAATACTTTTTAATTTCTATTTTTTTTTATTTAGTTTTTCTGTCTTTCTGTAACGTACTGATTAAATTAAGGAACGAACAAGCAGGCTTATTATAATGATATTCGAAAACCAGGCAATATTAGAGTGTGGTCACTCATATTCTTGTTCACGATTGACAGATTGGCCTTTTTAAAGCCAAATTTCGCGAATTTGCCCTTTTTAGAATCAGTCTGGCCTTAAAGAATGTATTTGGCCTTTTTCAGAGAGTAATGTACGAACTAGGGAAGGAACAAGAGGTATAGTATAAAGATAATCCAAAACAAAAATCATAATCTGAAACATTCTTTCTATTCAAACTATGCCGTTTTTAATTATATCTTTATGTATTTTTTGTTTGGCTTTTTCTTTTTCGTTTCGAATTTCAACCTGACTTCTATTGTATATATTACGAACATTTATCTCGGTTCCCCTCACCCCCTTTTCTTGGCTTTTTACTCATCGCACCCATTTAACATCCATTTTATTCAATTCCTTTTTTTTCAACCATTTCCTTTCTCATTACAAATAAATACAAGACGCCATATTGGCTGCTCCGAAAAGTGAAAACACAAGATAATTGAATTAAATATAGCAATTAACTAACGTCTCTTAAAACACCGAAAAGAAATTCACGTAGAGTAAAACGCGACGATTTGTTTCCTTTGCCATCTTAGACAAAACTTGAATAAATAAATATGTAGATATAAAATACTAAATGGCTTAAGGGTTTGTAGAAATCGTAACACATTTTGAAGATGGTATATTTGTGTTACCTTAATTGGTCTAGATGATCCGAGCAATATCCGCGGCTCAAAATAAAATTTCTCTATAATGAACGATAGTGTGTGTGTGTGTGTGATAAAAAGGAACATCTTCAAACATGAGATGTACTCATTAACAATAGACCTGACTAAAACTATACAGCATTATCATGCTTACACAACAATTCTCGTCAGATCACCAGTTAAGCAACGATGAGCCTGGCCAGTACCAGATGGGTGACCATTTGCGAAGGCTAGGCGCTATATATACTAGTCATAAGAAATTACCAGAGATTGTGTATGTGAGGACACTCCCACACCTATATACTCAACGAATATTTGATCTACAGACGTGAAATTTTATATATATCGTATTCATACACGTGGGAAACTTTTCAATCGGTTTTCATCCGGAAAAAGGGCTGTCAAGGGGTAAAAATTAAAAAAATTGGTAAGTGGGAATGATCGGATTTTACCTAATTCTCAACCGTTTCACGAATGCGCATATGTAAAAAGTTCACATGACAGATTCCTTATGTTAAAAATAAGTAAGGTTTGAAAACACTTTTTAATGATCGTGTCATGCTGGCCTAAAGGTTATCATACTTGACTCACTGTCTTTATCTTTTGGTTTAGAACTCAGCTTCAATATCTTTTACTTACAAGAAGTGAACTGTTTAAAAAAAGCATAATACTCACATTTTGTTTGGGGTGAAAATGCAATAATAATAATAATAATAATAATAATAATAATAATAATAATAATAATAATAATAAGAATAGGGTTTAATCACACGAACGAGCTGGCCAGTTAACAGTTCAATTTCATTTTAATTTCACAAAAGTTTCTCTCAGTTAATTGACAACACGACACAATCGCAATATTTATGAGAAATCTGAACTATTTTATATCTATACATACATATATTACAATATTTTACAATGTTTTACAAAAGGGACCAAAAGAAATTAATACTAAAAAAAATTATTAGACTGAGCTACATAGATAGTCCTAACTAGTACTGATGGAAAGGGGGTGTCCCCTCTCGTTCACCGAGAGACAAAAACACGCATGCTTACCCCATGTCGTCCGGCTGAAAAAGGGGTCGATCTAGCAAGGGAATTCTGAGATTGCATGTCAGTATTTTCATGATGAAGTGCCACACCAAATTTAACTAAAAATAACTGATAATTGCCGAAGCTGCAATTACAGAAAATATAATTGTTGTCAATTTCAAGTTCGACGCCTCTAAAAGATAACCTATAGAAACATGTGATTCGCCGACAAAGAGGAATAATCAGAGTGTACGTAACTAAATCAATAGTTTTTTTCATGTCAATACATGTAAGTGCAAAGACTTAAAATAACTAAGTACCAATATAATAAATGTCAAGAAATAAACATCTATATAAATAAAACAGTAGATGTGTGTGTTTGTGTCAAAATATTTAACCGATAAACTACTGGTCACATAACACTGAAATTAACAGGAACTAGTAATAATACACCAAGAATGGTTTATAACAATAAAAATTTTGCTTGGATCGATGAATAACGCGCAATGGATGAATTATCCCCAAGTTGAATTGTAAAATGTTCATTTCAACTTACCAACATATTTTTATTACTTTTGCGCATATTTTTTATAAATCTTTCATTTATTTATTGAAGTGGTTTAATTTTAAATCTTTTTTTAAAATCTATTTATCGATAGCTCAAACGGTAGGGAATGCTAAATGTTTTAGTTTCGATTCTATCTGATGCCACTCAAGCTATTTTTTTCTAATCTTTTGAAATTAGTACTATGTATCAGGTAGAATATAATCCTCAATAAAAAAAAAATTGGCTCTGTAGCAATAAATACAAAATCTGTATGAATCTAAATCTATTAAACAACCGGACAAGCCCCCCTCCTCCCGCCAGTAACATAATAACATAAAAACATCATTTATATATATATTTTTTTAAAACTAAATATAACGCTTATCCCTGAGTGGCTTCCGGGCCTTGATAAGTGGTGACCACCGTGTAAAAAAAGAAAAAAAGTGATATTTTTTTGATAATCTGTAAAGCAAAACATAATGGTCAGTCGACATTATTTTTGCTTAAAAACATTTTGGTGCTAATGTAGAGAGTGATCCTAAAACCGATTAAAAAGATTTTCCCAAATATCAATACCCTTTATGTCAAATCTCGAGTCTGTAGACGAAAAATTGACAGGGTAGTTGAGTAGGGTAATGTACACCCACAGACATGTAATTTCACTTTTATAGATATATACATAGACTAGAAGGCGAAAGTTACTTTAACTGACGTATTTTAAAAGTAGAAGTGACAGTGTTATTTACTTATGAAGAACTGTTTACCGCTGCCATCTTGAAATACAAGGGTTTCATTTTGTTTGTTTACATCAATGATATATTTATTAATTACCAATTCTTTTTCAGATCTTTTAGCAATAATAATAATATACAAAAGATACAATCTACAGCGATTATTTATTTGGAAATTTTTAAAATTAACACCCAACATGAAAATATTAGTCCAGATAATCCAAATAGTATAAATTACAATTGAATAAAAAAACGGTGCTAATGCAGAGAGCGATCCGCGCTATTTTTTAAATTGTATTTCCAAGTTTAATTAAAGTTTTATATGTTTTTTTTTATGCAATTGTAAGTTTAAAGTACAGATTAGGTACAAAAACACCCCCCTCCCCATGTCAAGAATGACTTTTAAAATAATAACGTTATTATTTCAGCACGGAACACTCTCTGCATGAGTACCAACATTTCTAATTTGAATTGGAATTTCTAAATCAAAAATAAATATAATAAAAAGTTTTAAATAAATATTTATTTATTTAAAAATTTCTAATCAACTTTATTCCGACGATATACATCTATATACGCATATTGTCGAAACTAAGTTGATTTAAAATTAAAAAAAAAAAATAAAAAACTGCGTTGCATGGGCTTCATAATTTACAAATTCTAATTCAAATTTCGAGATTGCTTAAACCGAGAAAAAAATCTCTAATAACTTTTTTTTACCAATAAAATAATATTTAAATACATTATTTACCTTTTTATGCAATTATAAGTTGTATATTTTTTGTATAAAATTTCGTAGTTTTCTTAATAGTAGCTGCAAGTCATAGAAGCTTGATAAAGACGGAAATTGCTATAATCAGATAGTGTAGTACACATATCAAGAATCGGATACAAAATTATAAAATAAAAAATTAAATCATGTAATCTCTATTCTCGCACTCTTTATACCAATGCAATACATTGTGAAATAAGCTGATTAAGATTTGATATCTTGTAGCTATAACGGATTCAAGTGAGTCACATTATTATCAACCAATCGTGGAATAGTTGTCGCATTATCAAATTAAATTAGTTGTACTTGTAGCGGATAACATCCTGGTTGGATTGAGCCAGCTTCATTCTGAGTACGAACTGCTTCCTGAACAATCGTAGTCCAGTTTCGTAGAAAATGGTTAACCACTTCCGACGCCAGAGACCAAATACTTGTGGGCTTAATACTACCGCCAGGTCGTCTGCCGATCGATACGTTTGTGCCAGTCAGGCAGAGAGGGAAAAGACATTGCAAATGATCCCCACTTTCTGATCGACGAGTTGGATGTTCAAAACACCGGAAACGTCGTTGGAGAAGGACGAAAGGCAGATGGCGTAGGTTTTGTCTTCAGTGGAGGGTAGAAAGCGGAACACGATTTTCACGGCGGCAACAAGAAGTCGTTGACGAAAACTACTAGTTTGTGTAGAGCTGCCTATCTCATAGGTCACGTCTCGCAGCCATAAAGAAGGATAGTTCTCACCATCGCCTAATGGATACGTCCTTTCGTTTTCAAGAGTATTCACTATCAGGACCATAAAGACCGGGTAATAAATTTATTAGAAATGCATTCTTTATTTCTTTCATATACAATTAGCGTAGTGTTAACTTCTTACATGGACATAAGCGTACAACCGTTCGCGTGTTTGTTATATATGTGTGCCTCTTGCCTCTACGTTATTGCCACGTTATCGCTTTCACATGTAATGTTATTTAGCGTTGTCAACGATTAAACACATTAATTTAAATTAGAAAAAGAAAAGAAAAGAAAATGAATAAAATATTGTGAGGATCTGAGATTAAACAGATTTAAATCGGCAATTAGGAAAATATTGTTTAATAACGATAAAAAAAAAATATAATCCAGACCATTTTAAGAATAAAGTAAAGAAAGCGGGCTCTCTATAACATGCTAGAAAACTACTCATAACTGATAATATTCTGTATATCTACTAAACTACAATTCGCCTATGCATAAAGTATTCCTGCTACATCTAGTCTGGTGTACCTACCACAAATCTCTCCTACTTAGTGTCCAAAAAGAATCTCCAATTTAATCTTCTTCTTGTGTCGTGGCATGTTCATGACGTAGATGGAATCATGGTTAGTGTTCTTTATAGGTTTCGGTTCATTGTTGGTCCGATTCCTTTGTAGACATCACATGATTTTGAACTTAACAGAATACATTGGATGGGTTGCCATTACCTTTCCCAGCGCAGTGGCATTTGACTCGCCTGTTTGCATCTATCCGATGTCCTTAGATCACCCGTATAGCTGCTGTCGAATAACGTAACTCTTAATACCATAGAACCGTTGATCTGCTAGAGACAAATCTAGTAGGTTCTATCAACTAAGCTCTAACCTCTTTCCCATCGCAGCAATGTTGCATCCCTATTTTACAAGTACTGTAATGGATTGTGCTCCTCAACGACTAACTCTACAATTAGGAAAATCGCAGATATTACTCAATAATTCCTTAGATGTCAGATAGCGTTTGACTTTGACTTTGACATATAGATGTTTGAAGTCCAGGCTTTGGACCTGTTCATCGTTCCAAGGGAACATTTCCTAGACAACTTTGTGGCATGCGTGAAAGAGAAACCCAGGTATTTACACCTCAATTTAGGAGGATGGACAGTATAAACTCGGCAGCAATCTCCAATGGGCGTCAAGTCTGCTTTTGAATGCGTTTACCGTTTGTGCTTGTACAACTGCATCTGGGAGATCATTCCATGTGTTGATAACCCTCTGTGAAAAGATCCCTTTGCGAACATCTAGCCTACAGTGTTTTTTTTACGATTTTGAGGCTGTTCGACCTGGTTGTGCTGTTTTTGGTGATCTGAAAAGACGGTTTTCTTGTATCATAGATCCCATGGATGTACTTGTAGAGATCGATCATGTCACCACGATTTCTCCGATGAACTGCGAGACTTTAGATCTCTTTCTCTGTTTTCTACTTCATCAACTGTAATACATGTTGAAATTTAAATGTAATACGAAAAACTATCTCGCTCTCAACTCTCTACATAGCGAACCTGTGCACATGATCTCAACTAGTAAACGCCGAATTGAAAATATACTTTCTTTGTGGTAAATAAGGAGAAATAGTAGATATATTTAAAAATATGCTAAAATTAATTTTACGAGATATATTTAGATGAAGGTTATTGCGGAATTTTTAATTTTGGTTTAAATATTTGGATTTTCAATCAATTTCTCGTTATAACACCTGTACTTTATATATCATTTTAAAGAGATTTTTCGATCTATCTTATCGTTAAAATTACAATCGTTTTAAAATAATTGTCTTATTTTCGAAACGTTGAATACAAGATGGAAAAAAGCAAATTCGCACAATTTTCTTATTTCAATTAAAGTCAGATCGAAAAGTTCCTTAAACAACTCGCAATATCAACGAATCATTTGGCTCAGGAACCATTACTGAATGCCAGCATAATCGTGGGTTAACAAATTTCATGGCGGCGACGAGAGTCTTGAAGATGAGCATAGTGGTCAGCCATTGAATGTTGACAACGATAAATTAAGAGCCTTAGTCGAAGCCAATCCACGCACAATTGTTCGAGAACTTGCTTTTGACTTAGACGTTATGTATACAACAAAAAAAGCTTGATAAATGGTTGTCTCACGAATTGAATGACAACCAAACAAACGCTGCTATACATACATAACAATTAAATGACCCAGATGTAAGCGTGACACAGAAAATAGCACACACGCTATAGTATTAATAAATATAATCGCCGAATGGCTTTAATATTATTGTTTATTATATTTTAACATAATACTATTAAATGAGCAATTTCTATTATTCTATTATTCTGTTATTCTATTATTCTAGTAATGAATATAATTGCCGAATGATTTCATTATTATATTTTATTATATAAATATAATACTATTTAATTTCACCATAATTATGTTGTTTTTCTAATTCTTTTATCCATTCTATGTATTTTCATGTCTTTTCCAAAACCATTTAATGCAATATTTTTTCCGGATTAACTCACTTAAAGGCTACAAAGGCAGACATTATATGCCAGCTAATGTGTTGAGCAATCAGATCAATACTTGACAACGTATTTTTTTCTATCGTTTGTGTTTGTCATTTTTACATAACCTCTGATTACAGTGCACGAATCAAATCTCTTTCATTTCAGCCAATGAAAGGAAATTCCCGCGAGGTGCTCTTTTCAGAGAATCAAATCGAACCATTTGAAACTTTAAAAGCTTTTCTCATTTCTTTCTTTACAAATCTTTCTGTTTGTTTTCTTGTATTAGTATTTATTTTGTCCCAAATTTATTTTATAAGATCATTTGTCTAATCTATTTTTACAGAAAAAAATCAATGGCAAATTATTTATAGTAAAATAGCAGGGAGACACGACGTTGCTCGGGATTGAATAAGGATCAACGAATGTTTCACCTCTCCATATTTTATTGTAATCGAAACCGGTGAAATCGACCATTTTTTAATCAAATAGAATTATTGCCTGCTCTAGTTCGGGCCCATCGTGGTGCACCGGGAGAAGCTTCACATGCCTATCCGCAGTGACTTAGTCCACATTACATTGTAGTTGACATTGCACTGTAAAAAAACCCTGCTGTTGATTTTATGAAATTATTTTTATATAACGGCTTGAATTAAAGTTTAAAATGTAAAAGTTAAGTATCATCTTTCAATTGCGCTGTAAACAGAAACATTCATTTCGGACGCGTCCATGTTATATACAAAGAACCTATTGTTGATCTTACATGCCGAGCCTTTCTACTTGTGCGGTAATAAAACTTCTCAAATGCGTTTGTGATGTTAGGCTGTATAAGGCGTTAACTTTAGTCCAATTGCCTGTTCTTTCTGATTATCGATTATCGATACTTACTGAAGACATTCCGATACAAAAATTATCTAAAAACACTGCCAGACACATAAAGTACATTTGTGTTAAATTTCGAAAAAAAAAAAAAAAATAGGCCCAGCCGTTTATGAGTCCACAGGAACCGAACTCGCATGCACAGACAGACAAAGTTTATTTCATATAGCAGTAGAGATAGATATTTAACAAGTGTTTTTTTGCACATAAGCTGCATCAGGGGGATATGACAGTGACTCAGTTAACGATACGGACTAACAACCTGTGCGTGACAAGTTCGAATCCAGATCGTCCCGTCCCCCCTAAAAAAACTCTTTTCCTTAGGGATGTTAGCAGTCTTCATGTAGTGCCTACCATAAATACCCGATATGCTTTTAAAAGGATTCTTAATAGAAAGATATCGGGAAAGCAAATGCCAACAAAGTAATCATGAACTGATGATGCTTGAAAGGAAAGAAAAATATAGAAATAACACAGCGATAACAATGTATACACGTGAAACTGATGATTACTGATGAATTCTCGCAACCTTTTTCCTTTGGAGAAGGCCGACCAGGATGTAAGATTGTCAATTGTTTTTCGTGATCAAACGGTATTTTTTCTGTGAATTAATTTCTATTTTAGTCACGTAAATTCTTTCCAGTTGAGAACAAGCGGCGTTAAAATTGTTCGTATTTCTCCCACGACGAAACGTTCGCTTATTCCCTTAGGCTGAAGCACTCTTTTTTTCTTTCTTTCTCTCTTAGTCCCAATGGATCGCAAACTCGCGCGTAAAGAACGAAACAACGAACAAACACAAACATCTCAGAATTCAGCACCCACTCTTTCCAACATAAAACGCCGTCTCTGCTCTTTTTCGAATATTTTAAACTCGAGTTTTTTTCTCGCTTTCTTTTTGTCCCTCTAATCAACCACTTGTCGCCCCACATGTAGTACAATATTTTCACGACGCCGAGTTGGCCGATAATCTCGTGATCACCACATGTTTTGACTGGTAGGTCTCGGGTTTCTTCCACGCCACGTTGCTTTAAAATCCATAGAACGAAGAGATGGGTGCGGTCCAGTCGACGAAGGTTGGATTTGTTGCTGGAGGGAAGAAAGTTGCCAAGCAATCAAAAGAACATTTCGGAAAGGGCTTCTTACAAACAATGACAACGTTTATTTACACAATCTTTAACAAACACTGCGAAGTGGGAGTGATTGATGTTGACTGGCGGAATAAAGTTTTCTTAGAAAATCTTAACGCGATTAGGTAGCGCCAATGATGGAAATGCAGTGCCAACGGATTTGGTTCTTTAAACAGCGGGAAAAAATACGAACCAACTCAATTTTTATTTAATGATACAGTCGAGTTTATTTTTTCATTTATTTAATTATAACAATTTAAATAAATGAAAAAAAAAAAAACTCGAATGTATCCTTAAATAAAAATTGAGTAGTTTCGTATTAAAAAAAATACTTCACTCTTAATTATTACTATAAAAATATTTCAGTAAATAAGTATATTTCCTTAAAAATCCTATGTAAATAAACATATGTATTAAAAATATCAGTTTACAGACATTCATATTTATTATATTAAACCAGTTAGTGTTAATTATTTCTGTAAAAATGTTTGTTGGAAATTAACATATTTAAAAACAAGACCGATAGCCATTAGTCGCGTGCTCTCGTGTAATGAATGAATGTAGGATTGAAATAGATAAACTAAAATGACCGGGAAATGGGCTGAAATGACTTAAATATATAAAAAGTAAATGACTTAGAATGACTTTAATGAACTTAAGGATAAATTGAATGACCTTAAGAATGACTTGAATGCTTAAAAAATAACTGGAATCCTTCAAAAAACAACTCGAATGATCTGGAGAATGACTTGAATGGCTTTGAGACTGACTGGTTATAAAGTGTGTGATCATTTTACATTAAATTAATACAGAAAAGTGATCCCTCACTTTATATCACAATAAGTACAGCATGTAGTAAGAACAGATGGTATTTATTTGCTCCCCCACCGAGCAAATTAGGCACAAGGCCGATTTTTAATGTGAGGAGTGAAGGGAGGGGGAAGGGGAAAAGGGGACCAGCTCCCGAGAGGTGGGAAATAGGAGCTGGTTAAAGGTCAAGCATGTGGGGTTGCCCCCACATCTGGTCTTTGCTAGTCATAGCTTGCAGTATCTGCCGGAACAGATACTACGCTTTGATCTTGGCCAAAAGGCCAAGAAAAGGGTATTTATTTGCCCCTCCCCACTGAGAAGATTAGGCACAAGACCGATTTTTAATATGAGGAGTGAAGGGGAAATGGGGACTAACTCCCCGGGAAGTAGGGGAGCTGGAGAGTGACAATTAGTATGAAGGGTTTCCCCTACATTGACCAAGGTCTTATATGTGTGTTTGCCCCACATATGGTCTTTGCTTGTAGTAACTGCCGGAACAGATACTACACTTTGATCTTGGCCAAAGGCAAAGGAAAGGATATTTATTTGCGCCCCCACCGAGCAAATTAGGCACAAGGCCGATTTTTAATGTGAGGAGTGAAGGGAGGGGGAAGGGGAAAAGGGGACCAGCTCCCGAGAGGTGGGAAATAGGAGCTGGTTAAAGGTCAAGCATGTGGGGTTGCCCCCACATCTGGTCTTTGCTAGTCATAGCTTGCAGTATCTGCCGGAACAGATACTACGCTTTGATCTTGGCCAAAAGGCCAAGAAAAGGGTATTTATTTGCCCCTCCCCACTGAGAAGATTAGGCACAAGACCGATTTTTAATATGAGGAGTGAAGGGGAAATGGGGACTAACTCCCCGGGAAGTAGGGGAGCTGGAGAGTGACAATTAGTATGAAGGGTTTCCCCTACATTGACCAAGGTCTTATATGTGTGTTTGCCCCACATATGGTCTTTGCTTGTAGTAACTGCCGGAACAGATACTACACTTTGATTTTGGCCAAAGGCAAAGGAAAGGATATTTATTTGCGCCCCCACCGAGCAAATTAGGCACAAGGCCGATTTTTAATGTGAGGAGTGAAGGGAAAATGGGGACCAACTCCTGGATAGCTGGATAGTGACAATTTGTATGAAGTTGTTTCTCTGCATTGACCAAGGTCTTATATGTGTGGTTGCCCCCACATATGGTCTTATCTGCCGGAACAGACACTACACTTTGATCTTCATATTTAATTTACTTCGTTTAATGAAAAAAATTATAATTTAAAAAATTCCAATATAAAATTAAAAAATTTAAAAAAGTAAAATCTCCAAAAGACAAAACAAATTTAGGCACAAGGCCCTATAAGATCTGGGGAGGGGAGTGTTGCAGAGTCTTTGTAACTAAAGTAAAAATTGAAGTCTTTGGCGACTTTACTCTTGACTGGCAACATTACCACAATACCTCATTCACTTTGTGGACTCTAAACTAACTCATGAAAACACCAGCGTTTTTGCAAAAAAGGATATATATATACAATATTTGTGTGTGTGTGTGTGTGTGTGTGTGCATTTAAAAATTTTTTTTTTAATTTTTATTTATTTATTTATTTTTTTGGTCAAAAGGCCAAGAAAAGCTATATTGACCATAGACCAAGATCTTATATGTGGGGTTGGTATTTATTTGCTCCCCCACCGAACAAATTAGGCACAAGGCCGATTTTTAATGTGAGGAGTGAAGGGGAAATGGGGACCAGCTCCCCGGGGAGTAGGGGAGCTGGATAGTGACAATTTGTATGAAGGGCTGACCCTACATTGACCAAGGTCTTATATGTGTGGTTGCCCCCCACATATGGTCTTTGCTTGCAGTATCTGCCGGAACAGATACTACACTTTCAGATATTAAATTTTTTATTCACAGGAAAAAAATACAATAGGGAAAATGAACAAAAAACTTAGGCACAAGGCCAACTCAAATAGAAGGAGGGATGGTGAGGTTGGTTGATCCATCTCGTCTCTGTTGTAAATTTTAAATGATTTTTCTCTCGGCGATCATCTTTTATCATGGTCACCCCTTTAAATTTGTATTCATGTGTGTGTGGTGGGAGGGGGTGCCTACTTAAGCCCGATTTTAAAACATTTTTTATTTATATACAAAAATACAAAGAAGATAACAATCTTAATAAAATTTCATTTGTGTCGAGGGACTTGGAAAAAAACAACAACAAAAAAACCGGTTAGTAAGGCCCTCCCAACCCTATTTGAAATGCTAGACCATTCGTTTCACTTTGGTTTGTAAAGGGACCAGGGTTTCGCAAGCAGCCTCTAAATGGAGGGGAGAGGGGTTGTGTCCTTAATAGGGGATAAAAGAAAAAATTGGCGGTGAGGGCGGGGGGGGGTGTTAGTGTTTGATTTAATTTCCTCCAAGCTGGGTTCATTTTCGACAGGAAGTGCGGGCAAAAGAAAAAATTGTTGTTTTTTTGGAGGCTGGGGATCTTGGAGGCTTTCTAATAAGGGAAACAAGATTTATTCGGCTGGTTGAGAGGCTGAATGAAGTAGAATTGGAAAGGGGCGGGGGTCCGACAGAAACCCTAGAACTGAACGCTCCACACCTTGATGGGAAAGACGTATTCAAATTTGGCCCCTCTTCGTACACACAGACTTGCTACATGTGTCCATCTTCTTTCAAAAGCCACGTGATGCAGCCTTCTTCTGTCGCATCTGATCTTTACTCGTAGTTGGTGTTTAAAGAAAGCGATCAGATCCTGATCAGAAAAAGGCAGCACTCCTCGGCCATCTTGCAGTCTCGACGTCCAAATCACCATTCTCGCCACAGCCAGGATTGCGATGTAGACCATTTGTCTCTCCCGGTCCCACGGCGGCCTCACCTTGTCCACTACGTTTGATACAGTAATCGGGCGAGGATGCTCGGGGTCGATGCAAGCCGTCACCTCGCTAGCATACGACCAGTATAGAATTGTTCAGATGACTCGAACCTGGCGCCCAGCTCCACACGGAGTGGATCTCACTCTGCTGCCAACCCAAATGCGCACATAGCGAATCGTCCCCCCCCTCACTAGATCCTCGATAGAGGCTCCAAGGCCAGGACGTAAAGCAGGGGCGACAGCGGACAACCCTGACGAACCGACCGAGAGATAACAAAGGGTTTCGAGCGCTTTCCGTTGACTTGCATGACAGCCGTGGGCTGTTGATGCATCACGGATATCCACTTGCAGAAGTCCGGTTTAAAACCAGCGGCCTCCAAGACAGATGTCAGGAAACGATGGTCGACCCTATCGAACGCTTTGGACTGATCTAAGTTGATCAGCGCTGCCTCCGTGTCGTTATCTATTCCCCCCTCGTGCGGATCAGGTGCAATTTGTTCTGAATCGATCTCCCCTTCACAGCGTAGTTCTGTTCCGGTTCAACCAACTCTTCGATAAAAACTTGCAGCCGATTCGACAGGACCTTGGCCAAAATCCTCAACTCTGTGTTAAGCAGAGTTATGGGCCTGTAGTCGTCTAACTCTTCCCCACCATGCCCATCACCTTTCCTCAGCAATGTGATCACTCCCTTGGTTACCTGCCCTGGGATGGATCCCTGAGCAAACCAATCGTTGAACACATCCGTCAGAAGTGGCAGAAACATGGGCGACAGCCTCAAATGCAGTTCGTGTGGCAGACCATCGAGTCCCGGCGATCTGTCACAGCTGACCTGCTTCAGCGCAGTAAAGACCTCCCGCTCAGTCACCCGGCCCTCGCAACCAGCCGCTCTAGCCGCGTCAAGACGGGGAGAGTCGGCCAAATAGTCGCTAAACTCAAGGAGCGGAAGATCGGGCTGCTGCATAAAACGCTCCTCGAAATGTGCTCGAACCCCTCGCAGATCTTCCGAGTCGATTCAAGGGTGCGTCCATCCGGATGTCCAACTTTTTCAATGTATTTGTCCGAGCCACGCCTAGAAATCTCACGACGCGCAACAGCGTCAGAGTTGACTGCTTCGTTGCCTATCTTTCTAAGCCTAGCTCTGACTACTTGACCTTCGCAGCGCTCGCTAGTCTCGCGCAGAAGATCCTGCCTAGCTAGTTCCTGACTAACCCTATCACCCTCCCCCATAGCCCGGGCTAGTTTCTGCTCTAGCTGCTTCTTCGTCTTGGCTTTCTAGTGTGAGGTGCTGGGCATACTTGACGGAGAAGCTTCCAATGTTGGCTTTTAGACCTAACCACCACTTACTCCCGGTAACCGCCCCCACTAGAGCCTTTTTAATTAATTCTCCTAACTGGTCTCGGAAGTCTTGTATCTCCAGAAGGGAGGTGTTTAATTTCCAGTACCCTGCTAACTTAGGCCTATTTCCTAGCTTCAGCCGGACCATAACTAGTTTATGGTCTGACTGACTTAACCAAGTGAACGTGGGGCAAGATAGGAAATCTATTTCGCCTCTTCTAACTAGTATCCTGTCCAAATAAGTATTCGGATAGGAAGGAACGCTATTGGTCCACGTCCACATCCCCCGCCCTGGATGCTCGACCCGAAACCTTTCGACCAGATCGAATCTAGCCATCAGGTCAGCCAGGCTGGGCTCACATCTTTCCAACCCTCTAGCTTCGCCTCCTACTTTATCTAAATCTGGGTCTAAGATGGCGTTCCAATCCCCCATTAGCACTACCCGCTTCTGACAATCTACAAACGCGTCAAGCTGACTGAAGAATGAGACCCTCTCGCGAGCGGTGCTGGGCGCATGAACCGCAACTACCCAAAACACAGAATCTTTTACGGCAACATCGACCACGACCAGCCTGCCCACCGTATCTCTATGAACAACGTCGACCGTCGCGGACAGAGTTCGCTTCACTAGCAAGGAGACCCCTCTTCCCCGCGGGCTGCCATATGCTGAGAAAACTTCAAAATCCCGGTTCAGCACCTGACAGTCCACAGAAGAAACGAAATGCGTCTCCTGGATCGCAGCAACATCCACTCCCAGGGACAAGAGGTCGTGCCGGAGGCGAGCCGCCCGGCCCGGTGATCTTAAGCCCCTTGCATTCAAACTGGCCAAATTTAAAGACATGGTACCTACCTTTAGGGTGTGTCGCATTTGGCTCCAATGGCGACGTTGTACGCGATGCTCAAGGAGGTTAGATTTTTCAGGTCCTGGCCTTCTCTCACAATGCCGCCAACGTCTAGGGGAAAGGTCAATTTTAGGGCCCTGTAGAAAGACAGATGGACCCACACTGCGACCCTTTCCTTGCATTGTTTTGACAGTTTGTGTAGGGACGTGTCGCTTTTTTTAAACAGTTCCATTTCCAGAAGTGACCACAAGTTGCTCTTGCAAGCCTCTGGAGTTCTAACGAAAGTTATTAGGAGCGGGACATCCGGGAAATTTGAGGGGATGTTAACATCTTTCCCCTCTATCTGTTGGCAATCCAGCAGTGGCTTTAAAGTCTTCCTCTTACGATGTGAGAGGGCCGTTGCCACCGTCAGAGGGTCAATTCGACACAGTTCTTGTATTTTAGTCGGTCCTCGAGAGGCAAAGCGACCCCTCCCTCTCCCGGGTTCATTCGTTTCTTTTTCTCTTTGGGGTGGTGGTTCAGTTTGTAATGGTATGGGTGTGTGTGTTGGTGCAGTGTCAGATGTTGGTGTGGTGTACGGTGTTGGTGTGGTGGGTGTGGTGTGTGTGGTGTCTGATGTCTGGTGTTGGTGTTGTGTTGGGTGTTGGTGTGATGGTTGGTGCAGTGTTTGGTTTTGGTGCGGTGTCTGGTTTGGGGGTAGAGGTGGGGGTGGATTTTGTTGGTGCTGCTGTTTGGGATGGTGTAAGCTCACAGGGGTTGGGGGCCACCTTTTCTTCCCCTTCCATCTTTTTAATTTTCTTTTTCTTTCTCTTTTGTTCCTCGAATGGACCGTGGAGTGGTAGAGTCTGTTTTCCCTCCCTTTCGCTGGCAGGCTCATCTTCTGAGGAGCAGTCCTTCCTTCTCTTGGCCCCCGATTCAGTTCGTCCAGGGGCCAGTCGTTGTTCCTGGGCTGGTTTGTTCTGCTCCCCTTGCTGTTGTTGATGATTCTTTTCCTTCTGCTGTTGCTTTTGCTGCGGTTACTGCTGCTTGGGTTGTGACGTCTTTGGCTGCGGCGGTTGCTGGACAATGTGTTCTGGTCGCTTGTCCGGCATTGGCGCTTTTTTTGTCTGCCAACTGGCTGGAATTGGGGGACTTTGTTTTCCCCTTTCGAGTCACTGTGATCAATCCAATGCTGGGGGATGGGTCCATTAGCTTGGTTGTCGTCTCTGGGGCACAAAGCTTGTCGGTAGCTGTAGGAGCTTTGATCGGATTTCTTTTGGGGCAATCCTTGGCCATGTGTCCCTTCTCCTGACAGTGCCAGCGGTGCGGTCTCCGTCCCTCTACTATGACGGACATTGTCCCCTTCTCGCACTTCAGTGTCGCTGGTATTTGGTTGAAGCCAGCTTTGTCGAGGGGCATCTGGAGTCTGTAGTGTTCAGTCAGGACGTCCCTCTTCTTGCTTGTTGGGGCCACGGACACCACGTCCCCGTACTGGCTGAAGACCGCTCTTAGTTGCTTTGCTCCCAGGAGACAGGGAACGTTCAGCACGGCGACATGGGTGACTATTTGGCTAAGGTATTCTGGCTGGAGTTTGATGTTTTTCCAGCGCAGATTTGTCCTATTGGCTGTCTCTTTGGCCTCTTTTTGGGTTGGGAGCAGGACGTCCCACATTGCGTAGCTCCTCCTGCATATGTATTTGGCTGAGATCTTCAGATCCAGGAGGAGGTCCATCATGCTGTCCTTGTCTACTCCTGTGAGGCCTCTTTTCTTTGTGTCCGAGGTGATGAAGGACACTATCCTCTTCTTAAGGTCCTCTGCGGTGCCTGGAAGGGGTTTTATTATGTTCCCTTCCGTGAGGTCCTTGTAAGTGAACTCGAAAAGGTCCCGGTATTCCTGAGGGGACATTTGGGTTTGCGGACCCCATTCAGTGTTTTCATTACTGGCAATGCAGGTCCTGGACAGTGTCGTCTGGCTTGGGTGTTGCTGTTGCTGCTTCTGCTGACCGGGTTTGGTGTTTGGTGGTTTGCCTAGTGGGATGAGAGCCGGCCAATAGGTGTTGAAAGTTGCCAATCTACCGGTCCCTGCTTCCTGGGTATCTTTCTTTTTCTTCCTGGGAGGAGATTGTTGGCTCCTGGGTGCCACTTGTTGTGCTCCACCACTTACGTTCATCACTAATTTTTTTAAGTGTGTGTGTGTGTGTGCGTGTGTGTGTTAAAAAAGTTCAATTCATTGGAAAATAAAAAGTTCTTGAATTTGGAAGAGAAACAGTTCGTGTTGGGGAGTGGGAAATATAGAAAAAATATACAAAAAATAAAATTAGTGCATTGTTAGTAAGGTCCCTCCCTAAGCTAATCTAAGTAGTTAGATCGCCTACTGTTTTCCGAGGCACCGAAAACAAGCGGGGAGATCCCTAATGAGGATTGAGAAGAATTCATATCGGGTGTAGGGAGTAAAATAGATTGTTAAAAACAAAAAAGGGGAATATATTAGGCGGCGACCTTCGAGTAGGGGTTGACCAGGGGGTGATAAAAACAAAAAATAGGGGGGGGTAGTGGTAGGGTAGCCTCGGAAGCTTCTCTACTGCCAAAAAAACACACAATCGGGGGACAGGATCTCATTTGTACCACCAGTCAAGAGTCTCTTTACTTTTTATTTGTCTAACCTAGCGGGATGGGCTCCGTAGGACCCAGTACCGCATGTGCCATGCCTATGGTGGTAACACGAATTCAAACTTGGCGCCTCGTCAGATGCACAAGCTAGCGTCATGCACCCACCTCTTGTCAAAGGCAACTCGAGGGAACCTCTTCCAATCGCATCTGATCTTTACTTTAAGCAGATGTTTAAAGTAGACGATCAAATCCCGATCCGGAACAGATATCCCTTCGGGGACTCGCTTGAGGCGTGTGACCCATATGATCATCCTCGCTACTGCTAGTATCGCTAGAAAAACCATTCTTTTCTCCCTAGGCAGTGTCGGATGAATGTTCTCCACAAAATATGATTCGTCGAGTTCAAGCCAGCGCTTGGCATCGATGCGAGCCGTTACCTCGTTGACGTACCCTAGGAGGGTTTTGAGCCTGCTGCAGCGGAAAAAGGCATGACCGGCTGTTTCTCTCATATCCTCGTCGCAGCGCAGGCAGTAGATCCGGGTTTCTTCATTGTAAAGGTTGAGTTCCTTAAGGAGGAGAAGTGCGTTCCGGACAAGTCGCCAAGTAAGGGAAAATTCCGAATTTGTAAGAAAGTCCCGTCCCCGCGCACAACTCCACTGGGAGCGGACCTTCTCCAACTACATCCCTGTCCGTTTCACTAGCGGTTCCTTTTTGCTACGCCCCACTAACTCCCGATAAAGCCTGTTCCTAGGCTGTTCGAGGACACTGATCCCTGACCACGCTCTAAGTGCGGACCGGCATTCGGCGTAGAATGTTTGTTCCACCCTCGGTCTCCGCCGTGCTTCGACCAAGGGGTCAGGTGTGAGATTGGAAAACGAGCTTTCAACCGCAGTGACCCATGGAACGTCTACGTACAACGAACGGCCCAGGAAGGCCAACCTCTCTGCGTGCTTGTGACACAGGAGATCGGGCAGTCCTAAGCCTCCCTCGCTCGGATTTCGAACACAGAACTTTTTGCAAACATAATGCTTACCCTCGTTCTACAAGAGTGTGTCGAGGTGCTCCTGTAAGCTGATTCGTCGTTTTGCAGGTAGGGGAAGTATAGATAGACGGTAAAGGATGAGCGGAAAGATGTAGCACACGCCTCCGCCCGACCCTTCAAGGACAATTTCCTTCGAACCCAAGTCTTAACAGAGAATTCGACCTTGGCCTTTACTTCCGACCAGTTTTTCTTCAGCTGGAGACCCGGTCCGAACCACACACCAAGGATCCGGACCGGGCCGTCGGTTCAACTGAAGATGCCTGAAAGCGAATTTACTCCGGTCCAGGCACCCAACCGCAGACCCACCGACTTACTGCGATTGAAGACGGCCCCCGTAACTTCTTCATATCGAGCGAGCGCCTCGGTGACCACTTGAATGTGCGTGAGACAAGACACGAACACGGTGACGTCATCGGCGAACGCGGAAAACTGCCTGGTGTGCCTCCAGGAAGAGCTATCCCGCGCAGGACTGGTGTAGTCGCCTCGTTCCACACTTTGATCTTGGCCAAAAGGCCAAGAAAAGCTTAAAAAACAGCATCTATTAACAACAGATCTTTGATCTTAACCAAAAAGGTCAAGCACAAAAGTGTTACGGACAGACCGACCGACGGACCGACCGAGTGACTTATAGAGTCGATTGCGCGCGACTAAAAATGCAACTAAACATATTTATATATATAAAAAATAAGTTTGCGCATATTATTTATTCTTTCTAAAAATATTTTACTTTCAGGATTAATTATTTTTGTAAAAGTCAGTTTTCAGATATTATTATGTTATTTATGATCGAAATTTTCGGCGGCGTCTTTAAATTAAGTAATACTCTCTAACACGGAAAAGTTTCAAAACCCAAAGTACTTTGAATTGTATACGTTGACCAGACCTTTATATTATTTTTACGTTAATGAAGACGGTAGCATTGTCATGTAGAATAAATATGTATATCTGTTTATCACGCATTTATAATAAACTAGCAGATCTACCCAGCGTTGCCATGTATTAAGCGTAACGTTAAATCCCTTTAAAAAATAGTACAAAAGGGAAGTAACTGAGACATATTATGCTTTTTCGAAACAGTTCATTTCTTGTAAGTAAAAAAAAAAAATACTCGAGCTGCGATCGAGACCAAAACCGCAAGACAGTGAGTCAAGTACGATAACCATTAGGGAAGCTTGCCACATACTTTAAAAAGTGTTTTCGAACCTACCTATTCTTAACATAAGAAAGCTGCTGTGTAAACGATTCGTACATGCGCAGTCGTGAAACAGCAAGCAGATAAAAATCCGATGACCCTCAAGTACTAATTTTTCAATTTTGACGACTTAGCAGCCCTTTTTTACGGATGAAAAACAGATTAAAAAGTTTTCCACATGTTTTAATGCCCTATACACCAAATCTCAAATCTGTGGATCAAAAATCCGTTGAGTATATAGGTTGAGAGACCTCACACACACATTAGAAAATCTCTCGACGGAGGCAACCTTTCTAGGGCAATTGCTCTTGACATATCTAAGGCCTTTGATAGGGTATGGCATAAAGGTTTACTTCACAAGATCTCTAGCTATGGTATAGCTGGAAATGTGTCCTCTATAGTATTAGACCTAACTGAATGGTTAATTGTAGGTATTGACCATTTCATACCCTCTAAAAAGTTTCAGCAAAAACCTAACAGCCAGCCATGGTTCTCTCCAGAATGTGCTGCTGCCATTGCGCACAGAAATCACTTTTTCCACTGCTTCAAACGTAATAGATGTATGGAAACTAAAGCCGTTTTCAGGACTGCCAGCAACCATTGTAAGAAAGTAATAAGGAACGCAAGAGTGTTGTATGCTGAATCTGTTAAGTCCAAAGTAGCTGAGCAGCGGCTTGGTTCCCACCAGTTTTGGCAAATAGCAAACAGAATCCTGAACAGAAGCGTGTGCTCCATCCCAACTATTATCAATGGACCTGAGGTAATCTCGTCAGCATCTGACAAAGCCAAACTCTTTGTCAAGAACTTTGCAGCTAATTCTACCCTTTGCGACCAAGACCGCCAACCCCCAATATTTCCTCCTGTATCAGAAAACACGCTATGTGATATACGTATATCTGTATGTGATGTTGCGAAGCTAATCAAAAACCTTGATTCGAGTAAAGCAACTGGCCCTGACGGTATTCCAATTATAGTACTCAAAAAACTTCAACCTGAATTAGCGCCCATACTTACAAAACTGTTTAAACGTTGTCTTAAGGAGAATAGTTTCCCATCTCCCTGGAAAATCTCATCAGTATGCCCTGTATTTAAGAATTCAGGTGATCGCTCATCCCCCTCTCAGTACACGCCAATAAGTCTCCTGTGCGTCATGAGTAAGTTGCTAGAATCTGTGTTAAATACAGAAGTAATCAAACATCTCAACAAAAATGACCTTCTTAGTGACACTCAATATGGTTTCCGTTCTGCTAGATCTACAGCAGATGTCCTTACAGTTATATCGCATAGGATTAGCAAATCTCTCGACGGTGGCAATCTTTCTAGGGCAATTGCTCTTGACATATCTAAAGCCTTTGATAGGGTATGGCATAAAGGTTTACTTCATAAGATCGCTAGCTATGGTATAGCTGGAAAAGTCTTCTCAATTATTAAATCATTTCTCTCTGATAGGTTCATAAGAGTAGTAGTTGAGGGGCAAAAATCAGAAGCTCACAGTATTAATGCCGGTGTCCCTCAGGGATCCATCCTGGGCCCAACTCTTTTCCTGATCTTCATTAATGATCTTCCAAATCATATCCTTACATCATTTGTAGACATTTATGCTGACGACACTACCATTTATGGTAGCACATCTAAGACAGTAAACGACCAAGTTCTCTCCAATTCTCTCTCCTCTGATCTTGAGCACGTAGTACAATGGGGAAAGGAGTGGCTGGTTACTTTTAATGCATCTAAAACCAAGCTTCTCTCTTTACATCATCAACATTCTAATTCACATTTGTCATCAATTGAAATGAATGGCTCTCGTCTTCAGGAGGCCTCAAGTTTTGACAAGCTTCTGGGCTTGACCATTACTCCTGATCTTAAATGGAACACGTATATCAAATCTGTTGCCAAGGCCGCTGGAAAAATGGTGGGATCTTTCTATCGATCCAGTAGATATCTCACTGCTGATGCTATTCTCTACCTATATAAGAGCCAGGTACGTCCAAGGATGGAATACTGTTGCCACATCTGGGCAGGAGCTGCTAGAAAGGACTTGTCCTGCCTTGATAGAGTTCAAAATAGACTTCGTAGCCTCGTAGGAGATGTCCTTTTCTCTTTGTTGCAACCTCTATCTCACAGAAGAGATGTTGCGAGTTTGTCTCTGATGTATCGTTATTTTCATGGAAAGTGTTCAACTGAGCTTCAATCTATGGTCCCCCCTCGCCAAACTTTCACAAGAAACACTCGTCTAGCTGTAAACACTATCAATAATTTCCCCCACTCTTTATCTGTGCCTAAACCTAAACGTAGATTCCATGAACAAAGCTTCTTTCTTAGAACTGCACGCCTGTGGAATTGTCTTCCGTTTTCCTGCTTTCCGGCTGACTACAATATGGTTGTCTTCAAGTCTAACGTAAATAAGTTCTTGATGAGCCGTTCCATATAAGTTATCAAATTTACCAAATTTTCATTACTAATGATTACTATATTGACCAATTTCTACTGTACACTCTTTAACCCTTATCCTTGAGTGGCCTCTGGGCCTTGATAATGTGGTGACGCCTTTGTAAAAAAAAAAAAAAAAAAAAAAAAATGTCTTCTCAATTACTAAATCATTTCTTTTCCGATAGGTTTATAAGAGTAGTAGTTGAGGGGCAAAAATCAGAAGCTCACAGTATTAATGCCGGTGTCCCTCAGGGATCCATCCTGGGCCCACCTCTTTTCCTGATCTATATTAATGATCTTCCAAATCACATCCTTACATCATTTGTAGACATCTATGCTGACGACACTACCATTTATGGTAGCACATCTAAGACAGTAAACGACCAAGTTCTCTCCGATTCTCTCTCCTCTGATCTTGAGCACGTAGTACAATGGGGTAAGGAGTGGCTGGTTACTTTTAATGCATCTAAAACCAAGCTTCTCTCTTTAGATCATCAACATTCTGATCCACATCTGGCATCAATTGAAATGAATGGCTCTCGTCTTCAGGAGGCCTCAAGTTTTGACAAGCTTCTGGGCTTGACCATTACTCCTGATCTTAAATGGAACACGTACATCAAATCTGTTGCCAAGGCCGCTGGAAAAATGGTGGGATCTTTCTATCGATCCGGTAAATATCTCACTGCTGATGCTATTCTCTATCTATATAAGAGCCAGGTACGTCCAAGGATGGAATACTGTTGCCACATCTGGGCAGGAGCTGCTAGAAAGGACTTGTCCTGCCTTGATAGAGTTCAAAATAGACTTCGTAGCCTCGTAGGAGATGTCCTTTTCTCTTTGTTGCAACCTCTATCTCACAGAAGAGATGTTGCGAGTTTGTCTCTGATGTATCGTTATTTTCATGGAAAGTGTTCGACTGAGCTTCAATCTATAGTCCCCTCTCGCCAAACTTTCACAAGAAACACTCGTCTAGCTGTAAACACTATCAATAATTCCCCCCACTCTTTATCTGTGCCTAAACCTAAACGTAGATTCCATGAACAAAGCTTCTTTCTTAGAACTGCACGCCTGTGGAATTGTCTTCCGTTTTCCTGCTTTCCGGCTGACTACAATATGGTTGTCTTCAAGTCTAACGTAAATAAGTTCTTGATGAGCCGTTCCATATAAGTTATGAAATTTACCAAATTTTCATTACTAATGATTACTATATTTTCCAATTTCTACTGTACACTCTTTAACCCTTATCCTTGAGTGGCCTCTAGGCCTTGATAATGTGGTGTTGCCTATGTAAAAAAAAAACTATTTCGTAAATAAGATTCGACTTAATTCCTAACTGTCAACATTCGATTGTCATTGGACGTTTTATATCAACACAGCTGGTTTATGTTGACCTCACAAAACACAATATGAACAAAGTCAACACAAATTTCTCTTTTCTGTAAGATATTCACAGCAAAACTTTTCTTACTACCACAACTGCAAAGGTCTTCCCTTTATTCCCCCGTGTGTCTACTGTCAGGCCAATATCCATGAGCAGGTTTTGTTTACAAGAATCTGACATCCTTTTTCTTTTTTTTCTTTTTTAAATCTTTTTAGATGAGGCTTCGTAATTTGTGCATTCATTCTTTTTTGCGGACTGTTATCCTCACCTTCATAGTTGCTGTTGTTTCACCACGTTTCGGCCAACTCATCCCCTGGCCTTCTTCAGGTGATTAACCGCGACAGGATAGGAATTCCGAGTCTTGTAACTTATCTACGAGGTCATTGGCGCAGTTTATACAGTTGTTGAGTCTCTAAGGTTCAAGGTAAGAATTGTCTGAAGATAGCGGTTTTCAATCCTACCCAAAGCAGGCCATAGGACTAGTTGGCCAAAATGCGGTGAGACAACAATTATAGAAGGCAGTAATTACTGGGGATACAGTTACAAGACTCAACATTCCTATCCCGTCGCTTTTAATCATCTTAAGAAGACCGGAGGATGTGTTGGTCACAACGTGGTGAAACAACAACAACAACAACAACAACAACAACAACAACAACAACAACAACAACAACAACAACAGCTACGAGGATTAGGATAATAATCCACAAAAAAAAAACAAAAAAAAAATGAATTCACAAACTTAGCATCAATAGATCAGATTCCAATGCCTACTCAATATTTCGTAATAAGCGATTCCCGTGAATAATTAAAAATTGTTAATTCCATTAAATATTTACATCATCTAATGATATTTACCATAATTAAATCAAGAATCCACGTAGCTCATTAACACGGTTTCATCAAGATAATCGAGTGGCCTTTGACCTTGATATGAGGTGGCTCATTAGTACAAAATCCCACTATAATATGACTACAAGATACTACAAGAATTTTTGAGATGAGGATTGATTATTTGTTTTACTTTGATTAATCGGGCTACTGTTCTCATCTGGAGTGTAATTTTAACAACGGTTCAGTCAATGTAACATGCGAACTTTTAAAAGTGTAGCTTTCGAACTCGGGAATCTTTCCGCCAAACTCGGGAATATTCACGGAATTTTGAACGGAATCCTTTATTTAATCTACAGGGGGTTGTGCACCTGTATGCATGTACTAGTTTATTACGGCACTTATCCTTGATCCTCAGCATATTCCTGAATTTAAAGCAACAGTGTATCAAGTGACATTTTCTGATTCTTTGGTATGACTCCACCGAGGATTGGATTCCGAAATCCGAACACTTAATTAAACTTATGGATTTAGCAAATTACTTTTAACTTAACATAAAACAGTATCATTAATACTAGATAATATGTAACTTTATTTAATGAGGGATGTTCCAAAAGTAATGCCTCCTATTTTTTAATTTCGCCAGAATGTCTCATAGAAGATTATAAATTGCACTTCTATTATGACTGAATTTAGGGATTCATGACATAGAAGTTTCCTCAATCTGTTGCAGATATTGACAATATGAGCCTCTAAGAAAACAACCCCTCCCATGGACGTGCATCAAAAGTAGAGAGGCACCATTGAATTTCTGGCAAAACCGCATTGAGAATTATAGTGACTATGTAGGAAAAGTTCTTGGGTACAAAAGATCGCTCATTTTATTAGTACCACTCCCGTCTTTGTTGCTTTTCAACTTCTTTTTAATTAAAAATAGGATGCATTACTTTTGGGACGATCCTCGTGCCTTAACAATTGATTATTGTTCTTTTGTTTGGTTTGAAGTCAGAATGTGCCAACTTGTAAGAGAATGTGTATAAACGTGTAGAAAAATAGCAACAAGATCTGTTAGATAGCTAACTTGCCGAAAAAAAAATCAAATTAGGAAGTATGCACAAGCTTGCGCTAGAAGAAAAAAAGACACCACGTGGTCGCGAAGAAAAAGGTCGACGTCGAAGGAGACGGACGTGTAAAGTGAAGACGAGAATGGGCAGGCTGTGACCAGCGTGCGGTCGGAAGAAAGAGAAACGCCACCAGTCTAGATGTGGCAGCGAGATACTTTTTAAGTGGTGTTTACACTGGAGAGTAAAGGTAATAAATGCTTTTGAGTAAAAAGAAAAAAATGCCGACCTGGATTTATTTATTTTTGTTTGTTGTTCCTTTTCGATCGTGCCGGACAGCATGGAGGTCCGAGAGAGGTTTGAACCGTAACGAACATGTGTACACAACTCAGAGATTAAAAACACGACTTATTTCAGTTTAAATCAACCGTTGCAAGAGAGGCCGGGGAAAAGGAGGGTGTCTTTTCTAGATCGTGATTCTGCTCCTCCGGCAATAGTTACACCCGTTCACACTCCGTATTGTTGCGATCAGCAATCTGTCGTTCTAAACAACCACCGTGAACGTTTGAGGGTGCGAAATATTGGCCGCGTCTCGTGACAAGGCCAATTACTTGCCGAGGAGCGTGAAATCAATCGATTCGACAACATTTCAGCAGCCATGTTGCACATAGCGAGACGACCTACGCTTTTATATCTTTTATTCGCTTCTTGGTTAAAAAGAAAAAGAAATCAAATAGCTTCATAAGGTGCTTGGCATGGACTCAAAATTTAAGTGATTTATTTATCAACCACAGTCTTTAAAACTACTACTTTTTCTCACATTCTATTTTCATAATTGATTCGATAAGCTTACAGTAAATTAAACAAATAGCGGACAGTTTTGCTAATTATGTACGACACATTCAAGCACGAAAAATCTATAAGGGACGACAACTGTCTTGCTGATTGTTGTTGTTGAGCATCATTCATTATTATTTGTTGACATTCGTTTCCCCGGTATCTTTCTATTAAGATTGTTTTTTTAGAAGAATATCGATTACTTACGAGACGGACCACGTGAAGATTGCCAAATGAAAGTGTTTTATGGAACTAATTGGATTCGAACTCAGCACACCTAGGTTGTCGTGACCTCCTATTGATTCTCTACTCATGTAATATTTACGCACGTTATTCCAGCAACCTGGGATTGTTATATCACGAATACTAAGAAGCAAACAATTTTTATTTAGATGGATTGGCATACCGTTTTTCCCGCTAAAATCTTTGTAAAAATATAGAGTTTTTTTTTTAGACCGATAGGTCGATTACTTGTTTTCATCAGATTATTGTTCTCATTTTAAGTGTTATTTGTGCAACGTTTCGGTCGATGCAGACTTCGACCTTCACCAGGCATGTTGGTTGACATCTTGGAAAAGAAAGGCGAAAAGTTACTGGCTCTGTAGCTGGTTTCGTATGCTTGAAGTTGTTTTTTTTTCCACTGTGGTTTCGTATGTGTGAAAAATTTAGTTGACAGACGGAGGTAACTAATGTCAAGGATTATCTCCCTTTTATCGTTGAAAAGGGGTTGTACAATTATTTTTTTTATAATTAGAGGTTCTGATATATTACGGATCTCTGTGCTTGGTTTGCTTAATAATCTTTTTTTTTTTAGTACATGTGCCGCTCCTTTAAATCGTCTACCTCTTCATCTTATATATCTGCCAATTATTTAGACTTCGTCCCATAAAGAGAAGTGTGTTATCATTTCTTTTTATAAATGATCAGCTCGTCCCAATTTGTAGACCCCTCCCCGCATCGACCGGAACGTTGCACAAATAACACTCAAGATAGGAACAATAGTCCGTTCAAAACAAGTAATGTACACAACTAGCCCTCATCTAAAAAAATCAGAACAGACAGGTCGATATTTGGGGTAATTTTGCATTTCTTTTGCAAATAATTAATATTTAAAAAAACAAACACTTGTTATAAAATAAAAAATAACATTTACGATTTAACAAATTGAAATTAAGAGAACACATTTTTCTTTTAAGATTTGATTCATATTTTTCCAAATATCGTCCCTAAGTTGTAAAAATAAGTTCTAGAAAAAAACAACAACAAAAAACAAAAAAAAAACAAAACAAAAAAAAACAACAACAAAAAAAAACAATAAAAAACAACAAAAAACAACAAAAAAACAACAACAAAAAAAGCAACAAAAAACAAAACAAAAAACAAAAGCAAAAAAAACCCAAAAAACAAAACAAAACAAAAACAAAGAAAAACATATAACCCCCCCCCAAAAAAAAAAACAAACACAAATAATAGGATGCATTCGTTGTGCTTAAATAGTACACAAATAAAGAGCCATCAGAAGCAATTGCTGTGTCTTGTACATTTCTCACACGCCTGACTCACATGTTGTAGAAGAAAAGTAAGTCATTCCTTTTTTTCTTTAACAACTACATTTATTTCCGGATACTTTCCCAAAGTAAAACGTGATTCCGAACATGTTCGTTTTCTCTCAAACCTGTCCTCTTGAACGTACTCTCGAACTTGATCGTCAGTCTGTGCACACGATCTTTTTATAGTCATTTTCTCCGCACACGGTTTGGCATTTGCATACGCGCGTCCGTGCTCTGTTACAATGCTTTGGTTTATCGTGCCTAAATATCACACGAATAGAAAACCAGCATCAGCAGTTGTCGTGCCGTGTCGTATATTTATTGTGTCTTAATTTGTCGTACATGAATAGTAAAGCCGAGTAGAAAACCATTTTTTTTCATACATTTTAATGAAACTTTCATTGCGGAGGTTGTAATCACTTATCTTGACACTGTATGAGTTCGTTTTATTATCGCGAAAGTAACTATTCAAAAGATAAAAAGAATTATCTGAAATATAAAAACAGACATTTGTCAAATACATGTATTTAAATTAGGTACTTGCTAATGGCTGGTAAGCAGTTGATTAAGTTTGCAAAAGGAAGGTAATACTATAAAGTAATTGTGGAATGTCACTTCACCATTTTGCAAATAAATTGAACTAGCTGGACGCCTGGCGTTGCCCGGCCGTACAATATGCTTAAACACGATTATTTAATTGATGCATGTGGCGTACGTATTATTATAGAATCAATTCTCTATTGCATATTATGTATTAAGAGAAATAATTTGCTCGGTAGACTAATACGTAAAAAAAAAAATAAATAAAAAATAAAAATAATGTCGTTCATAAAATTCCTTCTGTGTTTGTTTACAATATCACGTCAGCTGATATTTGAGCTTGGCGATTTTTAAAATAGTTTCTCATCTTTTAGAAAAAATAAGAAGTATTTTTTATAGGGGAACATTTAACTTTACACCGGCCAAAATTACGTAAAATATTACTTTGTGATTTTTTTTTCACCTGTCAGAGAAGAAAGTACTAATTTTTAGAGCGAATCTTTTCGATTTTTGACACTTGGATGAATTTCTGTACAAAACATATTTAAGAGCACTACCAGAAATATGAATTACCTTTGTGTGAAATTTGCAAAAGATAGACTCAGTCGTTTCGGAATCTATAAGGATGTAACTCAAACAAAGTGATTTTTATATAATAGTAGAGATAGAGATAGAGATTATCGATTTCCATAATCAATTTATTGAAGCGTTTTTCAATATCTTAAAAAACAAAAACAAAAATTATCACCAAAACGACGGACATAACTGAACAAGAATAACGGTGGCATATGGAAATCTTTTAAAACACCAACTGCAGCTGTTTTTCCTTATGTATTCCAACAGTAACCATGTTTAGATGAGGCTGGAAATGATAGATTTAACATTTAGATAAATATTAATTAAAACTATTGATATAAATATTATTATATTTATAGTTTTTTCTTTGAAAAATAGCACGTAAAAAAATGAACAAATATATGGTAACATGTAAAAAAAAATTGATACGAAACTAAGGCCAATTGAGAAATGAATAGTTGGACATATAAATAGTGGCTAAAACTGGGAAACGTGTAGTTTAGGATGTTGGGGGGGGGATATCAATAAAATAAATAAATCCGAGAGGAAAAAATAATTACAAAAATTAGAAAAAAACATTAAAAGATAAAGTGAATATAAAAATAGAAACTTTTAGAAGTATCATCTAAAACGAAGAAATGCGAAACCCTAACCCGACTGACTCAATTAGGATGTAATAAAAAATAAATAAATAAAATAAGGAGTCCAACTGCCTGGTCGCTTAAAGCAGAGATTATGAATATATATATATATATATATATATATATATTACGAATGTATTTTGGTGTCTGAAGAGTAGCTATTTGTTTTTTTTTTTAAATATTTTTAAATGATATAATGTTTAAATTTGTCAAAATAGTTATGAAGCAATTGTAACATATAAGGAAATACAGTATATGATGTTCTTATTTTATATTTTACTGTCTTAATGTTTGCAAAAATATTATACTCAATTATACTCAATTATGGAAACCAAAAATCACGTAGCTTAATAAATTGAGTCAATTATTATTGACCTTGATTTTATTAGTATATGAACATTACCGAATTTTAATATATAAAATTTCTTTTAGTATATATATATATATATATATATATATATATATATATATACATATATATATATACTTCATTTAATCGCATAAATTAAGATACGAAGATATAATTTTATGTGCAAATTTTCAGTATTTACTTCAACAGTGCTCAATACATAGGTAGAGTTAGTAAGTTATGAAAATATATATGGCAATAAAGCTACAGAGAATATTCCGCGTTTTATTCTCGTAAGAATTCGTCAGTCTTATGCGAAAAGTTGTGATTATCGCGCATTTATATATACGCATATGCTATTTAGCCAATAAGCTTCCTAGTTGCCTACGCGCCTATGCTAATCAACCAATGGACGGGCACTTACAGGACAAAGGTATAGTTGAGCTAAAGTTCCCTTTATGTGTTTTATAGAAAGGGTAGATATCCTTTTGTTGTAGTAAGCTGGCCTACTTTCAGCTTAGGTGTAGTTAGATATTTTATTTTATGCTTTAGTCTAATTGCGGATATCGTGTTAGTTATTTTTAATATATATATATAGTAAGTTATAAATATATATATATATATATGGCAATTTAGCAGTAATAATACTTTCGTATATTAATTCATGTAATTAAATGAAGTAGTCATATATATATAATTAATATATTAAGATATAATTTTAGCGTTAATTTTCAGTATTAACTTCAACAGTGCTCATTACATAGGTAGAACTAGGCAGTAAGTTATTAAAATATAGATGGCAATTAAGCTACACAGAACATACCGCATTTCATTATCGTGAGAATTCATCGGGCTTATGTGAAAAGTTATGGTTATCGTGCATTTATATATACGCATATGCTATTGTATTTTCTAATTAGCCAATCAGCTTCCCAGTTGCCATATATATATCTATATATATAAGCATTGAAAATATAGAGAGTATAAAAGATAGAAGCAAGAAAGAGAAAATAACATACAGTCAAATGATGAAAATAATTTACGAGGAAAAATTCCCAGTGAAAAGGTTAGCAGTGAAAGTAGATATGAGTGTAGGAGTTCAAATTTCTCTGATGCCGTGGGTAGATAACGATGTTAGTATTAAGAGAGCAGTAAAATTATTTAAAGCGAATGACGTAGACGTACATTGTTTTTTTAAAAAAGACACGTCATGAATTGTCTGAAATATCATAGCTTTCGAATCAGATTGGTATATGCACAGTTTTGTAAAAAACTAAAATGTTTTTGACTCTTAATTGGGTATAACACCAATGATTTCGCCAATCGTTTTTATAACCACCGACTATGCTAACCAACCAATGAAAATCTTCCAAAGTTACTATAAAAATGTTCGAATTTTAGATTCAATCAGTTCGCCGTTAACTACGTCACGGACCGCATTTGATTCTTGGCCGTCATCTTTGTTACTAGCTATTACTGCCACCATTTTTGTTACTGGAAAATACTTCACACTCAGTATCGAGACTGCACTCTGTTCAACATGTCTCAACACTTAACAAAAACACTATCGTATAATCAATAACCAATCTAATGAATAGATTATAAGTTCGCCGTCAACGGAGAAAAAGTTTGAATAATTTATATAATCTCAAGGATGCGATTACTATTTGCTTATTTATCAATCTTACAGAATATATAATGTGTTAGATGTCAGAAAAATTAAAAATTAAATAAAAATTCGCGGCTTTTATTGCGTTGAATAAATTTCGCAAGAAATTTGCATCGACTAGAACAAATGTAAAATTCAAATTGATAAAAAGTCGATAGATTTATAAAACAAATGAGATTCGATTTTTAGTCATTTTATCGATTTTTTGTTGTTGCCATATTTGTTTTGTATTTTCATGCCC
The DNA here is from genome assembly GCF_053919585.1 of Euprymna scolopes. NCBI lineage: Eukaryota > Metazoa > Mollusca > Cephalopoda > Sepiida > Sepiolidae > Euprymna > Euprymna scolopes. The sequence continues at coordinate 14,194,722 of NC_136505.1, read as the reverse complement.
TTATCGTTTGCATGTATATGGCTTCTTTCTTGAAGTCATTTATCATTCTATTCAAATATTAACATTGACATTTTGCCGCGTTTTGTCTTCCAATCTTTGGCATTTGAATTCTGACTTTTTTAATTAGAATTTTCCGAATTCGACGTTATATTAAATTATATAGCACTTTTAGTAATGCAATTATTTGGTTTAGTGCTGCGACATTTTTATTTCATTTACTTAATAGAAAATGCGTGCTTTTCTTCCATCTTCACCATGATAAAAATCTCTGTCAGCCTATTTGAAAATTTTCCGTTTGTTTTATTGATTTGGATAGAATTTCAGTGATCATTCCATAGTCTTTTTCATTTTCTAAAGAGGTTTTAAAATGTATTCTAGTAAATGGGTATTATATATATATATATATATATATATATATATATATATATATATATATATATATATATATATTGGTAGAAATTATTTGTTTGTTAAGTGTGTCCACCAAAAGAGTGCTCAATGTTTAGACAGAGCCAAAATACGTGAATTTAGTTTACAAACAAATGGCTACACATAAGCATACATGTTTCAGCGAAAACCCAGTACGGGAATCGCTTCGTCAGGTCAAGGACATCTCTCTCTCTCTCTCTCTCTCTCTCTCTCTCTCTCTATATATATATATATATATATATATATATATACAGGGTGACCCCCCCCAAACGGGCCCCAACTCTAATTAGGCCACGTTTCTTAGTGTTTTGTCGGAATAAAATGAAACTTTGGACATAACTAGTTTATTATATTCAAAACATCACATCAAACCACTAGGGTCTTTGGCCTTTTTTTCTTCCGTTGACTGTAAAATGATCAGAAAAACAATTGAATGTCCTCTATTTTTTTTTCGGGGGGGTGGGTGTCACCCTGTATATATATATATATATATATATATATATATATATATATATATTAGTTATAGGGGAACCTGAATAGACTCAATCACCGTCCGTATATACCGGAATTCTTAACGATCCTGGGTAGGGGCTCTTGTTCCGGAGTTAACCTCGCTTGCTCGGTGGAACGCAACACACTCTTCATTTTGTAACCCAATTGTTTGTCTTTTATTAATACATGTCTTGTCTTACACTGTTGTTCTGTTTTTATTGTGGCTGATTTAGAGCCATAACACTGGCAACAGAAGAGTGATATGACGTTGGGTGCAGTGGTGTATTGTTATATTTAGGAGTCTTATTAAAAGAGTTTTATTATGAGAGAGTTTGTCGTTGTGTCTTAGAGAGAGAGAGAGAGAGAGAGAGAGAGAGAGAGAGAGAGAGAGAGAGAGAGAGAGAGAGAGAGAGATGTTGTTGCGTTCTGTGTTCGTGTTATGACGATTCATATATATATAAAAATGTTCGTACTTAGAAGTGTAGATATGAGATGTAGAGTTCACATTGTAGATATGAGATGTCGAGACGTGTATGTAAAGACATTTTAAACCACATGATATACAAGACATATAATAACAATTTTCACTTTACCTTTTGGTAGAATTACAACACAAAGACGACGTTTATAAAAACACATGATGGGTTTATTTCTTCTCCCGACCGGCCGTGGTTTTCTGAGTCAAGAATTCAAAGCTTCACATTCTAGTTTCAAAAGGACCGTCTCGCTTCTAGACGTTCGAATCCCAACTGCAGACTATCGTCCCTCTGACTCTCCCTCACTCTCTCCTTCTTAACTCTAAAGTTTTCTAACTATATCGAGAACTTCCCATTTTCCATGACGTCATACACATGTTAAAACATGTGTCTTCTTTCACGTGTTCTGGACATGCGTGTTCAAAACTATTTCCTTTGTTTACAAAAGGAATTTTAACATATATTCCCAGTAACCTATATTTCCAATATGTTAAAAACATGTTTATTAAATTATCTTGTAGTTGCATTCTTCAATTGAATTTTTCATAACAGAATTGACAACGCACATTCTTTTCTTGAAACTATTTTATCTCTAAGCTAAACAATAGTTTGTTTTACATTCCATTTTCTAATTCTCTCTCGTAATCAATTTCTAAACCTAATTTACGAGGTTCGAATTTCGTCTATTCTATTTCATTTTCATTTTAACTAAATCTCTCTATTTTTATACTTACATGAAAAGGGGACAGGCCTTATCATGTAACAGTATAATCTCTGCCATCCTTGTTCCTCTGCTGAAAAAGAAGATCGTTCAAACTGGTTGTGTTTTTAAGTTCACTTGTAAGTATTAGCAATAATGATAACCGACACCGGTTTTAGTTTTCATATGGAATTAATTATTCATAAAAGAGAAAAATAAAATTATTAAATATGTACAGTTTTTTACAAGAGAATCAAAATAAAAGGAATAAAATGTCGTTTGAAAGTTTTCTTTTTCTGATGATTACATAGTCGACGGACAGGCCTGAGTCAGTTTCTTTTCAATAATAGATTCTTGTTTCTAATCGGTTAACGGACGAGTGCTTATCGAACGGTGGGGTGCAGAGCAGTGGACAGATTCCCTGAGTTTAAAACTCTCTACAAACTCTGCCAAGAATCCCCCAAATTCTCCAAATTTCTCTGATTTTTCCTGCTCTGCACGAGGTTATGTATTCAAGGTTAAAGTGGGTAGGACTGTGACCCGTTCTTCGCAGGTCAGCATGGTGTGAGAAGACCCGTCAATTAATTTGGTTAGTCTTAATTTCGCAATCAGCATGCTACGCCGCTGCCTCGTCGATCTGTCGCGCAAGAAAAAAAGCAATTTCATTCACACAAAAGAAAAATAACCCAGTGCTCTATTCTACTGATTAAATTCAAGATAAGATATACAAATATATAGTTATATGCAATTTTTCATAGTTCAATGTCGATTTTGACAGACTCCACTGAGTCGATAGGTAGATTTCTCTTCGTATTGCGGTCAGGCTGATGCGGGAAGAGAGAGAGAGAGTGTGGCGACTCTTTACAAATTGAGATACAATCTCAAGCTCTCAACAACTTGGACTCAAATTCAGCTTCAACTCTGCTCTTACTCTGCTCCAACTGACGGTTTCGACTCTGCGCCCCGTTCATATGCTCATGGGAGGGGTGAGATCGGGGTTGTTCCCTGGACCAATCGTATCCAGTTACGTAACTCCAGGGGAGATCCTCTCCTCTTTGGGTGCACTTGTGGATCTGCAAGCGTTCTCATTCCCCGAAAGGTCATTCCCCGCGACCCTCTGGGTCACGCGCATTGTACTCAAACTATAAACATCATTAGTCTTGAACCCGGAGTCATTCCATTTTCGGAGTACAATTTACAAAAACATGTTATATGTAAATCACAAATCCAATCGTTCTTTGAGCAGGATCTTTTGCCGTCACCCCGGCACACCAATTATAATTAAAGAATAAGAAAATCATATCTGCCCCGCAGTTTCCTGTGTTTCAGGAGTCTCAGCCTCACCCCAATGGGGAGCCCTATCGCTTCTGGGACGGTCACGTCACAGGATCACGCCGGGGCATCCCAGCTAACCAATCAAAGTTTACTCTATCACTTGGTTTGTTCTGATTGGGGTAATCAGCTTCCTCTTCCTTACATTCACATGAGGTAATTTTCCACTAACAATGTCGATAATCGTCTCACCTTAATGGTCAGCTTGAGACCCAAGCATCATCTATTTCCAAATAATCATGTTTCATAGAAATATTGTTTTTTCTTTACAGAGGAAATGCATTTTACATCAGTGGCTACGCCATATCCCCTTTCAACTGGCAGGATAGTTCGATGTTTTCCGAGCCTACCATTAAAATACAAAGGGCTCTAATTCCTCTTTTGCTGGCCCCATTTTAGGGCAATTGTCAACTATAACTGTCATTTAGCTTTCTGTAACCCTTCCTCTGGGATCATCTCTTCTTACCGTGTCTAGTCGGGTCACAAAATCACTCAAGTATGGATAATAAAATGCTTGAGAACGTAAACAGATACCAAACAAGGTTATTAAGTTGATAGGCAGTGCACAACTGGGGTATCTTCCAAGGTGATTCCCTATTACATTCCTATTCATCATAGGCCATGATGCTCCTTAACACCATACGATGAAAGTGCTAAACTGGATACAAATTAACTAATACAGATGAAAGAATGAACCACCTAATGTACATGGACGACCTGAAACTGTTTGCAAAAACCAAGAAGGATATAGATGCTAATAAATACAACTGAAATCTTCATTCTTCGTGGGTATCCATAGTCTGTCAAAGACTGAAGGAGCCCCTGTATAGGAGCGACGAATTATTAGTATGCCCTCGTTCTGTCAGCCATGATCGGGTAAAAGTAATAAATAATTCGCAATTGTAGTTACTACTGAGAATTGAATATTCAACCTCTGAGAGAATGTAACTTACAACTGAATTTCATCAAGTACTTTATCTGTTACGCAACGAAACCAGAAAATGCTAACCACATAGATTAAATAAAGCTCTCCGTTCGAAATACCGCGTAGATTCCCGAGTTCGGCAGAAAGATTTTCGAATTCGAGAGAAAGATAGCGAATTCGAAAATATACAGCTGAAGAAGGTCGAAGGTTACATCGATCTGAACGTTATGAAAATAACACGAATGATCCAAACAGTATTTCGAATAATCCAAATAATATGAATGTTTGTATTTTGTTGTTAGTTTGGTGGGTCAGATATATTTTGGTTAAGTTGTGTTGAAATACATTATGTTTATCCGAGCACATTCATTGCAAGTACTTTTGAAACAAAGAGATGCAACACCGCGGCAGATAATGCAAAATTTCTTAAGTTTCAAATGCTTTTAGACTGTTTAAGAATGAAATGCTAGTGATTGGAGCACAAGCCGCGATGTCTCAATGATGCGCGATTATATAAAAAAATATATTAGTATATACTTTTTGAACAACAACTATAAAAATTGGTACAATTAATTAAACTACTGTCAATATATGTAACTAAGAGATGTGAACTTCCAGGTCATGAATGCATAAGTTCAGTCATCATAACAAGGCAGTCTGCAATCCTCTACGATCAATTCGGGTGAAATATAAAAATAGGAGGCATTCCCTTTGGAACGCCCCTCGCGTATGTCTTATCTCATTGTTCTTGTTCGTCGAAATGTCATTTGAAAGTTATTGACGACACAAATAATCTCGGCGTTTTTTTTTTTTTTTTTTTTTTTTTAAATCTCTGGGTTTTTTTCATCATTTATTTTTGTATCAATCGCTTCATAAATCCTCTACACTGTATAAATAAACGCAGAATTTATCGAGTTCTTTCGATATCAATTATACGTTTCCGATTCGATTTCTAAATTTACTCCTGTCTTTTAGATGTAATGTAATAAATTTATTCAGATAAGAATGTTATAAATAAGCACCGCTTCTCATCTATTTTTACGCCTAGATATAACCTTGGAAATGAAGGTTACTGGACTCGTTTTTTTTTTTTTTTACTAATAAGCAGAAGAGCTAAGTACCACTGAAGAATTAATGAGATAATCGAATTGTAAGTTGAATAATAAAGATTATTATGAGAGGATTGACAATTATAAAGCAAATAAAAGTAGAATATATATATATATATATATACATATATATATATAACTAGATATAACTGGAACAAATACATTGAGGACATTGCGAAGGCTGCTGCAAAGAAAGTGGTTTCCCTCTTTTGAGTTAGAAGACTACTCACACATGATGGCAGCCTATACCTCTACAAGGCCACCGTTCGCCCATGCATCGAGTATTGTTGCCACATCTAGTGCATCTATCACTAATCTATGCCTCTTGGATAGCGTCAAAAAAAAAGAGCCTCCAATCTAATAAGTCCTACTTTGTCAACTAAGCCCCATCCCTTGTCCCTCTGCCGCAATGTCGCATCTCTGTGCCTATTTTACAAATATTTTAATAGAATGTGGTCTGATGAACTCATTGCACTTGTTCCCCCTCGACGTATATATCCCCGACAAACCCGCTTAGTAACAAAATCTCACCCCTTCACTGTTAAAGTTCCTAAATGCCAGAAAGCTTTCTACTCTAATAGTTTCTTCCTTCGAACAGATAGACTTTGAAATTCCCTTCCTGCTACCTGTTTCACTGACTGTACTGACACATAGAAGTTTAAATGTAATGTAAACCGACATCTTGTTAATCTTTCAGAGGCCTGGTCCAAAACAGTAGCCCTTTATGTTCAGGTAGCGTTATGCTTTTTAGGAGTGAACGTGAACAAAAAACCCCAAAACTTGAAAATGAAGGTTACTAGTGTCAATTAAAAAAAAAAAAAAAAAAAAAAAAAAAAAATAAGCATCCACTTTTCAGCGCGATGTAACAGTGAATAATTAATGAGATTACTAACAGATTTTGAATGATGACGATTATTATGAGAGGATTGACAAATGTGAATGGAATAAACAAAATTTGAATACTCATGAAAACGATTCATGCCAGGTGTTTATTGATGATGGATTTGAACAGGGTGATGTTTTAAGAAAGCAATTGCAACATGTTATAAAGATTGGAAGTTCCTGAAAATACACCCTATTCATGGAATTCTGTTTGATATTAGCCACAAGTTCAGGATAAACACAGAATTTTTCTGTTAATGCAATAATTAGCCCACCATACATTGTTGTCTAAATTGCACTGTAGAGAACATACTCTTTATTTTATAAAATTATTTTTAAACTAGGCTGGGTGTCCGATGTTGCCCGGGTGTTGGGCGGTGTGTGTTGAGCAAAAAAAAAAAGTGGTAGTAGGCAGGCAGGCTCGAACCCGCGACGCGAAGGCGGAAAAGAAAGTGAAGGTGTGTGTAAGGGTGTTGGTTGAGCAAAAAAAAAAAAAAAAAGGAAAAATGGCGAGCGCAAAAAAAAAAAAATGGTAGTAGGCAGGCAAGCTCGAATCCGTATCGCGAAGGAGGAAAAGAACGTGAAGAAACAAGCAAACAAAAAAGTAACGCGTTAGCTGTTGCACCCATCGCCAAACCGGAAGTGACATAGGTTTAAATTAAGACTAGACAATCGAAAAGAAGCGATGATTTTCGAAAATATCGGCGAAATAAAACGACCTCTCGCTATAGAAAAGCGCCCAGTTGAGGGTGAAGGAATTAATGTTTTTTGTCTATTTTTCGATATTTTTCGTGCGAAGGGTTGAACTTCAAAACAATACTGTTCTCGTGAAAATCCGTCGCTTCTGTGGAAAGTTTTTGCGAGACATACATGCATACATACATTTAAACAGACAGGTGAGATTTATATTATAGATAGGTAATAGCTTGAATTATACTTTAAAATGCAAACGTCAAGTATTATGTTTCAATTGTATTCTAAATAGAAACATCCATTTCGAACATACTATTGATTTGTTAAGCGGAGGAGTTCGAAGAATTCTCAGGTAGGAAATTATTTATCATGAGTATCGGTGGTTGGAGGGGCTTCTTGAAGTATGACAAAATATAATAAAATAGAGTATAAAACAAATTTTATGTTTCTATTATCTTGGGACAAGTTTATGTGTATCACTGGGGTTTTATTAAAGAGCGTGCAATAAAGAAAGAGAGAAACAAAGGGAGGGAGAGGGAGGGAGAGGGAGAGAGATAAACCATAAAGATCAAAATATAGGAGAACACTTCATAGTATGCTGTTGATATTAGTTTCATCGATCCTTTCAAGAAGTTTAACAAAATTTCCCCTTGAAATGTTGGGTTAGTGATGCTAATTGGTACGACTTAGTGCACGGAACCAAATCTAAATTCAATAATTAGTGTAGAATGTTTTGTTTGAATTCAAATATATTGTGAGCTGTTGATTTTCGAAAAGTAAATAATAACCATGTATTGGATAGTGCATAAAAATGAAAAAAAAAAACGTATTGATACTAGCTGGAAAATCAAAGAATATCACTGCCAATTTTGTCACATGGCAGCAATGACGTCATCAGCGTTAGTTCCCACTACGCGATTAGTTGTCGAGGTATTCAGGCTCCAATGGTATAGAAAAGAACGATGCAGAAACGATACTATGAATGCTTTTCGTGTTTTAATTTTAAAATCAACCTTACCGATTTTATAATTTGCCCCAACACTGAAAAAAATGAATAGGTAACATCCATAAGTGAAAGATTAGCTATGGAACTAGATTCAAACTTGGCACACCTTTTCTCTGTCCTTATCTACTTCAACACGTACAACCTCCATGTTTACTGTGATAATTGCACTCCATAATATTTCCACAGGTAACCGTGACGTTGTGAATAAAGTAAAATTCTGTTGTAAGTTACACTCTTCTGGAGGTTAAAGGTTCAATACTTTCTGCTGGGAAACTCCAAATACCATTGCGAATTACTTGGAACTTCTATCCGGTCATGGTTGACGGAACAAAAGCATGCTACCTCTGTCAAGTAAATAAAGGGTTCCGTTCGAAATTCTGTTCAAATTGCCGAGTTTGACGGAAACATTGTCATGTTCGATAAGATACACCTGAAGAAGGTCGGAGGTTACGTCGACCGAAACCTTGTGAAAATCACACTCAATATGAGAACAGTAGGCCGATGAATCCAAATGATACATATAACCAAAAAAAAAAAATAAATTAGAAACGTTATAGTTCATAATCATAGTCATTGTCTTAATCGTTTCTGCAATCGAACTATATTTGGTACAAAAAACTTCAGTCCATACTTAATTTGTCCACCAAGTTCCACCGATGTCCAAAAGTCTTTGATGACCATCGATCATTATAGACACATTTGAATGCGATGAGCAAAATTATCAATAACTTAATAAAGCTACCATTCGCCTATGCATGGTATATTGTTGTCACATCTGGGCTGAGTTGTAATTCAACTATCAGTAGTTTGCTCTTAGGCAGGGCCAAAAACAGAGTCTCAAATCTAATCGATCCGCAATATGACCCAATCTCTATAATGTGTCGCATCGTCGCAATGCTGAACCATTGTGACTGTTTTCCAAGTACTTCAATGAAATGTGCTCTCACTTGTGCCTCCCTCGGCCTAAATACTTCCAACTAATTCGACAAGCGGAAAAATCTTAACTCTTTACTGTAGAACAGGGTTTTCCAAAGTGGGGTCCACGGAGGCTTGTGGCTCCGTGGGTGAGGCTGAGTTGCCCCGGAAGCTCTTACTTAAAGAGGACCAAATGCTTTATATGGAAAAATTAAATGGCTGCAGACATTTAATTTTTTATCTTTTTTGGCTGGAAAGAGATATGATACATAACTACAGATTTAAAATGTTTCAGGATGGTTCATGAAAAAGTAAATAAAAAATAAATTTAAAAAATGCAACAATTTTTGATTAATCAAAAACAAAATGTGGTTGTAAACATTATCATTAGTTAGTGTTAAGATTTGAAATGAATGTTTTTCATATTTATTTTAGAAATTATCTTGTTAGTTCTCCGTGAAAAAACTTAGCCATGCTCAAGGGCTCCAGGTTGTCCTGAAGTTTGTGAAACCCTGCTGTAAAATACACTAGATGACGAGAAGCTTTCTACTCTAATAGATTCTTCCCTTGATTCTACACTTGAGAATTTCCTGCTTCCCTGACTATATTACAACGTTGAAATTTAAATGTAATACGAACGGATATCACGTTTACCAACACCCTACATGATCCCAAATGGTAGCCTTTATGTTCAAATGGAAATGAAATACGAGTAAAAGATTAAAAAAAAGACTTAGGCCTTATTAGCACTGCCCTTAATTATTTAGTCTTACTCGTATTCATACCTAACAAGGCATATCACGGCTAGGACGCAAGGGGTTACTATTTTGGATCAGGCATAGGAAAGATTAAGAAGATGTTGGTTTATGTTACGTTTGAACTACTACACATTCCATTAAAATATTTGTAAAATAGACACAGAGATGCAACACTGCGGTGATAAGACAGTGTCTGGAGCTTAGTTGACAAAGTGGAACCTATTATATTGAAAACACTTTTTTGGACCCAATCCAAGAGGGATCAGCCCAGATGTGGCCACAATACTATATGCATGGGCGAATAGTGACCATATAGAGCTACAGGATACTCTCATGTGAGAGTAGTCTTCTATTTCGATAGAGGGAGCCAACCTCCTTTCCAGCAGCCTTTACAATATCCTTAATGTATTTTTTCCAGTTAATATTGCCCACAAATGTTTGGCCGAGGTGTATCAAGGAAGAATTCTAAGGTAGGGTGTTATTTGTCATGAATATTGGTGGTTGAAGATTGTTAAGGAGAGAGACTTAGTCTTACTAGCAAAAATGTAACCATACATTTACTGTCCCGTTCCACTACGGTTTGGAGTTCATTTTCTAATGATTCTGCCATTGTCTTAGATTTATGTACATCTGTTCTTTCATCGTGCATGTTATAGAGCGTTGTATCATAAGCAAATATACCAATGTCTGACACAATATTATTAGGGGGTCGTTTATGAATATCAGGAATCATAGTTGTCCAAGGATTCACCCCTGATGCACTCTTGCATTAATGTAACGTTCTTCTCTTGTGCATTGAGTATTATGGTGCGGTTAAGAAATAGTCTGAAAATTGTTTTTTTTTTTCTGTAAATATTATCTTTGAGATAATCACACGGATTAAAATACAGAAGAATGAAGTCTGGTATATCAGGGTTACAAATACTAGTGATGAGAGGATCACGAAAGTATCGGGCATCTTATTGAACAAAAATGGAGAATAAGTCAGAAACAGACTGAAATTTGAATGTAAAAAATATGGTTAATTTGCAGAAGGTATTGTGAATTTTATTGGAAACTAGCACGAGCCGTTAACCGGCGTTGGCCGGAGGAAGCATACCCCCTCGTAAAAAATTAAACCAGTTGTTGTTGTTGGTGGTGGCACACCCCAACGACCTAATGTTAAGAACGGCTTTCGGAATAGACAGCCCTAACGTTGTAATGTTAAGAAAGGCTTTCGCAATAGATACCCCGACCATACCACGGTAAGAACGGCTTTCAGAATAGACACCCCTTTTATGAGAGAGATTGCCAAAGTATTTGCTCGGAATTTAACCTTGATTTTCGTTGTCAGCATACCCACCCGTAAAAGCCGATAAACTAAAAATAAATTGGGGGTGGGTGGCAATTTTGGCGGAGAAAAATAGATTTGTTTATAATGCGTGCGTACAAATCTGGTGGCCACTGAATTACGGTGCATAATACATGACTTTATATCTCGAAAACTACTTGTCTCCGCCAAGGTTAAAAGAGATTGTCTGAATCAACATAGTCAAAACCCCATTAATGTCGTCATTTTAAAGGAAACTGTGGAGGTGGCGCTAAGGTAAAAATTTACATAAAAAATAGTTTATGAGTAGTGTCGATAATGAGTACGGAAAAGAGAAGTAAACACAAAACAAACATATAAAAAAATACGTGTTTCCGTAGGCAATGTAATTTGGGGTAAATTTGCAGTTTAGCAACTTAAAGGATTTGACAGATACAAAAATTATAATTTATTTCTATATAAAATTTATTTCTATATTAAGCCCAACGACTGAAATAAAATCAGAAAAAAATTCCATCATTATTTTTTCATCATTTTATGAGACTAATGTTCGACATTAGAGGCTGCCTAAGTGTTTGAGAATTTTGATCTTTGATTGACAGATTGGCCGTTTTAAGGCCAAATTTGTCAAACTTTTGAAAGGCCAAATTATAACAGCAATATGGCAGCCTCGACTGGCGTAAATCTAGGCAAATAAAACATGATGAAAAATTAAGAAAAATGATTTTTTTCTTGTTTTATTTCAGTCTTTGCGTCTAATAATCTGTTTATATTAAAATAAAGTATTTATGCTTTGTTTATCAGTAAATGAAAACGAAGCAAAAAATAGCATCGTGTAAGGGTTGTAAGTGATTGACACAATAAGTAACATGATTGAAGACTAGGTAAGCGTATAAAAATATATAAGTGAGTAAAATCTTCTACATTAATAGTAAAAAAAAGATAATAAAAACACCCCCCCAAAATAATCGAAAACAAAACTAAAAGAAAATGCCATCGTGTAAGGATTTAAAAGACGCACCAAAATCGAAAAATAATTAATGCTACCCGTGCGTTAATTTATGTATGAAGAAGTGAATTCTGGAATAATAGAATTTGCTGGTCTCAGCCAATCAGATGGGGAGGGTTTTGAGAAGAGAGAATTTATTATTTTTTAATCGGGTAATAGAAAGATTAGGTTATGTGTATGTAGGGAATAACCAGTTACGATGGGTGCAATGCAAGTATTGTAGGAAAATATAGAATAGGTCCCGGTGTCAACTGGTAGCAGGCGGAGGACTAAATATTTATAAAGAAAAATAGAAACTTTTTCCTCCCTAGATGTCGCGATTGTGATGATGTTGCTCCTCGGGTGCAATGTAGAATTTCATTATAACGACTTAATCAGCCTGTAATTGTGTTCGAAAATTACATAAAATAGTGGCTTATAGCCTAGACCTAATGAATTAGTATGTGGCGACTGTTATTGCAAATCTTCGATACTTTGGTCCAGAGGCGAATTTCTGCAGTCAAAATATTATATATAAGAGAAGATATAAATGGATATACAAGTTCTTTCTGTTTAATTAATGTTTCCTAAGCTATTGTTTGCAATATTAATTACTTTTTAACATTAAATAACTAAAATCGCTGATATGCTGTAAAGCACAGGGGTCATACAAATCAAATCATGTTGTAAATATTCTAGAAGATGTACCCAGCGTTGCCAGGTATTAAACACAACGTTAAATTTCTTTAAAAAATGAAGTAAAAAAAATTAAAAAAAAACGTGAAGAAACTGAAACATGTGCATGCGAGTATGTTTTTTTTTTCTAAACAGTTCATTTCTTTGAAGTAAAAAAAATATACTGGAACAGAGATCGAAACCAAAACTTAAAAGACAGTGGGCCAACTATGATAACCATAAGACGAGCTTGCCAAGATCTTTAATAATGTTTTCAAACTTGGTGAAACAGTTGACAAACAGATAAAAATGCAATGACTCCTCCACAAGTACCAAATTTTCAACTTAGCTGCCCTTTTGTTCCGGGTGAAAACCGATTAAAAAGTTTTAATACTTTTTATACATAAAAAATCATTGAGCATATAGGTTGAGAAGTGTTTTCTCACGCAGACATTCTCACTTTTATAGATATAGACTAGACGCAATATGCTTAACTTTGTTTGATTGTCAGAAACATGTTATTTATTAAAGCAATCGTCCTAGGTATGATGATGATTGCAACGTCTTGTCAGACGAGTGCCACTCCCTCAGACATTTAAAATCCATGAGCCCAAATGCCTGAGGGAGTATCTATACAAAGATGATGATACAGAGTCTTAGTTTTGTACGACAGCTAAGTCTCTCTCTCGGTTCAAAATGTTGAGATCCAGCAACAAGCAAGAGCAAGATAGCCAGCAACAAATTAAACCGCAGACCAGCTTAATGAGGGTACTGGTCTCCCGCTTTATGGTTTTTTAAATCAGAGATTTGCTCGTCCTAGGTATGGTGTCATTCATACAAACTTTAATCCGTTTTATCATTCCATTCCTTCTTTTTTCTTTCTTTCTTTCTTTTTTATTATGTCTTATGTATTCTTTTTCCTTTTCTTTTCTTTTTACATTTTTTTTCTATATTTTTCTTTTATCATTCATGCTTCTATCATTAATTTTTCGTTTTACATTGTGATTTATTTTTCATTGATTTTCTCTCTTTTTCTTTTATCATTCTATATTTTCTTTTTCATTCCATGTGCTTTTGCATTCCTTTATTTTCCTTCTGATTTTATTTTATCTGTATTCATTAGTCTAATAGCCTAAAATAAGTGAAACCCTATAGACATACAGCAGACATCGGCCTCTCAGAGATTCAAAATTATGATTCTATAACGTTGCAATTACAAATTTCGGTATTTTTTTCTTTTGTAAAAAAAGCATTTTTTACCGTTTTTCTCCCATCTTGACACCAGCTTAAAAGTCTCTCGCCGTCCTCCATCTCGCCCGGTGTACACTTTTCTCCTCTGACCTCACGCCGACCGTTGCAAGCCATTTCTCGCCATTACACGTCCATTTTCTTCGACGTCGCTCCTCGCTTCCTCTTCGAGCACGTAGTTTCCCTCTTCCCTTTTTCTTGGCGCGCCAACTCGCGCACACTTCCTAATTTGCATGTGCGCGCTTGTCGGCTACTGCTACTGCTAATCTCTTCGCAAGCCAGCTATCTTTCGCTGCTGCTGATATTTTCCCAAGCGCTCATATGCACTATGTTCAGTTAATTATTCATTCATAGTGTTTTGGTTTTTCTTTTTAGCATATGTAGGATGTCCGTCATGCAAAACATTAAATTCTTGGTCTAATAGCATGAAAATAGTTAGAAGACATATTGAGATACAGACAGGCAGAAAGACATACATACAGACATACATAGATCAGTCTTTCATAAAGATTATAAATTATAGTTTATTTCTCATTCAATTTATTTTGTCTTTTTAGAAACAGCATAGATAGGGTGTCATACATACAAAATATAAAATTCCTAGGTCTAATAACGTAAAAGTAATCAGAAGATACGAAAATATCGATGCAAATATCTATACAAATATCGATACAAACAGACAGACAGCAGTTTCTCACAGAGATTATAAAATGTAGTTAATTTCTCCAATACAGAATCAAATATAATTTAAATCAAGACAATTAGATTACAAGTGGAGTTTTTGATTTTGACGATATGAGATCTTTTTAACCCCATACAACAAATTCTCACATTCATAAACTGCGTTAATCCAATCGTTAATCCAATCGTTAATCTAATCCGCTTACAGGTAAACCGATTGATTTGATAGAAAAATATTTTTTCTTTTTTAATAGCATCGAATGCTTTTTACTTTTGATTATTCTTTGTCGCAATGGCGTATTTTATGTGCCGAAGAGATTGGTGGCACCTGTCAGTTCGTAAAGAATTTTCAATGAGGCAATATTAAATATGTGGACTGCAGAATATTTTCTTAAGTATCTGAACCACAATCTATTTTTTAGTCCATTTAATAATTTATAAAACTCACATATACTGTGAGCTGCTCAATTAGGCACATAGGTAAGAGAAACATATTGATACATTAACGCTTTAAAGGGATATATACTAGCTACTAGCTGAATGCCGTACGTTGCCCGGTCGTACAATACGTTTAAACATGATATTGCAATTTATTTAGATTGCGTATTAGAATCAATCCTCTGTTGAATATTATATAATACGAGAGATAATTTGTCCGGGGGACTAATTCGCAAATAAATAAATAAATAAATAAGTAATAAAAGAAAATAAAAATACAAAAGTAGTTATAAATAAATAAAATAATAAATAAATAAATAAATAATAATGATAATGTCGTTCACAAAATTCTGTCTTGTTTAAAATATTACATCAGCTGATATTTGGTTTGATGATGAATACTCTGGAAAAGTCACTTATGATTAACGTTTAATCTTAAAATATGCAAACGAAGTAATGATTTGCGGCGATTTTAAATGGTACTCTTCTTTTATCGTAAATTGAACTCATTAATAAGAAAAAAAAATTAAATAAAATGGTGAGGTACATTTGTTCTTGAGCAAGGGATATTTCCATCTGTAGTCGAATGCTTTACCACTACGCTATATCTCCAGACGTCAATAATTTAGTTTTTTTTAAGAAGAAATGATTTATTAAGATGTTATTACTTCCCTTGGCCGGTATAGCGTAAAATATTCCCTGTAAAATTATTTTTTATCTATAATAAAACATGCAAGAGAGCTATATGCTCAGTCTGTTTAATCCAAAGTAGCTGAGCAGCGGTTTGGTTCCCACCAGTTCTGGCAAATAGCAAACAGGATCTTGAACAGAAGCGTGCGTTCTATCCCAACTATCATCAATGGACCTGAGGTCATCTCGTCAGCATCAGATAAGGCCAGACTATTTGCCAAGAACTTTGCAGCTAATTCTACCCTATGCGACAATGACCATCAACTTCCTGTATTTCATCCTATAACAGGTAGTAATCTGAGATGTGGGAAATTTTTCTGTCTCTATGTCTATCCTTGTGGCCATGTGACTAGTAAGGGTGCTGGAGGTAAACGTTTTGTCTGGGCTGACGTTATCCGCCTGATAGTCAGGGACCCGAACCTTAGATTAACCACTAAGGAGGCTGTCCTATCAGCAGGCGCAAAGTACTGGAACTGCTGTATTGCCATTTGGTCAGTGGATCTGGACCATGCAGTAGTCTCTGGTGGGGCCTCTCGATGCTATTCTAGTGGGTAATTGTTACGGCTTTACCTTTTCGTGTGCTACAAAAACAAAAAAAATCCTCTCTTTTTCTCTCTTACTTTCCCTCTCTGTACTGCTCTAGCCAAATATGCCGACCTGTTTCCACAATTCCCAAAACCTCAACATGAAATATCTCCAGAAAAAAAAAACTCGAATAAACCTAGAACCCCATCTTCCAACGTAGACCCCTACTACCAGGTCTCCTTCTCCAACATCAGGGGTCTACGTTCCAACCTTCCAGAGGTTGAAACCCAATTACAGGAGACGAAACCGAACATATTATTTCTAAGCGAAACTGAAATAGGTCCGACCACTTCCCTAGATGAGTTCAAAATTAACGGATACTCTAATTAAACAGCTAAATCTGCCCCCCAAGATCGCCATGGGCATGAAATATGCGCCTACAATAAAGATGGCTTCCCGTGTGGCAGGGATATCTCTACAGAAGATTCTAATTTACCCTATATGTGCTTCCGGGTTGCACTTGCTAACACCACTGCATTTATATGTGCCCTCTATCGGCCCCACAACAGCGGAGTTACTATCTTTAAGAGCATATCTGAGAAAATAGACCATATCTTGTCTGCACACCCCTCGGCTAACATCCACATCTGTGGTGACTTCAACGTCCATAACGTGGAATGGCTGACCCATTCAAATAAGACAGACGATGAGGGGAGGTTTTGTCATGATTTTGCCATTGCTTATGACCTCACTCAGATTGTTCGCGAGCCCACACGTGTGCCCGATACACCCGGTCAATATGCAAGCCTCCTAGATCTTTTTCTCTCAACTTCCCCTGAGCTATGCTCATGTTCCGTTTATTCTCCTCTGGGATCCTCCGACAACTCCGTCGTATTAGTTAAGATGAAAACAAAATGTAATAAGTCCCCAGACGTATCCCCCCACCGTACTGTATACCGATACTCTATGGCAGACTGGGATAGCTTCCGTACATTCATATCTGATTTACCTCTGCACTCCATGTTTAAAAAGGAAGTGTCCTCTATAGTATCAGATCTGACCGAATGGTTAATTGTAGGCATAGACCAATTCATACCATCTAAAAAATTCCAACAAAAACCTAACAGCCAGCCATCTTTGTTTTATCGTTATTTCCATGGCAGGTGCTCGTCTGAACGCCAATCTCAGGTCCCCCCTCGCCAATCTTTTACGAAAAACACCCGTATAGCCTAATCTACTGTCAAAAATTTTTCCCACTCTTTATCTGTGCCTAAATCAAAACGTGGATTCCATGAACAAAGCTTCTTTCTTAGAACTGCGCGCCTGTGGAACTCTGTTCCGTCTGCCTGCTTCCCACCTTTTTTTTTTTTTTTTTTTTTTTACACAGTGATCACCACTTATCAAGGCCCGGAAGCCACTCAGGGATAAGGGTTATTGCAAGTACATTACGTTAGTGTGGAGATTTGATGGAGTGTTTACTTAAGGGGGCGGTTCATTAGGAATTTGTTAACATTAGACTTGAAGACATCCAAGTTGTAGTCCGACTACAACTTGGATGTGTTCAAGTCCAACGTTAACAAATTCCTAATGAACCGCCCCCTTAAGTAAACACTTCATCAAATCTCCACACTAACGTAATGTTCTTGCAATAACTCTTATCCCTGAGTGGCTTCCGGGCCTTGATAAGTGGTGACCACTGTGTAAAAAAAGGCAACACGTTGTACAACATACAAATATCTGTGCGTGAGGTCGCCAAGCTTATCAAGAACCTTTATTTAAGTAAAGCAACTGGCCCTGAATGATGGCATTCCAGTTATAGTGCTGAAAAAGCTCCAACCAGAACTTGCCCCCATACTTACCAAACTGTTTAAGCGTTGCCTTAAGGAGAAGTGCTTTCCAACACCCTGGAAAACCTCATCAGTATGCCATGTATTTAAGAATTCAGGTGATAAGTCATCTCCCTCTCAGTACAGACCAATAAGTCTCCTGTGTGTCATGAATATGTTGTTGGAATCCATATAAAATAAAAAAGGTGTCTCACTACCTCAACAGAAACAACCTTCTTAATGACATGCAATATGGTTTCCGCTCTGCAAGATCTACAGCAGATGTGCTAAAGGTTATATCACATAGGATTAGTGAATCTCTTGACAAACGTTTCCTTTCCAGGGCAATTGCTCTTGACATATCGAAGGCCTTCGATAAGGTATGGCATAAAGGTCTACTTTACAAGATTTCCAGCTACAGTATTAATGGAAATGTTTTCTCAATCATTAAATCATTTCTCTCTGATAGGTTCATAAGAGTAGTGGTTGATGGGCAGAAATCAGAGGCCCACAGTATTAATGCTGAAATCCCCCAGGGGTCCATCCTGGGCCCAACTCTCTTCCTGATCTACATCAATGATCTCCCAAAACACATACTTAAATCATTCGTTGACATCTTTGCTGATGATACGACCATCTATGGTAACACATCAACGGCCGTAAATGACAAAGTTCTCTCTGATTCTCTCTCCTCTGATCTTGAGCACGTGGTACAATGGGGGAATAGGTGGCTGGTCACTTTTAATGCATCCAAAACCAAGCTTCTATCTTTACATCATCAACGCTCTGATCCCCATCTGGCATCAATTGAAATAGATGGCTCTCGTCTTTGTGAGGCTCCATGTTTTGACAAGCTTCTGGGTTTGACCTTTACTCATGATCTGAAATTGAACACATGCATCAAATCTGTTGCCAGGGACGCTGGGAAAGATGGTGGGATCCTACCGCTCCAGAAGATATCTCACTACTGATGCAATTCTCTATCTGTATAAAAGCCGAGTACGTCCAAGGATGGAGTACTGCTGCCACATCTGGGAAGGAGCTGCTAAAAACAGCCTATCCTGCCTTGACAGAGGACAAAATAGACTTCGTGGTTTAGTGGAGAGGATGTCCTTTTCTCTACCCTGCAACCTCTCTCCCACAGAAGAGACGTTGCAAGCCTGTCTTTGTTTTATCGTTATTTCCATGGAAAGAGCTCGTTTGAGCTCCAATCTCTCGTCCCCCCTCGACAATCTTTCACGAGAAACACCCGTCTGGCTAATACTACTGTCAATAATTTTTCCCACTCTCTATCTGTGCCTAAATCCAAACGTAGATTCCATGAACAAAGCTCCTTTCTTAGAACTGTACGCCAGTGGAACTCTTTGCCGCTTGCCCGTTTCCCACCTGACTACAACTTGGACGTCTTCAAGTCCAACATAAACAAATTCCTGACAAACCGCCCCCTTAAGTAAGACACTCTATCAAAACCCCCACTACTAATGAGTACTACAATACTATCTCATTGATTACTGTACACGCAATAACCCTTACCCCTTAGTGGCCTTCGGGTCTTGATAAGTGGTGACCCCCATGTAAAAAATAAAAAAAATAAAGAAAGGCTATTTTTGAGATCGGAGTTTTTCGATTGTCGATACTTATCTGACGAATTTCTGTAAAAAAATATATCTAAAAACACTGCCAGACATATTAAATAGCTTAGTGTAAAAATTTCAACCGTTTCGGAACCTATGGGGAACTCACACACGAAGTTAATTCATATAATAGTAGAGATAAGAATATCGTTTATAGTCAGGTTAATAGAGTGTTCATAGGAGTACCTTAGCACCGACATTAGCAGACATTTTTGTAGGCTATTTTGGACGTCCACTCCCTCAGCCAAAGCGAATCTAACCATATCGAGTTAAATCGGCTTCATACAAACGTAGAAGTTTCGTGGGAATATAAAATTTACAAGCAGTTCCTAGCTGCGTGTATATCCCGGTCAGGAGAGATAACGATTTAGGTTTTCGCAGTTTTTGCCGGGAGATGTCAACGTCCTCCTACATACAGCGCCTGGTATTCTTAAATAAATCTCACCGTCTGGTACAAGCCAGGGTAAGTGTTGCTTAACCTCAATAAAAACGTGATTACGCTGCATGTATAATGGACTACATTTTCGATTTGGACGTATGAGATTCCGCCACAACAACTAAGTTGCTCGGCAATACACACAGATGATTTGTTTATAGTGGTGAAGGCTATGTGTAGAACCAACCACACTTTTTGGTATTACTGCTTACAATTTGTCAGTGCAGATGATTGCCACAGGACAGAGTATACAGTAGACTGCAGGTTCTCAACCAAAGTTTCTTTCTCCTAGATACACGTCTTAACGAAGACTGAGGGTGCATATCTCCCAGTAAATTAATGCGTCCCCGGATACTAACCTAAAAATTTCTTCGACTCGGCACGGTACATACAGTGCCTAATTTTCCCAAAATGGTCACCCATCTGGTACTCGTCAGGCTCAACGTTGCTTAACTTCGGTGATCTGGCAAGAACATGTGAGTCAACGTGATTGTGCTATATATATATATATATATATATATATATATATATATATATATATATATATATATATATATATATATATATATATATATATATATATATATATATATATATATATATATATATATATATATATATATATATATATATATATATATATCTTCTACAATAGTAACTTAAAATATTGCACACTTAAGAATTGATTATATAATGTTATTAATTGACTTAAAAAATCGTTAATGCTGCAATTTTTAAGTTATAAATTTATTATATTTTTTACGAAACGTCAATGGAGTCATCCATTTGGAGTGAAAAATTCTGACAGCTTTACTCCTTTAATTAATTCCTCTTGGCATTGAAGTATTGAAGAGGACATGTTATTGTGCAAGCTTCTGAAGATCCAGAGAAAGGGTGAAGACATATTTCAAGTAATTGAATCCTTTTTTGAGAGGCATGCCATTTCATGGCAGAATTGTTCAAGTATATGCAATGATAAGAGTTGTACTTTTAGGTGTAGTGTCACGCACAAAAAAAAAAAAACGGTTATTGTACATATTCACTGCTTCTTACATCGACATGCCCTTACAATTAAACGCCTCCTTCCATATTTAAATAAAGTGATTCAGACCAAACCACTTAATTATCGCATCTGTTATTGTGTGAAGACACGAGAAGCACTCATAAAGCACTGATATTACACGTTGTCGTTCGATGCAAAGTGCTGTTTAGGTTTTATGAGTTGCATGAAGAGGTCTATGAGTTTTTGTATAACCTCCAGCACAATTTATCTTTCAAATTTAAGGACAATGTGTGGATACAAAGACTGGCTTATCTTTCAGATATATTTGCTTATTTAAACGAAACAAATATTTTATTGCAAGGCAACACAGTTACACATTTCAAAGATATTTTATTTCTAATGCTGAAAACTTATCTGGACTCAAAATCCATTTCTTGATTCCTAGAACTGCCTTCAAAGAGAGAAAGATCTATCTATCTATCTATCTATCTATCTATCTATCTATCTATCCATCTATCTATCTATATATATATGTATACATATATATATACATATATATATATATATATATATATATATATATATATATATATATAGAGAGAGAGAGAGAGAGAGAGAGAGAGAGAGAGAGAGAGGGGGGTGAACCGTTAATAGCCATTTAAACCAGTTATGAGCTGAAAGCAAAATTGAAGGAAATTGAACTTTGAACATTTTGAATAAACCTACTTGAAGAATGTCCAGAAATTGCAGATCAAGCCTTTAAGTTTTCTTATTCTCCTTGTATGCAGCTACTAGAACTAAATATCAAAATAGACTGAATGCAGAAAATGATATGAAACAAGATACTTCGATCATGCCCGAATTTGCTAAACAATAGCTGCACTTTAGTCATCAAATTTTGTTTCATTCTGAATTAGTTATTCACCCATATCGAATTCCATTGCTATTTTTTATTACTTCTGATAACTTTTTCATATTTTGTACTAAACAACCCTGTCTGTCATGATTTTAGCTATTAATTTAAGAAGAACAATAATAAAGATCTTTAATTGTGCTTTTCTTCGACCTATTCATTTTCATTGTCGATATCATTCGTAGTTTATTTTCATATACATCAATCATGTGCATTCTTTACCTGGCATACATTTTCATAAGTCAAAAGCAATACTCCTCTTGGCTTAAGCCTTAAGTCAAGGAAACCCAAAATCATTCGTTAAAGTTTGAAATTAATGTCTTTTTATATTTATTTTAGAAATTATCTTGTTAGTGTTTCATGAAAAAGCTTTTCCCTGCTCAGGGTTCTATGATGTCCTGAAGTTTGGTAAACCGTGATCTAGACGACTTTAAAAAGATGTTGCAGAATTGAAGTCTTCCACATCTTTTGGTCTCCAAAATACCCACTTACTGTTATTAGCTAATCGGTAGTTGGACAAGCAAATCATCAAAAGTGTAACCGTTTTTTCTGTTTCTTTACGTTTGTTTTTTTTGGCAAATATTTGCCTTTCGATCTTTTTTCTAAGATAGTCTGCCTTATATTAAAAAAACACTGATGCGATATATGAATTCAAATGCCAATGCAAGATCAGAACGAGTTTAGGTCGGCGATAACATTAATAAAATGTAAAAAAAAAAGCTACAGATTTACAGTAGCATTGTGTCCCGTTGCTTATAGGTTTCTTGTGCTTACAATTTTTTTTGTTTCTGCAAATATGTGTCCATTGGCGATAAATTTATTAAAATGCGTATTCTAACTAAATATTAGAAGAAAAAAAAACTCGCACATTTTGTTTGTGTAAAATTTGCCTTTCGTTTTGGAATGTTTTTTTATTAAGAAATCTCTTTACTAGAATTTATGTAAACTCACATTTACGATTCTTTACTTGAATTGGTGCTTTGTTGCATCCAAATATAGGAACTCAGGTCAGGAGGTCAGCAAGTATGCAATAAAAAAAAACACCTCAAGCTGAAGTGACACAAGGTACCTCAATAAGACAGACAGTGTAAGAGGTAAACTGGTTCGTTGTGAGAGTATGATACAAAGCGTACGTGTACAGAATAACGAGATCAATGATAAATTAAGAGATTAAAGGCCTCTGTAGCTCAAAGCCCATTCAGTCGCTTGCAAAAGAGAAGGCGACTTCAACTTTTAATGAATATTTTCTATTATTTGTATTATTTAGATTCTTCTGACTACTGTTCTAATTTTGACTGACATTTTTACGATTCGGTCGATGTAACCTCCAACCTTCTTTAAGTGTATCTTATCAAACTCTTGAATCTTTCTGTCGAACTCGGGAATCTTTCAATCAAACTCAAGAATCTGCACAGAATTTTGAACGAAAGGCTTTATTTAATTCATGAGGGTGGCATGCTCTCATTTCGTCAGCCATGACTGGATAGGAGTTCTTAGTTATTCGCAATTATATTTTGAATGTCGCCGGCACTGAGGATTAAACCTTCAATCTCTAGAATAGTGTAACTTTACAACCGAATTTTACTAAGTACTCTATCCACTACGTCACGAATCCTTGAAGAAGGTCATAGGTAACATTAACTGAAAACAAAACACCTAAGATGACAACAGTAGTCCGAAGAATCAAAATAATACGAAGAGGTAAACCAGTTCGTTGAGAGATATTTTAGCGAATATACCTGTGCATAGTGACAATATCAACGATAAATTAAGGCGTTATAGAGTTCAGCTGTCTATTAACTAGGGGTGCCCTCCACCGCTTGCAAAAGAAGAAGTGACTATAACATTAGATAAATGGTTTCTTCAAATTCAGAATATTCTCTTTTCGTTGGTTGTTTTTCGACTTTTTATCCAGAGTGAGGAATTGTTCCATGTAGATAATCTCGAACAAAAGACTTCCAAGTGTTGGTGTGTGATTTGTAATTTGCATTGATAAGAAACATGTATTTTGCTTGATTGTGACTTACGACACATATGTTCTTCTCCTCGAGGCGAAGGTTTGTATAATATACGTTTATTTGTCAGTTAGAAAGGAAGTAAAAAGAAAAAAGAAATGCTTTACACATAACGAAATCAAAAGGAAAAAGGAAAAATTTGAGTCACATGGTAACGACAAAGGAAGGAAAAAAAGAAGGAAGAGATAAAAAGGAGCGGCGCCAGGAATGGAGAAGATAGGATGAGGAATATAAATAGATAAATAGATAGACAAACAGATAGATAGATAGATACACATGAGAAAGAAAGAAAGAAAGAAAGAAAGAGAGAGAGAGAGAGAGAGAGGGCAGAAAGGAAGATTGCAAAAAACAGAAGACAACACGCACTCATAGAAAAGGATAACAAAAACTGATTGATAAATATAAAAAAAAAATACTCTCCCATTGAAATGAAAGCCAAATAAAATCTCACATTACAATAAATAGAAAAGAAAGCTAGAAATGAAACAAACATGCCACAGACATATTTTTATGGTCTTGTTTTCGGTCAAAGACGATTTGTAGAATTTTTGGTTCTGATGTTAATGTTTGTTAAATGTATTTTTTTTCTCGCTTGGATGGCTGATGGGAGATGTAAAACAGATTATAAATTTTATTAGTGACTTGCCCCGACATAAAATAGAATATATATATATATATATATATATATATATATATATATATATATATATATATATATATTTATATATATATATATATATATTTATATATATATATACATACATGTATATATACATATATATATACGTATATATATATACGTATATATATGTATATATACGTGTATATATATACGTGTATATATATATACGTATATATATATGCGTATATATATACGTATATATATATATATATAAAGTAACAAACATATATAGTCACTGTTGTTTAACGAAACATATATGTATAATATATATATTATTTTATTTATCTTCTATAAAATTTTGTGTATCTATTTTTAGTATTCACTTTGACAGAGCTCGATGGTAAGACATCACCTAAAATGGAAGCAATAAAAGGAAATTAACAAAATTAATAAGAAAGGTGACTCACATGACAACTTAAGAACAAAAATAACACAAAGAACAAAAAATATAATTACTAGAAAAAGTAATGACGTAAAACCTAATTGAAATATAAATGTTAGCAATGTGCAAAAAATATTGTAACTGTAGAACGCAACCTCTCTGTCACTACAAAATAAATGTCTAACCAAAACCATCGTTTACCAAGCCACAATATTTTCCAAAGAAAACCTGAATAATAAAAAAAATATTACTAACTCGATTTTAAAAGCAGATATTACTATGACAGGATAACATGAAAAAACGGGAAACATCGAATAAAAAGAGTATTAGCGAACGATAACTAAGAACTAAACAGAATTGCACGATCGTCGGTAATAAGGTGGCACAATAGTACTGCAAGCAAACACATGTATAAACTTAGACAACCAGTGTAGGCTATATTTTAATTTTTACATATGCTATCCTAAACTTTTAAGAACTTTAAAATTTATTAAACTACAAGAGTAAAATAGCAAACGTATGTACACGTGAAATAAATTTTACCTTAGGATTGCAGCACATAAAAACTCGAATAAATGAATGAATGAATGAATGAATGAATGAATAATAATAATAATAATAATAATAATAATAATAATAATAATAATAATAATAAATAAAAAAATACATAACAAATACACTAGTATAAAATAAATCCAGATTAAAACTAGATCACTTCTTAATACAAAGAAAAGAGGTACATGATCACTACCCGAATAAAACAAAAACAAAAAAAACAAAAAAACAAAACAAAACAAAAAAAAAACAATAAAAAAAAACAAAACAAAACAAAAAAAAACAAAAAAAAACAAAAAAACAAAAAAACAAAAAAACAAAACAAAAATAAAACAAAAAACAAAAACAAAACAAAAATAAAACAAAAAAAAAAAACAAAACAAAACAAAAACAAAACAAAGAAACAGATCAATTAGAGATCAAATGAATTTTTTTCCTGATAAACGCTCGCATATTGGCTACGATAAATGAGTGTGTAAATAACAAATAATTTAATGGACTGACTAACCAATCCAGTTTCACGAGAATATGTAAAAACACGAACCAACATAAATTCTATGCAATAACATGCCGAATTTTCATGATGATGTAATGTGGAAACTTCTGTATGACTTAATTGTCATATACATTTTTAAAACTTACGATATATAGATCAACCGACAATTTGAGAAAAGAATATCCAAGATTATATATTATTTTATTATTGAAATCCTTTGAGATGAATAATTTATTTATTTGTTTGCGGATTGTCATCCTCATCTTTATATTTACTGTTTCACGACGTTTCAGCGAACTGTTCCTCTGACCTTCATTATGTGTTTAACCGTGATGGGATATTAATGCTGAGTCTTAACTGTATCCTCAGTAATTACTGCCTTTCATAGTTGTTGTCGTCTTACCACGTTTGGCCAACTAATTCTCTGGTCTGCTTTGGATAGAGGCGTTGAATCTCTACGGTTCCAAGTGAGTGTTGTTTGAATATAGTAGTTTCAATCCTACCCCAAGCAAGCTAGAGGATTAGTTGGCCAAAATGTGGCGAGACGACAACAACTATGGAAGGCAGTAATTACTGAGGATGCGGTTAAGAGGCCCAGTATTCAAAGTATGAAGAAGGCCAGAGAAATAGTTGGCCGAAACGTGGTGATAATTATGAAGAAAAGGATAACAGTCAGCAAATAAATAAATAAAAGAACGGAGACGCTTGACTCTATTTGGTTATTTTGTGATTGTGAAGAACCTATACCTCGTCGATGAATTGTAAGCAATAGAAGATTTCGTATGAGAAAGAAAGAATGTTAAATATCAAAGAACACGTTTGCTAGTATTCGTCTGATGATTTTAGTTGTAAAGATGGCGTTGTAATGTACACTGAGAACCAGGTCCATGGCGTCAGTGAGTATTCAATCCAATGTCACCGCAAGCTACATTTTCAAAAGTTGACGTTAAACCTCATGGATTTAAAGGGAGGGGGTAAGAGAGTTACGCTGGTTTGATGAGAGGTTTTGGGGAGACAAGCACGTATACAGAATCATTTAAGATCAATGATGAATTAAGATGCTCAGAGTCCGTGTTCCGTAACGTTCTCCGCAATTAGCAAGAGAAAACGCGGCGCAAACCATCTTAATAAATGTTTTTTTCTGGATATAAGAATATTCTCTTTTTCCTTTGGTTGTTGCGAAAATTCTTCCCATGGATAAGATCAGGAATAAACGACCTTAATCGCATGAGGAGTGTAGAAAAAAAGTATGATTTAGTTAGATTATACTTTGTGAGTTGCACTGATAAAAAAAAAAAACTTGTTTTTATTTAATTGTGTTAGGATACATTGAATCTTTATTCTTTCCGGAAGAGGGATATACGTTACGTCATGAGAAGTCAAAAAAATTTCTCGAACAGTACAAGTTTTCATCTCTTACGGAGATTAAAATCAGGATATAATGCTATTAAACATTATGTCTATATCTTCATTTCAATTGTTATAACAATCTATTACATAATTTTAATTTTTTATGTAAAGGTCAGCTTATTAAGCGATTTAACCCTGTGTTAGTCTCATGGGTTGTTTTGTCACTTTGTTTTTGCTTAAGTGGTCATAATTCTTAGTTGACAACATTTCTTTTTCTCCCTCCCAGTAATCTCCTTACGCAGTGAGGGTATAGCACACGTCGATTTATCCTTCTAGGGTGTCCACTAGTTGACTAACGTAGGTATGATTTTATGATTTATATATTTTTGTATTTTTTCCAGTGGAATAGAAATTTGTAGATATACGCGCATATTA
Organism: Euprymna scolopes; assembly: GCF_053919585.1. Taxonomy (NCBI): domain Eukaryota; kingdom Metazoa; phylum Mollusca; class Cephalopoda; order Sepiida; family Sepiolidae; genus Euprymna; species Euprymna scolopes. The sequence continues at coordinate 14,166,724 of NC_136505.1, read as the reverse complement.
TGTATCATTAGGCTACTCTGTAATATTTAATATGGAATTCATATGTTTTGGTATTTTCTTTATGATAAGTTTTGATGGGATTATTATTTTATTTACAATTTATTACTCTTTCATTCTTGTAACTATAAGCTTAGCTAATGTAATATCTTAATTTTCCTTTGTTTTATAATTTATTTTATTGAATTATTTTATATTAATATCAACAAGCTGCAAGTAATTCAAACTGTTCCGCAGGGACTGTACATATATCCTGAGCAAAATAATAACACTATAAACGTTTTTGTATTGGGGTGTATAAACTCACAATTGGACCAACCATGTTTGCAACACCCACGTAACCAACACAGGATTAAATAAAACATAACTTATCCTCTGAATTTCCCATTACGATTGCAAACACTCTGAGCGACATTCATATATCCGTCCCATGACTTGTCCTAAGAACATTCCAATCATATTGCTTAAGAAACTGCAGGCGGAACTAACTCCTATTCTTACAAAGCTATATAAACGAGAACTGTTTCCTATCACCTTGGGAAGCTTCCTCAGTTTTCCCACTATGTAAATGTTTTGGATATCGACCTTCTGCGTCTCAGCACTGACTAATCAATCTCCTGTGCACCACGATCAAGTTGTTTGAATCTGTGATAAATATAAGAATTGCCAATCACTTCAGCAAACGATTTAATCAATAAAAAGTTGCATGGATTTTATCCTGCAAAATGAACAGGAACTGTAATATCAGACAGGATCATTGAATCTAGTGATCGTTTCTTCGTTTTTAAAGCAGTAACCGACATATTAAAGGCTCACTTTATTTTTATGTTCATTCATATTAAAGGTGTTCTGCCATTGTGTTCTAGCATTATTACGAAATTGATTAAAATGTATAACCGGAGTTGAAGCAAATAAAACGCAGAAATAAAAACGGAAATTATTTTCTATTCTAATGACTTGAATACTTATTGTATAAGCCTTTGCAAGTGATTGGTATAATGAGTAAGGTCAGATGTTGAGATGTTTTCCCCATCGAGTTTTCTCTTAGAAAGATTCGATCTCGTGAACTGGTTGCTCAAACCGAACCAAAGAGAAACACCTACGCCATAACGGATACAAATTGTATAGATATTTATTTGCTTATAAATGCGTCTCTAGAGATGATGGAAATATCGATCTGATTATTTTTATCTTCGATTTTAACATAATCTAAATAGGTGGTAATCTGGCATAATCACGTTAGATAACCGAAGTTAAGCAACGTTGAGTTTGCTCAATACCAGATGTAGTGACGATTTGAGAATACCAGGCGATGTATGCGGAACGTGGGTACCGTCGCAGGAACAAACAAACAAACAAACAAAGGAAAGAAACAAATACCCGACTTGGTATTTTTTAAAAGTACAAATGAAATCCATTTATTCGTGCTTCTTCCGCTGTTCATTTTGCAGGACAAACGCATTTCATTATATTTCCAAAGTCTTTTCGCATATACATGTGCTTTTTAAAAGTCTTTCTCCTCGCCACCTCGCACTGGCTCTAACCAGCTCTCTCTCACCCTTGTATTTGCACGTCTATTTTCCCCAGTGCAGAACTTGCTTCTCCCCCTTGATAACGTGGTATATTTTTCTCTCCTTTTCTTGTGACGCAAGCTCGCGCATACTTGATAATTTGCATACGCGCTTTAACGGCTGCTGCTAATATTTTCTCATGCGCGCCCATACGCGCTCTGTTACATATGTAGAAAAACGCCGACACCTTTCTGAAAGACTGCAGAAATTTTGCCGCGTGTGAAATATATATCCCATGAATTATATATCGCATGAAAATGTGCCTAGGGAGAGTGACGGTGGTAACTCTTATAAAACCGCTTTTCTCAAAACACTCTTTTGATGAATCTAAGTTCAAAGTAGAAAAGTGCTAAATGAATTTTCATTTATTAACGAGACCAATTATCTAACGTACGGTTAATACTCTATAAGACGAGGGGAAAACGGATGAACACATATCCAAGGCGATGCCATAAATGGATGGTCATATTCAATTGGCCAAGATTAAGTTTCTTTCCTTTAATAATTGCAAGAAACTTTTTAAACTAACAATGGCTATGGTGCAAGATACATTACCTGAAAGTATTTCGTTCAAACTCCTCGGTTTACCATTCACAGGGAACATGAGTCGGAACAGATACATTGAAAGTATTGCCAAGGCTGCTGCACCAATGGTGGGCTCTCTCTCCCGTGCTAAAAAAATTACTTACGTCTGAGAGTGTTTTGTGCCTCTACAAGGCCACTATTGGCCAATGTCTGGAGTATTGTTGCCACATTTAGGCTGATACATTTGCTACTAGTCTCTCACTCTTACAAAGAGTTAAAAAGAGAGTTGCCAACCTAATAGGTCCCGCATTGTCAGCTAGGCTTCAACCTCTGTCTCATCGACGAAATGTTGCATCCTTCTGCCTGTTTTACAAGTATTTTAATGGGAGTTTCTCTGACGAACTACAAGCCCTTGTACCCCACTACGTGAATACCACCGAGAAAATCGACAAGCTACAAAATCCCACCCCTACACAGTAGAGATCCCCAGATGCCAGAAAGCTTTCTACTCTAATAGTTTTCTTCCCTAGAACTGCTAGACTGTGGAATTCCCTTCCAGATTTCTTGCTTCCCCAACTGTACTGACATGCACAAATCCAAGTATAATGCAAACAGATATCTTGCTGTTCAACTCCCTACACAGTATTTCTGCAAATTATGTCCCAGATAGTAGCCTCCTACATCAAAGTGGCACCGTGCCTTGTTTGGAGTGAAAATGCAATTAAAAATACACCAAAACCTTACTCTATATTAATTCCATATTTTTCTCTAAGTCAAAGAATAAATTTGTGATTATAACGATTAATAATAACATTTTTGTGATAGTGGCTAATTGGTTAACGACATGAACTGATAACCTGGGTGTGCCACTTCTAATAAAGAAACTTTTTTACACAAGTAGTAGCGCATCTATTTGGCATGTTAGATGCGGGAGTCGGGAAAAAGGAAAAAAGAAATAAAGAACGTGTACGTAGCAGGATCCCTTTTGTGGCAATTATTTGCATATGAGGGGAATAGCTTTTTTAAGAAGGACGAATTAGGGATAAGCAGCTCATTGTTTGACATCGAAGAGAAAACAACGAAGCTGAGATTTGTTGTTGCTGTGAGTTACAGCGTTAGTGAAGGAGAGTTTTGTCAGTTTTCCTTTCAGGATTTAAAACCTATTTCGTAACCCTTATATTCGAGTGCCCTTTTCGGCCTTGATAAGCGGTGATTTCCTATTAAAAAAATAGGACTTATTACTATGACCAGCTGGACGCTCGGCGTTGCCAGGTCATACTATACGTTTAAGTATGATATTCCTTATTTATGCAGATTGCGTATGTATTATTAGAGAATCAATCTTCTATTGAACATTATATATTCTGAAGAATAATTTGTCTGATTGACTAATTAATAAAAATAAATAAATAAATAATAAAATGATAATGTGGTTCTTCAAATTCCGTCTCTGTTTGTTTACAATATCACGTCAGCTGATATTTGAGCTTGACGATCTTAAAAATAGTCTTTCTTCTCTTATAGATAAAAAGAAAAAAATAATTTTACAGCGGAATAGTTTACGTTACACCGGCCAGTGTTACACCGGTGTAACGTAAAATATTTCCATGTAAAAATTATTTTTTATCTATAAGAAAAGAAAGACTGTCTTTAAAATCGGATTTTGTCGATTTTGAATGCATATCGGATGAATTTCTGTACAAAACATATCTAAGAACACTGTCAGGAATATAGATTATCTTCATCTTGCAATTTCAATTTGCAAAAGATAGGCAAATCTGTTTCGGAACCTATAAGAAAGAAACTCACACACACAAAGTTACTTTTATATAATAGTAGAGTTAAAGATTATCACCCTAACTCCGTCTGCTAAATCAGCAAAAGAAGAGAAATGTGTTGATTAGGTAAAATATGAAAATCGATTTAAATAAACTGAATTTCTTGTCAGCAAAAAAGGGGAAAAATGATTGGCTCAATCGAAGATGAAACAGATTTCTTAGCTAATTCATTTCATTTTTGATTTTAATTAGAAACCGAAATATCTATTACCTTAAATGGAACCGCCTTCTAATAGCTCTGCTCTTATGAATCTTAGTTTAAACGGACATAGTTACTAAATGAACCCGTTTTTTTTATCAACGAATAAATGATGTGATGGCCGATGATACAAGATGGGCGTTCCAAAAATAAACTTTTTAATTCGGTCCGAATGCATCAGAAGAGATTGCAAATTGCATTGTTATGACGACGGAACATCTGCATTCATGACCTGGAAGTTTCATCTATCTGTTGCAGATATAGTCGCTGTGAGCTTCTAAGAAAACAACCTCTGTCATGGACGTGTATGAAATACAGAGATGCGTTATTGCAAAAAGCATTGCAAAAATGGATTGAGAATGGCGATGACTATATAGAAAAATAAATTCTGGAGCAAAACGGTATTTTTTTTTCATTTTAATGGTATCACTTCAGTATTCATTGCTCTTCAACCTTTTTAGTTTAAAAATAGGAGACTTTACTTTTGGAACGAGTTTTGTATAACAGGTTAAAGTGTAATGGGTCGAAGAATGAGGACTTATTGCTTGAGGGAATTGAATCATTTCTACTTTCTCTGTAAAATCAGTAAACGAAGAGAAAAGTTTTCCTCGGTTAAATTATAAAGAATCGTTGAATCGTTGCATTGGAATGAAACGCGGACAGATAATCGACCTAAATCACTGATGAAACAGATTTTCATATGCAGTTTCTGGTCAGTAAAAGAAAAAGAACAATTCTGAAGTTACTGTATCTCTACTACTAGTTGATCACCCGGCGTTGCCCAATCGTACAATACGCTTACACATGAAGTACCATTAAAAATCGCCGCAAATCATTTCTTCGTTTGCATATTTTAAAACGAAACATTAGTCAGAAATGACTTTTCCCAGGCATTCCTCGTCAAGCCCAAATATCAGCTGACGTGATATTGTAAACAAAAACAGACAGAATTTGATGAACAAAATTATCATTATTTTTTATTTTTACATTAGTCCACTGGGCAAATTATTCCTCGTAATACATAATATTCGTTAGCGAATTGATTCCATAATAATTCATACACAATCTGCATAAATTAATATATCATGTTTGTACGACCGGGCAACGCCGAGCATCCAGCTAGTAAGTTCTACTTTTATATAACGTTCATAAAAATACATCTTCAATGAAAATATTTTCAGAATTTATTCGCTAATGCTTTTGTTATTTTTATTTGCAACTCTACCGCCATATTCACTTGACGTCACTTGGGACTACCGGCATCGTCGTAAAATCTAAGCAGCAAGTATTAATAGTTCCCGATTTAAATCTTAATGAATGAATGAATAAATTCCTGATTTAAATCTTAATAAATTAATAAATTCCTGATTTAAATCTTACCAAGTAAAACATCTTCGTGAACCATGATAACAATCGTCATAAAGATGCATCCAAATTTCATTATTTTCAGCAGATATTGTACAGTAGTTGAGACATTTGCTCTCACTTAATTTTTTTTATCGAAATTGCTCCAGACAAGGTAAAAAGCCACTTGATGTAAGGAAGTAAAATAAAATAGTACTTCAAGATCAAAAACTTGCTACGATGTGTTAGATGGAATAGATTCTGATACAGAAAACAGCAATTCTTCCCTCTTTGTCAGAAACATCGGTCATAAAATGTGAGGACTAAAGGACAAAATAAGAGAAGTGAGAGTTACCCGGCTGCAGAAAGAAACCGTTTCTAGTCTCCTTCTAACATAGAAAAAAGAACCACCCAACTTTTCTCTTCTGACGTCATAATCACGGCGTAACTACTCTCCCGCACTTCAATATACAACAAAATAAGCCTGTTTTATTTTATTTCTTAAATAGCAAAAGAGAGTAAAAAAAAAAACAAACAAACAATTAAAAACTCATAAACAGATATAATTCAGTTTACTAATCCACTTATTGTAATACTATCGTAGGAAATAAAAAAGAGGAAGAAATATAACTTAAAAGAAGAAATAAATTTATCAGCAGAACAAAGCTGATGGAAATTGTTCATCAATCGCACACAAAGGTAGCTGAAATAAGATTGTTAATCAAGGTGTGACAGTAATTGAAAAAAAATTGACAATAGAGGTCGATATATTAAGAGTTAATGTAGAAACAGTTTTATGAGTAATTATGAGTTTTACGACAGTTTAATGTAGTTAGGTCATTCTTGAATTTGCGACGGCTGACCACAGTTTCCAGTTTGGTCAGCTTGCCTTTCTCAGGTCCCCCGCGAGAGACCAGAAAGATTGGAGTAGAATTGGGATCGATGCAGCCAGACAACTAGTGAGGCACAACGTTTGACGTTCCTTTTCGTACACTACGTGACATTGTTTTACTGTAGCGCGATCACGTTTCAAACTAGATTTATAAGGCATGTGTATGTTTTTCTATGCTAAACAGAATTAAATAAAAAATATGTCATTTTCATTATCTAAAGTCTAATGGTAATGAAAACTTGGTCATAAATGATTATGCATTCTTCTCAGACCTTATTATGAAGTGGGTCTTCGTCTTGATAAACTGAGACTCATGAGTTACTAAATGAAGGTGCGTACATGCATCCGACTAACCCAACAAGCAGCAAAATACTCCTTCAATGTTGAGGTTCTTAGATGCCGGAAATTTCTTCTCTTGAACTTTGGAATTCCCTGTGCCTGTTTCCTGCTTCATTGCCTATACTAACGTACAGAAGTTTAAATGTAATGTAGACAGACATTTCGCCGCTAAACTCCACACAGTTTCCAAAATAGCCGTAAATAGTAGTCCCTGACGTCCAAATGACAATATACATAGTTTGGGATGAAAATTAGCAAACAAAAATAAAAATGATTAAAAGAAAAGAGTAGAATAAAGAGTAAAAAATGGCGAAAAAATATAAAAATAAAAAAAAGTGCAAAAAGTTTTAAAAAAGTAAAAAAGAAAAAAAAATTACTTACCAAGAAATCCCAGTTGACCGGAAACGCACTTGCCACACCAGTCACATGTGCTGCCCATATAATGACACTACTCATAAGTGTAAGGACAAGTATGAAAACCATAATCCGGAAATGCCAACATAGCGGTAGAGACAGATAACCGCCTTCTTTTCGACCGGCTGTTGTCAAGCATATTAACGAAACAACAGATAGGACCTGAAATAATAATAATAAAAAAAATGCAATAACAATTAATCTATCTTTCAGCAATACACATAAAAAAAAAAATGGAAACGTCACTAACCCTATGTGGGTTTAACTGGCTTTCTCCGAAGGAAAAAGTTCCATAAGAGTATGAAATTCACAAGCGGTCCCTCAGTCGTATGTATATCCCTGTTAGGGGAGATAACAACGTTGGGTCTTTGCAATTCTTGCAGGGAGGTGTCGATGTCACATAAAAAAAAAGCCGTATGGTTTTGTATGTGTTTACGGGATAATCACGTTGACACATCGGTTCTCGTTAGATCACCGAAGTTAAGCAACGTTGAGTCTGGTCAGTACTAGATGGGTTATCAATTTGGAAATTTCAGGCGTTGTAAACATCGACATGTGACCTCTCTCTCAAAGAAGAGACGTTGCAAGCCTATCTTTGTTTTATCGTTATTTCCATGGCAGGTGCACGCCTGAACTCCAATCTCTGGCCCCCTCGCAAATCTTTTACGAAAAACACCCGTCTAGCTGAATCCACTGTCAAAAACTTTCCCCACTCTTTATCTGCGCCTAAATCAAAACGTAGATTCCATGAACAAAGCCTCTTTCTTAAAACTGCACGCCTGTGGAACTCTGTTCCGTCTGCCTGCTTCCCACCTTACTACAACCTGGATGTCTTCAAGTCCAACGTAAACAAATTCCTGATGAACCGCCACCTCAAGTAAATACTTCAATAAATCTCCACACTAACCTACTGTACTTACAATAACCCTTATCCATGAGTGGCTTCCGAGCCTTGATAAGTGGTGACCACCTTGTAAAAAAATAAATAAAAATAATCGTGGAATTATATTTGGAGACTTCAAAGGAACAAAGTAGCCTAAAATAGGTCTCCTCATGAGGAGGAAGAAGTCTAAGAATATAGACATGAAAGGCACCCGCCAGGCCAAGATCGTCGATCACTCCCCAGCTATGACGAATACCTGGGAGGAATAACGAATATAAAAACCTACAGCATCTTGTGTCTGTCTTGAAGATTTATATTTGTCTCCACGAAAATAACTGTAACACACACACACACACACACACACACACACACACACACACACACACACACACACACACACACACATGCAGCCACACACCACTCACACACACATATATATATATATATATATATATAGATAGATACACATTACGTTCTTATTTTTAACCAATCTTTGCAATAGAGCACTTTGACCTTATACACATGTTCAAATAAAAAATATATATAAGTATGGACACACACACACACACACACACACACACACACACACACATATATATATATATATATATAATAATAATGGTTGCATAGTTTTTATTTCTAAGATGTAAAGCCATTGAATTTTTTGCGTTTATTAAAATGTACATATAAAGGAATATTTTTATGCATACAAGCACTGTTGGCTATATATATATATATATATATATATATATATATATATATATATATGTTTTTCAGTGCCTCTTTTCAGAGATACTACGTCTTCAGGTCGGGTATTCATCGACACAAAACGCAAAAATATTACATTTTTGTATACAAAATGTTTTTATCTAACTATTCTTAAGAAAGAAGAAACAGAAAAAATACGAAGTTGAAGAGTAAATACAAAAGGGAGGGGGAATATATATATATATATATATATATATATATATATATATATATATATATATATATATATATATATGCATATATATATATATGCGTGTATGTCTAGACCCTATATTTGATGTACATAATAACCACAAAAGCTTATATCTTTCGACATTTTTCATTCATGGTTCCTGGTGTTTCCAATAAAAAAACCTCTAAGATATCATTAGATTATATCTCATGAATCAAATGTCTGCCTAAAACATTGTTTCTTGTGCTGAAGACAAAATGAGTTTTCATATTAAAGGAACTTTATATAATATATATATAATGAAATAACTTTATATAATATATATAATGCAATAACTTTATATAATATATATATGAAATAACTTTATATAATATATATAATGAAATCACTTTATATAATATATATAATGAAATCACTTTATATAATATATATATGAAATAACTTTATATAATATATATAATGAAATCACTTTACATAATATATATAATGATATAACTTTATACAATATATATAATGAAATAACTTTATATGAAATATATAATGAAATAATTTTATATGAATATATAATGAAATAACTTTACATAATATATATAATGAAATAACTTTATATGATATATATAACGAAATAGTTTTATATAATATCTATAATAAAATAACTTTATATAATATATAATGTAATAATTTTATATAATATATAAAATGAAATTACTTTGTATAATATATATGAAATAAATTTATATAATATATATATGAAATAACTTTATATGAAAAATATAATGAAATAACTTTATATGAAATATAAAATGAAATAACATTATGTAATATATATTTGAAATAAATTTACATAATATATAATGAAATAACTTTATATAATGTGTATAATGAAATAACTTAATATAATATATATAATGTAATAACTTTATATTATATATATATTAAATAACTTTATATAATATATATAATGAAATAACTTTGTATTGTATGTATAATGAAATAACTTTATATATAATATATATATATGAAATAACTTTATATAATATATATAATGTGATAACTTTATATAATATATATATATATGAAATAACTTTATATAATATATATAATGTGATAACTTTATATAATATATATATATTAAATAACTTTATATAGTATATATATGAAATAACTTTATATAATATATATAATGTAATAACTTTATATAATATATATGAAATAACTTTATATAGTATGCATAATGAAATAACTTTATATGAAATATATAATGAAACAACTTTACATGAAAATAAGTTTACTCTATGGTCAAATATATCAATAATAAATAACAGAAACTCTCGCTTATCCTAACACTTTATTCCACTTCGAATGTGTCCTTACAAATTCCTAAACGGTTTTATTCGTTTAAATTCAATACTACTGCACTAAATGTTAAGATCATACACTTGTATTATTATTGGATATAATTTACTAATGTGATAATACTATAGTGATCAGGTTTGAGGCTTTATATTTACAAGATGGTTTACATATATACATATACTAACAGGGACACCCAACATTGCTCGGGATTGAATGATGATCAACGGATGTTTCACACACCCACATTTGATTGATTATTGTTTAATCCCGGGCAACGTTGCATCACCCCGCTTATATATATATTTATATATATATATATTTATATATATATTTATATATATATTTATATATATTAATATATATATTTATATATATATGTTTATATATATTTATATATATATATTTATATATATATTTATATCTATATTTACATATATATATATTTATATATATTCATATATATTTATATTTTTATATATTTATATTTATATATATATGTGTATATATATATTTATATATATATTTATATATATTTATATATGTATTTATTTATATATATTTATTTATATATATATATTTAGTAATTTATAAAATATATATGGCGATTAAGCTACACTGAATATTCTGCGTTTCATCCAACTATAGGATTCGTCAGGCTTATAAGCCTGACGAATCCTATAGTTGGATGAAACGCAGAATATTTAGTGTAGCTTAATCGCCATATATATTTTATAAATTTCTAACTAGCTCTACCTACGTATTGAGCACTTTAGAAGTAAATACTTAAAGTTTACGCATAAATCTATACTTTCGTATAGTAAATTTATGTGAATAAATAAAATAGTTATATATATATTTATATATATATATTTATTTATATATATATATATTTATATATATATATATATATGTTCATTTCTTTATATATATTTATATATATATATTTATATATATATATATTTATATTTATATATATATTTATATTTATTTATATATATATATATATATTCTTTTTTTTATTACATTTTCACCCCAAACAAGGCACATTGCCACTTTGGTGTAGGGGGCTACTATCAGGGGAGACATCTACTGGGGTACTATGTAGGGATTAGGGCAGCGAGATGTTGGTTCACGTTGCACTTGAACTTATGCATGTCAGTACAGTTGGGGAAGCAGTGACCTGGAATGGAATTCCAGAGTTTAGCGGTTCTGGGGAAGAAACTACTAGAGTAGAAAGATCTTTTACATCTAGCGATCTCTACAGTGTGGGGGTGGGATTTTGCAGCTTGTCGGGTCTGTCGAGGGTGTCCACGTCGTGGGGACACAAGTGCTTGCAGTTCTTCAGAGCATTCACCATTAAAATACTTGTAGAACAGGTAGAGGCATGCAACGTTTCGACGATGTGACAGAGGCTGAAGCTTAGATGCCAGTTTAGGGCCTATCAGATTTGCAACTCTCTTTTGAACCCTTTCAAGGAGCGAGAGACTAGTAGCCGATGCACCAGCCCAAATATGACAGCAATACTCCATACATGGGCGAATAGTGGCCTTATAGAGGTACAGGATACTTTCGGGTGTTAGAAGTTTTCTAGCGCGGTAGAGAGAGCCCACCTTCCTCGCAGCGGCCCTGGCAATGCCCTCGATGTAATTGTTTCAACTCATGTTTCTTGTGAACGTTAGGCCAAGGAGCTTGAGAGACGTACTCTCAGATAAAGAGTCGTTGGCCATTGCTATAGGTGGTAGAGAAGGTTTCTTGTAATTATTGAATGAAACCAGTTTTGTCTTGGCGGCATTGAACGTGACCATCCATTTATGTCCCCATTCCACTACTGATTGGAGGTCATCCTCTAGTGTTTCTGCCATTACTTTAGATATATGTTCATTTGTTTTGCTGTCGTGCCTGCTATAGAGTGTGGTGTCATCAGCATATATACCCATCTCAGAGGCAATGTTGTCGGGGAGGTCATTTATGAATATCAGGAACAGCAGAGGTCCAAGGATATATCCCTGGAGCACTCCCGCATTAAATCATATTGTTTAGATGTACGACCGTCGAGGACAACCTGGATTTTTCTCTTATCTAAGAAGGATTTAATTATGTTAAGTATTCTACCAGTGATGCCGTAAGATCTAATCTTCCTGAGGAGACCCTCATGCCATACCCTGTCAAAAGCCTTAGATATATCTAGAGCTACCGCTCTGCCCTCTCCCGCTTTGTCCAGTGAATGGTATATGCGTTCAGAGATTACAGTGAGGATGTCTGCCGTGGAACGGGCTTGTCTAAATCCATATTGTTGGTCGGTCAGAAGTTTAGCATCTGTAAGGTGCTGGACTAGAGCATGGTTAATTAAGGTCTCAAATATTTTGGCAAAAAGTGGGAGGAGGCTAATAGGGCGATAATTTAATGGGTCAGTTCTTTCGCCAGAATTCTTGAATACTGGTACCACAGAAGCAGTTTTCCAACAGCCCGGAAAGCAAGATTCATTGAGGCATTTGTTGTAGAGTTTGGAGAGAACTGGAGCTACTTCGGCTGAGCACTTTTTTAATAGCACAGCTGGGATGAGGTCAGGTCCACATGCTTTTGAAGTGTCAAGGTTTTTTATGATAGCATGCACCTGAGCAGGAGTGATTATCAGATCGTCTAGCGTGGCGTCTGTCCGCATAGGAAATTGAGGTAGGGGGTGGTTTAGAGGGTCCAGTGTGGCGTTTGAGGCAAACCGACTGGCAAGCATGTTAGCCTTCTCGGTTGCTGAGCAAAGAACCTCGTGATTGTTGGTTAGTGGGGGAATTGTTGATTGCCCATTATTTACTACACTGTTGTAGATTTTCCAGAAGTCACGAGTTCCTAGTTTTTGTGCTTCGATGCGTTTTTTAGTGGTTTCCCTCTTAGCTGTCGCTATTTCTTTCTTAACGTTACTTCTAGCTTCTATGTACTTCTGTCTGTTTGAACTGGACTTATGTCGGTTAAACCTGCGGAATGCATGCTGCCTTTGAGCAATGGCAGTTGCGCAAGTCGAAGTAAACCATTGGGGAGAGTGGGGCTTGCTATAGAGTTTCCGCATGGGAACATGCGCTTCGATTGCAGTTTTGAACCATTCAGTGGTCTCGGTTGCACACTGTTCAGCAGGAAGAGAAAAATATTTCCCCATGGGGCGTCTCTGATAATATCTCTGATGGCTTCCCAGTCAGCCTTATTATAATATCTCGTTGTTTTGAGCACTGGCTCTTCAGTTTTGGGTCTAGAGTTTAGGGCGATTTCAACCATTATCACCGCATGATCAGCGTTCGCAAGTGGGCTGTCGGCTTTCGTTACACAATCATCAGGAACTGTGGTCAAAAACAGATCTAATAGTGATGCGTGTTGTTCTTCCTGGTCAGGGAAACGGGTTGGAAAAGTAACAATTTGCGATAGGGAGTGAGATACAGTGAAGCTATGAGTTGCGCTGCCTGCTGCATCTGTTTAATATATATGTCTCCTCTTAGATAGCTTTGCAACGCTAATACGAAACTGAACCAATGCTCCTTGCTATGCTAAATGTCCATAACTCTTACTTGAAAGCTGAAAACATCTTCTCTCCATAATAGAAACTCACTTTGTACCTTCAACTTTAGTCGCACCTACTAAAACCAGCCCATATATCTATTTACCAAATTACACATGACTCAAAACTTACTGTTTTACCCGTACTCGTAGTTCAATTCTTAACACCTACTCACACTTTAATGTTATACTAGACCCAAGCTCACATGAATAAAAAAAATAAATAAAAAATAATAATAAAAAATATATATATATATAAAAGAAAAAGCCTCAAACCACATTATCTCCTCCTAACAATTCTCCTTACAATCATAGTGTCTTACACTGCATGAGCTCTACTCAACCCCTTTATCCAGTAACAATGAAATAACAACGTCCCTAATTCACTTTAAGGAGTGTAACTATTTTAGCAGATATAACCTCTACAAACTAACCCAATAACATTAACTAACCACGCGGGGTCGCAGAAATACCGGGATTAGAACCCAGGCGCGGAGCAAACCCTCTCAGTGGTGACGGACCCAGTAGATGTTTCCAGATCATCCGTCTAGGAGAAGGGAAACTCTGAAACTAAACCAAAGAGGAGGGAGGCCTCTTCAGTCTTGGATGACAACCTTCCTAGAGCTGGTGACTAAAACAAATTACCGGTTTGCAAACCTAAATTGCTTAAGGAGTAGATAGGTCCTGCCTATCGCCCGGCTTCTATACTCTTTCTTTGCCTATTAGTCAGGCGCAGAGATACTATCGCAGTGATTTTACAGAAACACGGATTGGTAGATCTTGTTTCTTGTCTAGGGCAATGAACGCCGTTTCCCATTCCCGACACACCCCACCCCTAAAGCTGGGCACTTGAGAATTCTTGAGTACCATATATGCCTGAGCAATTAGATTGGGTTGACCTTCCTCTGATGGGTTGAGGGTACCGGATTGACAGTTACTGGCTGCTGTTTCCGACTGGTAGTACAGGAGCTCTAACTCTTTGGTAGCGCTTAGAGCGGCTGCTCTATCAACAGTTGTATAATATCGGGATGTTTGCAGTGCCATGGCGCGCATGGAAAGGGACCCTGCACTCATCCCCGGTGGGCTTTCCTGAGGCCACAGTCCTAGTTGATGGAGGGTCAGCTGATGGTCTACTTGTGATGCATGTGTGATATTCTGCATAAACTCTTGTTCGGCTTCCCCTAACCTAACTGAAACTCGTTAAAAAACGTGATGACAGTACACTCTAAAAATAAGCTTAAACCAGGCTTAGGGTCAAACAAATCCAACTTGCCTCCTCCCTTGAGGCTTGCATTCACAAATATCCGTGGGCTTAGAACTAATTTAGCTGATGTTGAAGCATTTCTCCTAACAAATTAACAAATACCCCGGATATCTTAGCACTAAGTGAGACTAACCTACACTCCCCCATCCCCTCTAACTACTTTAACATGCATGGATATCTCCCACTCTACCGTAAGGACTCTGACAGACATATGCACGGACTTGGAGTTTACATTCGTAATACCCTTCCCTTGACTAGAGAAACAAACCTAGAAACGGATGATCAAGCCTTTATGTGCTTTAGACTAATCATGCAACACAACATTAGCTACTTTTACTTTCTCTACCGCTCTCCATCGACCCAAGACTGCACCATAATAAACAAAGTATCTGACAGCATAGACACATCACTCTCCTTCGACACTAGCGCCCAAGTACATGTATTTGGCGACTTTAATGTCCATCACAAAAACTGGCTTATTTATTTATATATATATTTATATATATGTATAGTTATTTATATATTTTTTTATTTATATATTCATATATATATATATATATATATATATATATATATATATATATATATATATATATATATATATATAACACCAAAAGATGGAGGAAGTTAGGAAGCATGGCTGTTGAAATCTTTTTACCCGAATACGATGTCCAGCATGTTAAAAATATACCTTTTGTTGTAAAAATCTAATGGATAAACATCTGAAGATCTTGGTGGGGAGAGAATATTTTTACGGAAATATAAATCGTAAAATTGCCACTCATTAATGAAACAGCTGTAATGGAAAAATCCAGGAAATAAACGAAGGTTACAAAAAGAAAACGTGAGGTTTTGAATTTTCGACAAAACTTTGCACTACTTATATATTTATATATATTTATATATATATTTATTTATTTATATATCTAGATTTACATATATATATTAATATATATATATATATATTTATATATATATTTATAAATATATTTATTTATGAAAATTCTGATCAATAGTCGTTGAGATTAAAAACTTATAAAATTTCCTAATATATACTGGTAGCTAAATTGAATATTGAAATGCTCATATGTTTGGTTTTATGGGACGAAACTGCCTGAAAGTTTGCAGGCTTTTTGAAGATTATAATAATTTTCTATGGTTAATATTTTCTGCGAATTGTAAAAAAAAACATATTTTCATGCCAATAAAATATGCTAAAATTTGACCCCATTTATATATATATATATATATATATATATATATATATATATATATATATATATATATATATAGTTGCCTTGCAAGCCAACTTCAGTTTTTGCGCCACGGTTGTGTCCCTGTTGCATTTCCAAACCTCTAATACACACACACACATACACACACAAATATGTATATGTCTATAGGAAAATATATTTATTCAATTGTACTTTACCTTTTATTTTAAAAATCAAAAATAACCTAATTAAAAGACAATCCACTTGCAACTTTGTTTTCGATTTTAAGATTTTGTAATTATGCCCATATTCCTTTATTTTCTTTTAAAGTTGAAGAGTTCCTATTTTGCTGATAATTAAGGTCGGAATAAATTAAAAAATTTACATAAATACATTAATGATTTTGCTCTACGAAACAGGCGCTGTCAAGAATTCGACATGCTGAGAGAAATAAACGGTGAGACGACAGCATCTTAATAGTTGGAATATATATATATATAATTATACATATATATATATATATATATATATATATATATATATATATATATATATATATATCCTAGTAGTGGACCTGACGTTGACCGGGATTGAAGTATCACCGAATGTTTCACACTTCCGTCTTACGCTTAATGGAAACAAACAATTACAAACGGTATCTATAAACACATACTGTTTTGTTTAAAACCAACTTAAATTTAATATGTAAATAATGAGATATGCCAGACTTATTTAACTGGATATTTATATTGAAATTTAATTCATAAAAATCTATACAAATTGCCCGAAAAATGCATTTTAAAAGTTATTGAAAAAATTGGTTACATTACAGGATGAATGGAAAAGTAAGAAAAACCCAAAAGAAAATCGATACAGATGCAAGTAAAATACATTATAAAATTTTAATAATATTTACTTGATGCATTATATCTAAACTGTGAAAAAAGTAAATGAATGAATAAATTACATGTTAATATGAAAGACCTTTTCGAAGAAAAATCTAAAAATTAATTTGATTAATAGCGGTGATGAGATTGCCCAGCTGTGCCAAGGTATAATTAATAAGCTGTTATATATCGGCATGCCAACATGGGGCCAAAACCATTTCAAGCAAGTAATTACGAAAAAAAGAATATTTAAAAAATGAATATTAAGAGGAACTGTCCCTTATGAAATGTCTTACATTTAAGAATTATTTATCGCTCTAGTACTGCACTATTGTTGAAACATTGTGTTATTTACTTATATGCAATTATTCTCATAATTAGTAAAATTGCATATAGAAAAATTATATATATTTCCTATATAATGAAATAACTGCAGAAATTGCCCTCTTGACAAAATTATCGTAGGTTTTCAATAAATTCAATACATATAGCCTTATAGCTACTATCTTATGTAGCTTTCGAACACCATTAAGACACATTCAGCCGTGATAATAAAATGCTATATTGTATCCTACGAGCAACACCATCATAATCGCAACATCTTTAAAGGAAGACGTTCTTATTTTTCTCTCTAAATATTTAGTCCTACCACTGCTACCAGTTGTCACCGTGACTTATTCTATATTATCCATAGTTAGTGTGATTACACCGATCGTGACTGGCCCATGTATACACATAGCATAATTTTTCCGATAGTCAATTCATGAATAATAACGGCTCCATCGTCAAATTCTGTCCATTCTGATTGACCGAGGTCTGAAACTTCTCATGTTCCGGAATTCTTTTCTTCCCTTTAAAAACGAACGATTAATAAAATAAAAATAAAGGGCCACTAAGAGACATATTATTCAGCCCAGCGATGCCGCTGATACAAAAAAAAAAAACACGACTTCTGTTGTTATAAACAATTGCAAAAATTATAAAATAAATGTAAAAAAACAATAAAAAATGCAACAAAAAAATAAATATATATAGATAATCAGTAAACTTACACGTGCATGCGTGTGTTTGTGTGCATGTTTTCGGTTTTGCGTGCGTTTGAAAACAAAAACACACACACACATATATATATTCAGTAAATTTTCAGTATATTTACATATTTTTTATTGTATTTCTTTTTTTCCCCAGTTAGTTTGTTTGCATATTCGTCGTTGTCGAAATCATGTATGCGTGTGTTTGTGTGTGTGGGTTCGGTTCAGCGTGCGTTTTAAAACACAAACACAACTATTGTTGTTAAATACTTTGCATAAAATATAATAAATGTAAATAAACAATACAATTTTCAACTTTTCGTGAGAAAATAGAAAATATATATCTAATAAGTAAATTTATAGTATTTTTTTCATTTATTGTTTTCCTATTTTTTCCCCCTTAAATTTTCTGGTCAAATTATGCGGGGTGTTCATTGTACAGGTCGACCGATAAAAACAATAAAAATATCTTCGATATTATAACTACTTACATTTTTTGCCAATTTAAACAATAACCAATGTTATCTACCTAATTGTCAGTTCACAATTAGTTAAGTTTTCCATGAATAAACAAAACAAATGATTTCGACCATTTTTCTTGTGTCACATAACATTTACAGTAAAGGCATAGGAAATAGCTTTAATTTCTAATTTTTTCGAAAACTAATTTATACCTTATCGTCTTGCGTGCATTTGGGATATTTTCATTACTGCGACATGACAATTTATTAAATACTACTGGTTCCGTATGAACATCAATATTTCTATTAGTACAGTACCGAACAAACAACAGAATTGAAAACAATAGATATTGAGAACATAAGCATAAGAAACATCATTTTTCTTTGTTTTCTGCCACAGGAACGCGTGGCCGATTAAGCTAGTGTTCTAATAAAACTGCATTCCTGTTTGTTTGCTTCCTCACACACGTCATATATGACGTTATAGCAAATGAGAGATATATGTGCAGCATACTTCATACATGACGTCATTATGATGATATCATTTATGGCGGCATTTATTGTGACGTTCTACATAACGTCATATATAATGACGTCATAGCAAAATTACAGTTTTAAAAAAGGAGCACAGAGGGGAGAACAGATTCTCGGGCAACACCGTGTAGATCACACACACACACACACACACACACACACACACACACACACACACACACATATATATATATATATATATAGCTTAGTGCGTTAGAAGACAAGAGTGAGCTCAATTCTATAAGAGGAGACTTATCGGGACAATATAAAGCTCAACAAGTATCATTGGAGCTTATATAGGAGAATAATAGGAATGAGAAATGAATTCACAAAAACTATAATATAAAATAATGTAAATATAGGTTGGTTCAAGGGAATACAATCGATTAGTTGGGGGATAGAAGGGACTCTTTATGTCAAAGCATTTCGAAGCCTAATGGTTCTCATCAGAAGAGTAGAGAAGGTTCTAGGTAACATAGTAGGGATGCGGCGTCTAGCGTTGGATTCATAAGAAACGAAATAAATATATAAAATAAGATAAAAGAACAAAAAAATAAAAATAAAAAATAAAAATTCTTGGTTTCGTTAAAAGGGGACAGAGTTGGATACCTAAATGAGGTATAAGAGATTAGAGTAGTGCATATGCACACATTCATATACATTAAAATTATAGATTATGTTGGGGAGTTTTATCGAATTCTAAATTAAGGAGGAGCGTATTATATAAAGTGCAATGTAGAAAGGTGTATAGGGTCTTTATCATAATCTTAAATGTATGTAGTATAAGTTTTAAGGCTTAATGGCAGGTATAGTGTGGATGGGTGGTAATTCTATTTTATCGGTGTGTAAGATGTCTATTATCTATACAGGGGCATTTAATTGGCAGATGCAACGGAGACGACAACAGCACTATGAAGTGGTGTATAATTTTGGGAGGGGTATTATGGTGATGATTTAAGGCGAAAGGGCGAATGGGTGTATTCTAAGCAGGGTTGAACAAAAGGGATTACATGGGACGTCCTGTACTATGGGTTTAATTTAGTAAGGCGAGGGAGGGTTCGGAAGTAAGTTAAAGGAGCAAGTTATGGGTTGGGTCTGGATGGGTAGTTGTGAGGCTATAATAACAAATTTCAGAATACAAATATATATTAGATAATATGTAGCAAATTCTTAGGTTTCTTTGTTATTAGATATACAGGGAGTATTAGGGTATAAGGCAGAGGTATAAGGATAGGGGAGCAAAGTTTATGGAGGTGGATAAAAGGACAAAGGAAAATTTAGGATGTGAATGATTGGCGTGGTGGGATAATAGGGGAAATGTACTAATAATAATAATAATAATAATAATAATAATAATAATAATAATAATAATAATAATAATAGCGAAAAGGTAAATAAATATAAGATAAAAAATTAAGGGATAAAGGATTAAGAGTAAAGTAAAAAGAGAAAGAAAAGGAAAAAATAAAAAAATAAAATAAAAAATAAATAAATAAATTACTTAATTGAAAATTTAGTTAAATGGGCGCATGCATACAAGAATGAGGCACAAAGGAATAATGTATATATATATATATATATATATATATATATATATATATATATATATATATATATATATATATATATATAAACGGGATTAGCCAGCAAAGCAGAGAGTTCAGTTGACAATACCCCGGAGAATACAAATCTCCATGACGGGAAAATGTCTGCAAAAGTTAACAATATAGTCCTGAATTTCCAGTGATCTATGTTATTTATGAACAAGCAAGATATAAACAACATAATACATATATGCTCCTTTATAAGTGAGAAAAGTGTTCTTCCTGTGTGGTATTTCGGTGAATTGTGTTATTGCTCATAGAGAGATGCGGAGAAAGGAGACATTACCCTTGTCATGTAAAAGATGATGAGGAGATTGGGTTTAGTTAGCTTCAAGGTTGGTATTGGCGTTTCCGTGTTTGTCTTGCATATTCTTTGTTAAATGATTCCGTGTGTATTCCTTAGTTAGTGTTCATAAAATGTAATCCTTATTCGTCTTTTGCGTATGGGGTAGCAGAATCGGGCCGGGGTCAATAACTGTGTCGAAGTAGCCAGTTGTGAATGCGTACAGTTGCTTACAATTCGAATGAAGGTCAGAGTAAATTAGTAGTCGTGACAAAATAGCTGGGTGGTAGGAGGGAGAAAGAATAAGCTAAGCAAGCGGATAGGAGTGGTTAGATCGACCTTAACTGACAGTCAGGAGATGTAGATGGGAGGTAGGAGTATGTGACGGGGGGGGGGGAGATTTTGAGGAAATAAAGGTCGATGGCCATTTTCGTAAAGTATTTTTAGTAAATTTAAATATGAATATTTCTTGATTGGATGGGTTAGTATTATTTTAATTGCATAAGTATCTATGTGTTGATTTTATATTATGGGGAGTTTAAATTTTAGATTTGTAGGGGGGGGGCTCAAGTGGAGGGGACGGGTGGATATTTTAGGGTTCTTATCTTTTGTTTGAAGTTTGAGACCCGGGGAAGGGGGGGGGGCTCTAAGTTACTTTTCATTAAGCTTTGGCTTTAAATTGATCAGGACATATTCTTGGTATAACTAGTGCTAATTGCTAAATAAGGTGCAGTTTAATAGGCGGTGTTAAGTATTAGATTTGCGGGATAAGATTTGATTAGAGATAATTGTCTGAGAAACTATGAGTAAAATAGTTTCAGCGTTAGTTTGATCTTGCTAGGTGGAAAGTAATACAAGGTGGGTTTGCTGTATTAATGTTATATAAGCGTTATATATTCAGAGAGTGTGCTAATAGAATAGAATAACGTCTTTGTGGCGATTGGAGCGAGAGTAAAAACGACTAAAATACGAATAAAATAACAAGAGAGGAAAAAGAAAAAAATACGAACAAACGGGAAAAATATATAATATAAATATATAATTGAATAAAATAAAAAAGTCGATTAAAAAAGAATCACGAAATATAATAAAACCCGAAGCACTTTTCGTCAGATCACTTTTTCATATATGTATCTATGTATATGTTTATACATACATACATATATGCATACATATATATGTATATATATACATGTATACACATACATATATATCTTTATATATATCAATATATACACACACATATATATCTTTATATATATTAATATATATATATATATATATATATATATATTAATTTCTGTGCATATGGATGTGTTTCAGCGTGTGTCTATTGGAAGTTACAAAACAGTCAAACAAATGTGAATTGATAACAAGCAATCCATTCTAATACAGCGTAGTCTCTTCGCCGTCTGTCCGATAACTTTTAGGTCACCAAAGATTACCTGGAAACCATCTTTCTCCGGTCCTGTGGATTTTCCTTATTCAGCGTTAGTTTTCTATTTCTTTACTTCATATTGATATAAAAACAATGAATAAAGTTATTTTGTATATCATTATCGTCTTTGACTCCAGATCAACTAAAAAGGACGATGAAGGAATAACCTCAGATATTTCTATATGATTATTTATGAACCATACTGAAGTCGTAAGCACAAATCTATGTTCCGAGATTTTTAAGGGAAATCTCTTCGGACCAAACATATAGCCACCTGATGTAAGGAGCTGACAAAAGCAAAAGATAATTATCACAAACATAGGAGATGCTAGTTGATTTTAGTCTGGAGATAGGAGCAAAACAGTCAGCAGGTAAAAAGTTACAGAAGCAGTTTTTGAAAAGAAGGAACAAAAAGCGGTATAACAATAATATACCCAAACAGCAAGTTTGATGAAAACCACTAGACCAACTAGTCAAACAAGCTGGAACAAATGAAGCAGGTAACAGATAAGGCAATTCAGAAGAATACGTTTCATAGTATATTTATTTATTGATTTTCGGACTGTTATTCTCATCTTCATAGTTGTTGTTTCACGACGTTTCGGCCAACTATTCTTCTGGCCTCCATCAGGTGGCTACACGCGACGGAATATTAATGCCGAGTCTCCTAACTGTACTCTCAGTAATTTCTGCGTTCCACAGTTGTTGTTGTCTTACCAAGTTTCCCGTCGAAGGACAGATGATGAGTTGGCCGAAACGTCGTGAACCAACAACTATAAAGATAAGGATAACAGTTTGCAAATAAATAAATAAGTATATAAATTAATCATCTCAAGGAATTCCAATAAAATGATATACGTGTCATAGTAGTATTTATAAAAAAAAGACTGAGACTAGGAATATCACGTCCTTGAGAGAAAGGTTGTGAAGTAGAAAATGTTAGATGGGGGAGGGCAATTAAATTACAGATATGTTTCAGCAAATGGGACAGAGATTCATCAGCTTTAATAACAACATTAATCCATACATCAGTTAATACTTTCTAAGCAAATATATCGTGATGGAGGTAGGCAGAAAGGTAAGAAATCTAAATGACAAAAGGGATACTAAACAACACTTTTTAATTTCTTGATTGCCTTCTGTTTTATTTCATGAAAACAAAAAAGCATTGGCGATCTCATCAAGTGTTTCTAACCAAAATTAAACCATCGCTTCCTCGACACAAAAGTCAAAAATTTTATGTGTACATATTATAAAAGTGAGTTTGTCTTTGTGTGTGTCTTATGACTTGCGATAAAAAGAAGGTTGTTTACAACAACCGGCGACGCTTAGCTCAGTGGTCAGACGCCGACGAAGCCTTACATCATTTTCTGATACCAGAGTTGCACTAAAACAAGGCCATGTTGACTGGTGGTCTGCGATGGGTCTCATCTATTACAATTTTTTGAATGCAAGCGAAACCATTACGGTGGAGAAGCACTGTCTACAAATGGATGAAATGCATCAGAAAGTTCGACAACAACACCCAGCATCACAAATAACCCAATTCTCCTCCACGACAATGCTCAACTCAGTGGAAGTTGAACCAATTGAACTACGAAACTCTACCTCATCTGCCATACTCTCCAGACCTCTCACCCACCGACTACCACTTTTTCAAGCATCTCCACACCTTTCTGCATGAGAGATGCGTCAAAAACTTGAGCGATATTAAAACGCATTTAGCGACTTCAACGCTACCAGAACGCAAGATTTTTTTTTACGTTACTGACATAAATAAACTTGTTTTGTATTGGCAAAGGTGTGTTGATTCCGATGCTGCTTAGTTCGATCAATAAATTTTTGTTTCAGCCGCGATATGTTCATCTGAATTTAAAAGCTACAACCCGAAATAACTTTTTTGTTAACCTGGTAGCTATGTTTCTGTTTATATGTGTAAAGATTGGCGATAAAAGTGCAGCATGTTGTGTTCCAAAATACAAAATATAATGGTGTTTCTAAGTGAACAGGGACGAAAGAGAGAAAAAAAAACAGAAAGAGGAAGAAACGCAAAGAATACGCATTGAATAACGCGAAGAATACAACAATTGCTCAGTATGTTCTTTGCTCTCCGGAAAAGATTTGGAAAAAAGAAGAATCCCCATTCACATGTCATTTGTATCTCAAAGGTGAATGATTAGAGAGACGTGACGCCATAATATTTGAGTTTGTCTTTTTCTTCAATCTGCATCAATCAATCACAATTTGCATCTGGCATTATAAATCAATACCAACTTTTCTATGTTGGAAAAGATATGCGACGGCTTCCATGATTATGAACGGGAATTATCGATCTGATGCAAAAGAATAAGCACGCATTCCTTTTCTCGCACATATTATTTTTTTTGCACGTTTTATAAGTTTTCGTCCATTCATTACATTCTATTATACGAACTAATATTTTATAATGTTGTATATATAGTAATCTGCAAATGCGCATAAACGACGTCATTTATTTCTTATTTGCACATTTATTTTTTTAAAGAGTTTCTTATAAATACATATTCTGGAATAGAATGTCTAGTTTTTTATTATATTTACATATACGAGAGACATCACAGAAGCAATGCCTTCTATTTTTATTCCACCCGAATGGATCAGAGCGGATTGCACACTCCATTGTTATGATGACTGAACTAATACATCCATGACTTTAAAATTTCATCTCTCTGTTGACGGTGTGAGAAATCACTCTTAGTCAGGGACGTGAAAAATATCAGATAGTGTTGTAACACCCTCTCTTGGTGAGGTCACGCAAGGACGCCTGATTGTCTTCGGGAAACTTCGGCTCGTGATGTCTGGTTCTTCGAGAGGCCGTCACATTGATATTCCGAAAGCCTCGGTCTAGACTTCGTCTGTAAGCGAAAAACAGAAGCTGTGTTTGCAAGAAGGAAAAAAGATGACTGGATTCTATTCTACGAAAAAAAATTAATTTCACAAAAATTACAGATTTTTTACACATATGTACACTTCAAGTTCTTAAAACATTTTTTTTAAAGTCTCAAGTCTTTCTTCTTCGTAGATGGCACTCAAGCGAAATGAGAAGGGGGTGATCACGTCTTCAGGGAGCGATTAATATTATTATCTCGAGATCCTGCGCCAATCTGGAATCTGACTAATTTTCGAGCGGCATTGGCCTTATATAGTGGGGTGTATGGTCGGGGTGAAAAATACCCTAAGCCAATCAAATTACGACATCTGGGGGGCCCAAATGCGGATTGCGGGTGTGCAGCTCAGCCCTATCACCAGTTTTGTAATCTGGGCCCAAATTAATATCTATTCCCATGATCATAGAGGTCATCCCCGTCTGGAACCAGAACACTTGGCCCGATGTCCTAAGGCCAGACAATGTCAACGCTTTTATTCCAACATTTCCTGTCGTCTATTTTTCAAATAACAAATATATCTCTGATTTTCAAACAATAAAGCAAAATATATTTATATAGTTCAATTCAAGTCTTTGTGATATACGCTATTGCCCGGGATTAATTACAGCAATCTTAGCATAGTTACCCCGTCTTTTTCAGGTTTCTGGGAAGTCTGAACCCCCTGAATTGGGAGCAAAATGCTCTCCGAAGTCAATTAGGTCACAGTGTGATCCAAATTGTTAATTTTTCGTCCAGTGAGTTCTGAGTTACACTATCAATGCGTCGGTTGATGATTCGGTCATATTTGGTATCTTTAATCATGTGAGAAGTATTTCCAGTATTTCCCTGAAATCGAAGTTATCGGTAAAAGATTAAAATAAAGATCGGTATCCATTGAGTAAAACTATTACTTTTTTGCATAATTGAACACTCTTATTATTTCTTCTAAAACACTGATTTAAAATATACTCACACACACACACACACACACACACACACACACACACACACACACACACACACACACACTATTACATTGTACCTATTTACTATGCCTCCCCACGGGACAGAGTTAGACACCAGGGTCGTTTTTTAACGTGGAGAAAAGGTACAAAAAAAAAATTGTCTCAGTCGTGAAGGATTTCTCCTCCACTGAAAGAGAACAAGAAATGGAAGTGCAGCATCTGAAGAACAGATACTACACTTTGATCTTGTTTATATATTTTATTGAGAAAGAAAAGATTGAACATAAAAAACGTACAAAAAATTCAATTCAACAAAATTAGGCACAAGCCCCTACAAGAAATTGGGAGGGGGACGGTACAGGGTCTTTTTGACTATGTAACAGATGAGACTTTGAAGTCTTACTCTTGACTGGCAACATTTACCAAAATACCTCAATCACTCTGTGGATCCTAATCTAACTAATAACCCCAGCGTTCAATGTAAAATTTAACTATGTACAATTTGTATATTCATTTCTGTATGTTGTGTGTGCATTTTTTTTGTGTGTGTGTGTGTATGTGTGAGAAAATAAAGTTCGATTTCATTAGAAAGAGTTCTTGAATTAATTGGCATAAAATGTTCGTGGAGTGGGAAAAAACTAATGAAAATGTTCATTTAAAAAAAAAAAGGAAAAAACTACTAATGTGTTGTTAGTAAGACCCCCCTGTACTATTCTATGTGGCTAGATCCCCCACTGTTTTCCGGGGAACCGAAAACAAGCAGAGCATCCCTAATGGGGTTTGGGGAAGTCGCCTTAATGGAGGTGGGAGAAAATAAAGCAACGGATGGAGGGGGTAGGAAGGTGACCTCTGAGTAGGGGGATGACCGGGGGCATCAGAAAATAAAGATGAGGAGCAGGGGGGTTGGGCAGACTCAGAGGTTCTCTAATACCAAAAAATAAAATCAGGAACAGGATCTCATTTGTACCACCAGTCAAGAGTTACTTTACTGAACTTATAATGCTAACCTAGGCGGGATGGGTTCCGTAGGACCCAGCACCGCCCATGCCATGCCTAAGGAGGGAACACGTATTGAAACTTGGCTCCTCGACGGATGCACAAACTAGTGCTGTGCACCCACCTCTTGTCAAATTCCACTCTAGGCAACCTCTTCCAATCGCATCTGATCTTTACTTTAAGCAAATGTTTAAAGTAAACGATCAGATCCCGATCAGGAACAGATGTCCCTTCGTGGACCAACTTGAGGCGCGTGATCCAAATGGTCATGGGCGCTACTGCTAGGATCGCCAGAAAAACCAAACTTTCCTCCATGGGGAACGGCGGCTCCATGTTGTACACAAAAGTTTCTACGTCGAGATCGAGCAGACACTCGGCATCGATGCGAGCTGTTACCCCCTCGACGTACTTTAATAGGGGCTGTATCCGGCTGCAACTAAAAAACGCGTGCTCGATTGTTTCGGGCTCGCGTTCGTCACAGCACGGACAGAAGGGACTGGTATGTTCTTTATACCGGAAAAGTACGTCGAAGAGGGGCAGCGCATTTCGGACCAGTCGCCAAGTCAGGGAGAATTCCGAGTTATTCAGAACCTCCCGTCCCGGCGCCCAACACCATTGAGAACGGACAACCTCCATCGACCATCCCATCCGCCTACAAAGTGGATCCTTCGCGAGCCCCTCCACTAAATCCCGATACAGTTTCTTCCTTGGCTGATCGAGGACATTGGTCCCCGGCAAAGCTCTAAGAGCGGTTCGGCATTCGGAGAAGAACTTGGACTCCCCCTTCGGTCTACGACGACCTTCTACCGAAGGGTTGGGTTTGAGATTGGGAAACGAGTTCTCAACCACAGGGACCCAAGGAGCGTCTCCTTCAAGCGAACGACCCAGGAAAGCCAATCTCTCGGCGTTTCTATGACACAAGAGACTGGGCTGACCCAGGCCTCCCTCGCTCGGATTTTGAACACAGACCTCTCTGCAGACATAATGCTTACCCTCGTTCCACAAAAGTGAATCGAGGTGCCCTTGTAAGCGGGTTAGTCGTTCTGCAGGGAGAGGAAGTACAGACAAACGGTAAAGGATGAGCGGAAAGACGTATGTAGCACACGCCTCCGCCCGACCCTTCAAGGACAATTTCCTTCCAATCCAAGTCTTTACTGACGATTTGACCTTAGACTGTACTTCCGACCAATTCTTTTCCAGCTGAAGTCCCGATCCAAACCAGACACCGAGAATGCGGACCGGTCCATCGGTCCAGCTGAAAATACCTGGAAGCGAGTTTACCCCGGTCCAGGCCCCCAACCGCAGGCCAACAGACTTGCTACGGTTGAAGATGGCCCCTGTTACTTCTTCGTATCGAGCGAGCGCCTCGACCACCGCTTGAACGTCCGTGAGGCAAGACACGAACACGGTGACGTCATCGGCGAACGCGGAAACCCTGGCTCGTGTGCCTCCAGGGAGAGCTATTCCGCGCAGGACTGGTGTAGCCGCCTCGTCCCTTAACTTGCGAAGGAGGGGTTCCAACGCCAGGACATACAACAGAGGCGACAGCGGACAACCCTGTCGCACCGACCGAGAGACAGCGAATGACTCCGACAGCTTACCGTTGATCTGCGCCGCCACCGTCGGCCTGTCATACAGAACAAAGATCCACTTGCGGAAGTCCGGATTAAATCCGGCGGCCTCTAGCACAGATCCTAGGAACCGATGGTCAACCCTATCGAATGCCTTGGACTGATCCAAACTGATCAGCGCGGCTTCGGCGTCGTCTTCTGTCCCCTCTATGATCGAGCGTATCAAGTGCAAATTGTCTTGAATCGATCTCCCCTTCACAGCATAAGTCTGGTCCGGTTCGATCAAGTCAGTGATGACAACCTGCAAGCGATTCGCAAGAATCTTTGCCAAAATCTTTAACTCTGTGTTTAGCAGAGTCAAGGGCCTAAAATCATCAAAGTTTTCCCTCCCACCATGCCGTTGACCTTTCCTCAGCAATGTGATCACACCCTTGGTCACCTGTCCAGGGATGGAACCCTGGGCAAACCAATGGTTGAACATATCCTTCAGAATAGGGACCAACATGGGCGACAGCCTCAAGTAAAACTCGTAGGGTAAACCATCAAGCCCCGGGGATTTGTTATAGCCGACCTGCTTCAACGCAGTAATGACCTCATGTTCAGTAATAAGACCATCACAGCTAGCCGCTCGAGCCGCCGTGAGGCGGGGCGAGTCAGCCAAATAGCTGCCAAACTCATCAACCCTGAGTCCGGGTAGTTGGGTGAAGCGCACCGATAGATGCTCCCGAAACCCCTCGCAGATCTCCCGAGTCGATACTAAGGGGTATCCTTCCAGGTTATGTACTTTACGAATGTACCCATCCGAACCGCGCCTTAAAGCAGCCTTACGCTCAACAGCGTCAACATTCACAGCCTCGTTAGAAACTTTCTTTAACCTAGCCCTAACTACTTGACCTTCATACCGCTCGCTAGCCAAGCGGTTGAGATCTTGTTTAGCTAGTGCTAACTCTAGGGGGTCCCCCCTCCACCGCCCGGGTCAGCTTATCCTCTAAACGCTTCTTTGCCTTAGCCTTATCTATCGCGAGGCGTTGGCTATACTGGACAGAGAAGCGCCTAATTTTGGCCTTGAGACTAACCCACCACTTACTCCCTGTAACCGCCCCCACTAAAGCCCGCTGAATTAGCTCAGTGACCTTCAACCGGTAGTCCTCCAGCTCCAACAAGGTGCTGTTGAACTTCCAGTATCCGGCCAGTTTAGGCCTAGCACTTAAGTTCAAACGGGCCATAACAAGTTTATGGTCCGAGTGTCCTAGCAAGTGGAACGTCGGGCAAGATAGGAAGTCTACATCGCCTCTTCTAACTAACATCCGATCCAAGTAAGTGCTTGGATGGGAAGGCACTACAGGATGCCACGTCCACATCTCCCGCCCTGGATGATCCAGACGAAATCTGTCGACGAGATCGCACGAGGCCATCAGGTCAGACAGACTGCTGTCACACCACGCCGACCCGCTAGTCACCCCGACCTTATCTATTTTGGGATCAAGGATTGCGTTCCAATCCCCCATTAAAGCTAACCGTTCCGGATCCACTAAGAAGCCCTCCAATCGTCGAAAAAAGGTTGCCCTCTCTACAGCAGCATTGGGAGCATAAACAGCAACAATCCGAAAAACACTACAATTAACAGCAACATCAACAACAAGCGCCCGCCCGTCCTCGCCTGCGTGAACAACATTCACCGACGCTGACAGGGTGCGACTCACTAGCAAGGAGATTCCACGACTATAGGTATTGCCATATGCTGAGTAGACATCGTAATCGTTTACCAGCACATGACAATCCCCGTCACAAACAAAGTGGGTCTCCTGGATAGCGGCAATATCTACCTTGAGGGACACCAAGTCTCTCACAACGCGCGAGGCCTTGCTTCGACACCTGATGCCCCTCACATTCAATGTAGCCAAGTTGAAAGACATGATCACTCACCTCAAGCACTGTCACAGACGGGTCTGAAATCCTGGGCAGTGAGGACATGGCATGCCTGGCCAAGGCTGTCGGTAAGTAAATCCGATGAAGGTGATCCATCCTTGGCCACGCCCCCCACGTCCAGGGGGAAGGTTAGTTTGAGTGCCCTGTATAGCGATGGGTGTACATACATGGGGATTCTACCCTCACATTTAAAGAAAATGTTGGTCAGTGAAGGATGGTCCCTATCCACCAGCTGCTGACCTGGGATCGCATTCTTCGCTGCCTTAATCATTGCCCACATTCCTCCAGTCCTAGCGTCCTTGTTGACCCTAACGAAAGTGGTCAACAAGGGAGCGTCCTTGAATTTAGTGGGATCTGTTACTAGGTCTCCACCGACTTTTTCAAAGTTTTTAAGTTTATTGTACCGGACCTTCTGTTGTCCTTTAAGGTCCGGAGCCGGTTGGAGAGGGTCTGTTTCACAAATCCTGCTTCCTGGCAGGAAGGGGAGCTTTTTGGTCCGTTCAGTGCGGACTTTTGGAGTGGGGGAGGGGACCTCTTTTGGTTGATGGGGAGGCTGAGCGCTTGGGGAGGGGGTAGCCTGCTCGTTTTCTTCTTTTTGGCTCCTGTCACGGGATGAGGGGCGGGAAGAGTTTCTTGGGGCCTTTATAGGAGAGGGGGAAGGTTGTTCGGGTTGCTGGGGTGTTGGGATCACAGGGGGCTCATCCTGTGTTGTTGTTGCGAGGGAGTCCTTCTCAGTCTCAGTGGGGGTAGGAGGGTTTGCGCGTGTCTTGCGGCTTTTCCTCCTCCTGGCCCTCCTGATCTCTGTTGCGCTCAGGGCCATAGAGACTGTTGTTGTCTCTTCCTCTGCCTCTGACGCGGCCTCCTCCTCAGATTCTGGTAGTTTCCTCTTGTTTGAGGAGGATGGTGTCTGTGTGTCCATTTTCTCCGTCTCGCTCTTCGGTTGTTCTTGGTCTTGGGTGACTGCCTGCAAGGATGGCTGTTTGTTGATCTTGCTTTTCTTTACGACCGTCACCCAGCCTGTCGGTGCCTCTGGAGGATTTGCGGCCGGCGCGGGAGCAGCGGCTTGATTTGTTGTCACGCTTGTTCCCGCCGCTTTTGTGGGCATCTTCCCTCCATTCCTCTTTGGACAGTCCTTCGCCATATGCCCTTGTTGTGTGCACAGCCAGCAATGAGGCCTCCTCCCTTCCACTATAAGGGAGAGTGTCCACTCTCCGAACTTGAGTGTGGCTGGGATGGCGTAGAATCCAGCCTTGTCCAGGACCATCTGTACTTTGTAGTCCCCGGTCATGATGTTTCTTAATCCGCGGACCGGGGTTACTTCCTCTACGTCTCCATACTGGCTTAGGATAGCCCCCAGTTGTTTGGCCTCCATATAGCAGGGGACGTTTAGAGCAGAAACATTTGCTCTCCTCTTGTTCATATAGATGGGTTGGAGCTTTATGTTCCTGCTCTGATGGCAGGTCCTGGACAGCCTGACTGCGTCTTCGGAGGTGGGGAGCAGAACATCTCACTGTGCGTAACTCCTTCTACAGATGTAGTTGGCGGGAATGTTCTGCTCCAGCAACACGTTCATCATGGTGTCCTTGTTGACGCCCGTCAGACCCCTTGTCTTGGTGTCTGAAGTTATCAGCGAGAGCACTCTTTTCTCCAGAACTTCCACTTGACCCGGGAGGGGTTGGATGTTGTTCCCCTGGGTATACTCCTTGTAAGTGGAGTCGAAGAGTGCTCTGTAGTCTTCGGGCGTCAACTTCCCTTGCTGCTCTTTGGGGCCCCATGCCGGTCCTCCATCCTGGTGGGTGTAAGCTGGACTCGGGTTGGGGGGCGTAGCTGGTGTTGTGGGGCTCTCCATTGTTATGGGCATTTTTGGTTTCGGAACGGGGCCGTTACCAGGCAAAGTAGGCCATTGTGTCTTTGGCGTTGTTTCGTCCTGGCTTGGTTTGCTCTCCGGGCCGCTCCCCTTTCTTATTTTCTTCCTTTGCTGGGTGGCTGTCCCCTTGGGGGATGGAGGTGTCTCCCCTTCTGGTGCCGTGTTCCCAGCTGGAGCCTTGGTGGGTACTGTAAAGGGTATCTCTCCTTCCAGCTTGCTTTTGTTACCACTGGCCGGAAAGTCACCCCTTTTCCGTATTTGGTCCTCTTGGGGAGTGTTGGGGGGGCCAATCACTGTCTTCCCCGCCGAATAGTGAGCAGATGGAGGCTATTATATCTTCATCTAGCGCCTCGGTTTGGTCCGCGGTGCTGTTTTCCTCCTTTTCTGTTGGGGAGTCGCCCTTTGGGGGAGCGGGGGATGGGTTCCCCGGTCTTCCTCCCTTGGTTCTGCCGTCCTGGGGTGCAGCTGGTTGGCTGGGTTCTGCACTTTCCCCAGCTAGTGACTTAACGGCAGCTTTTTCCGCTGGGTTGCCCTCGTGGGGAGCGGTTGCAGGTGCTTTTTGGGGGGGTCGCCGCGGGCTGCGGCCCTACCCTCCCGCTTTCTTCCAAGGTCGCCGCGCGCCGGGGCCCTACCTTGTTTCCTGGCGGCGTCTCGCCGGGAGATGCATCAGCTCCCTCACATAGGGAGTCGTTCGCAGTTGAGATGCTGCGCATTTGGGGTGACGTACCCCTCCTGCCTGGCATCGTGGCGGTTGCACTGGCCGCTGGCGCGGACCAAAGTGTAGTGGGGGAAAAGAAAACCCAGGGGAATGGAGGGGGAGGAGGGAGAGGAGCGGACTTTGAAGAAATTAGAGTTTTTGACTTCCCCTCACGGGGATGTCGGGTTAGCAGCTCAGATCCCCCCGCGAGGGGGGGGGGGAGCAGAGAAGAAAGACGCAGTGGGTGCTAGCGGGTCAGAGTGCCGCGTCGCAATTAAGAGAGAGAGGGGATAGGCATCCCTGCCCACAGAGGGGAGCAGAAACGAAGCACCCGCCCTACCCCACGTCACCCTACCCACTAACTTACCCCAACGGAAGCGAGAAAGAGAACCCTGTCTGCTCGATCCACTGGGAGAGCAGCGAAGATAGACAAAGTTTGGGCCTGGCAGGTCAGAGTGCTGCTCAGGCAATTAAGTGTGAAGAAATTAGACCATCCCAGTCTCGAGAAGTGAGACCGAAACGAAGAAAAAACAACATGCAAAAACAACAAATGAAAAAAGAAGGTCTCAACTACCAGCGATAGTGGTGTTGGTCCCGAGATTCCAGTCTCCCAAAAGAGGGGATCGGTTTCCGGGTCCAAGCTCCCACAAATGTGGAGTCGGTCCTTTAGGTCCTGACTCCCCAAAGGAGGGGGTCGGTCCTTGCTAACGAAAGTTAGTATGAAAACACCTTAACCTAGCCCGAAAGCCCGGTGGCGGAAAGTTTCGTAACTGAGAGAACAGATACTACACTTTGAGATATTATTCATGTTAAAAAAATACAGAAAAAAAAACAACGATGAACAAAAAACTTAGGCACATGGCCAACTCAAAAGGGGGGATTTTGGGAGTCGTTGGTCATCCTTGTCACTCCAGAACTAAACAAAGTCAAAAGTTTCTCCCAGCTAGTATCTTCTTTCACCATAATACCGCATTCACCCTTTCATATTGGGGGACGTCCTAGTAACTCCCAATTTTTAAAACATTTTTTATTGACGTGTAAAAACAAAAAAGATAACAATAAAATGGTAACAATAATTCATTTGTGTCGAGGGCGGGGGAAGAAAAAACAAAAGGTGATTAGTAGGACCCTCCCAACCCCGTCTAATTGATAGACTGCCCGTTCCACTAGGTTTGTAAAAGGAACCTCGCTTCTGCAGGTCAGTCTCTAGGTGGGGATGCCCTCTAGATGGGGGTGAATGGAGAAAAGAAAATTTTTGTGGGTAAGGGATGGAGGTTAGTTTGTATTTCTTTTTCTCCAAGATGGGTAAAATTTAGAGGAAGGGGTGAGAACAAAAATTGCAGGTAAGAGGGGATGGGGATCTTGGAGGCTTCCTAATCGGGGAGGGATGGAACACACACTCAGCTAGCTGAGAGACTACTTGTTTAATTTAACTTTACAGAACTGCGCGTTCCACACCTAGGCGGGGAACACGTATTCAAATTTGGCTCCTCTTCGTACACACAGACTTGCTACATGTATCCATCTTCTGTCAAATGCCGCGCGATGCAGTCTTCTTCTATCACATCTGATCTTCACCCGTAGTTGGTGTTTAAAGAACGCGATCAGATCTTGATCAGAAAAAGACACCCCCCCCCCGGCAACCTTGCAGACGCGACGTCCAAATCACCATTCTCTCCACGGCCAGGATCGTAACGTAGACCATTTGTCTTTCCCGGTCCCACGGCGGCCTAACGTTGTCCACAACATTGGATACAGTAATTGGGCGAGGATGCTCAGGATCGATGCGAGCCGTCACCCCACTGACATACGACCAGTACTGGCGGAGTTCGCGGCAATCGAAGAAAGCGTGATCCGTAGTTTCCACGGCCGTTGTCCCACAACGGGGACAATCAGGCGACTCCAGAAACCCAGAACTGCATTGTATGTTGTTGAGTGGAAGTGCATTTCGGGCCAATCGCCAGGTCAGAGAGAACTCCGAATTGTTCAGATGACTCGAACCTGACGCCCAGCTCCACGCGGAGCGGATCTCACTCTGCTGCCACCCCAAACGCGCGCATAGCGGGTCGTCAGCGGCCCCCTTCACTAGATCCCTGTGGAGTTCCCTACGGGTAGCAGTCACAAGGTCACTGGACCTTGGTAGTCGTTTTAGCGCGGCTCAGCACTCTTTCATGTAGGCAGATTCTCCCCGTGGCCTGCGACGGCTCTCGATGGAAGGGTCGAAAATGAGGTCGGGGAAGGCGGCAGTAACCACGGGGTGCCACGGTTGGTCATCCTGCATATAGTGGCTCAGGAAGGCCAGCCTCTCAGCATCTCGATGACACTTCAAGTCCGGCATTCCCAAGCCTCCCTCACACGGACGTTGAATACAGACCTGTCTGCTCACCCAGTGTCTTCCTCTGTCCCAAAGGAGCGAGGACAAGAGTTCGACAAGAGCTTTTAGGTGTTGTGCAGGCAGGGGAAGTACGGCCAGTCGGTAAAGGATGAGAGGAAAGACGTAAGTGGCGCACGCCTCAGCTCTACCCTTTAAGGAAAGTTTCCTAGGAAGCCACGAATTGACTGCAGCCTCCACCTTTGACCGTACCTCCAACCAATTCTTGTCAAGCTGGAGACCCGGTCCGAACCACACGCCGAGGATCCGGACCGGGCCATCTGTCCAGCTGAAGGGCGCAGGGAGGTTTGCGTTGCCACTCCATGCGCCAAACCGCAGTCCTACCGACTTGTTGCGGTTTATCTTGGCCCCTGTAATTCTTTCGTACTGTGTGAGTGCCTCCGACACGACCTCAATGTCTCTGAAGCCCGACACGAAGATCGTGACATCATCGGCGAACGCGGATACCTTGGCAGCTGAGCCGCCAGGCAGAGCCATTCCGCGCAGGGCCGAATTTGCCTCCCCATGTCTCAGCTTGCGGAGAAGAGGCTCCAAGGCCAGGACATAAAGCAGGGGCGACAGCGGACAACCCTGACGAACCGACCGAGAGATAACAAAGGGTTTCGAGCGCTTTCCGTTCACTTGCACGACAGCCATGGGCTGTCGATACATTATGGAGATCCACTTGCAAAAGTCCGGTTTAAAACCGGCGGCCTCTAAGACAGATACCAGGAAACGATGGTCGACCCTATCGAAAGCTTTGGACTGATCTACGTTTATCAGCG
Source organism: Euprymna scolopes (assembly GCF_053919585.1). Lineage (NCBI taxonomy): Eukaryota > Metazoa > Mollusca > Cephalopoda > Sepiida > Sepiolidae > Euprymna > Euprymna scolopes. Next base: position 14,130,083 of record NC_136505.1, on the reverse strand, counting down.
CGGCTTCCGTGTCGTCATCTATTCCCCCCCTTTAGGATCATGCGGATCAGGTGCAAGTTGTTCTGAATCGATCTCCCCTTCACAGCGTAGTTCTGTTCCGGTTCAACCAACTCGTCGATAACAACCTGCAGCCGATTCGACAGGACCTTGGCCAAAATCTTCAACTCTGTGTTTAGCAGAGTTATGGGCCTGTAGTCGTCTAACTCTTCCCCTCCATGCCCGTCACCTTTCTTCAGCAATGTGATCACTCCCTTGGTCACCTGCCCTGGGATGGATCCCTGAGCAAACCAATGGTTGAACATATCCGTCAGAAGAGGCAGAAACATGGGCGACAGCCTCAAGTATAGTTCGTATGGCAGACCATCAAGTCCTGTCGATCTGTCACAGCTGACCTGCTTCAGCGCAGTAAAGACCTCCTGCTCAGTCACCCGGCCCTCGCAACTAGCCGCTCTAGCCGCCTCGAGGCGGGGAGAGTTGGCCAAATAGTCGCTAAACTCAAGGACCGGAAGATCGGGCTGCTGCGTAAAACGCTCCTCGAAATGTTCTCGAAACCCCTCGCAGATCTCCCGAGTCGATTCCAGGGTGCGTCCATTCGGATGTTTGATTTTTGCAATGTATTTGTCCGAGCCACGCCTAGAAACCTCACGGCGCACGTCTGCATCAGAATTTACTGCTTCGTTGCCTATCTTTCTAAGCCTAGCTCTAACTACTTGGCCTTCGTAACGCTCGCTAGTCTCGCGTAGAAGGTCCTGCTTAGCTAGTTCCTGACTAACCCTATCACCCTCCCCCGTAGCCTGGGCTAGTTTCTGCTCTAGCTTCTTCTTCGTCTTGGCCTTATCTAGTGCGAGGCGCTGGGCATACTTGACGGAGAAGCTTCTGATCTTGGCTTTGAGACCTAACCACCACTTACTCCTGGTAACCGCCCCCACTAGTGCCTTTTTAATCAATTCTCTTAACTGATCTTGGAAGTCTTGTATCTCCAGAAATGAGGTGTTTAACTTCCAGTCCCCCGCTAACTTAGGCCTATTTCCTAGCTTCAGCAGGGCCATAACTAATTTATGGTCCGTCTGGCCTAGCCAAGTGAACGTGGGACAAGATAAGAAGTCTACTTCGCCTCTCCTAACTAACATCCTGTCAAAATAGGTATTTGGATAGGAGGAAACACTATTGGTCCACGTCCACATCTCCCGCCCTGGATGCTCGAACCGAAACCTGTCGACCAGACCGCATCTAGCCATCAGATCAGCCAGGCTGGACTCGCACCTCTCCGATCCTCTAGCTCCGCCTCCTACCTTATCTATGTCGGGGTCTAAGATGGAATTCCAATCCCCCATTAGCACTACCCGCTTCCGACAATCTACAAACGCGTCAAGCTGACTGAAGAATGAGACCCTCTCACGAGCGGTGCTGGGCGCATGAACCGCAATCACCCGAAACACAGAATCTTTTACGGCAACATCGGCCACAACCAGCCTACCCACCGCATCTCTATGGACAACGTCGACCGTCGCCGACAGGGTACGTTTAACCAGCACGGAAACTCCCTTCCCCCGCGGGCTGCCATATGCTGAGAAAACCTCAAAGTCTCGAGCCAGCACCTGACAGTCCACAGAGGAAACGAAATGCGTCTCCTGAATCGCAGCAACATCCACTCCCAGGGACAAGAGGTCGTGCCGGAGGCGAGCCGCCCGGCCCGATGATCTCAAGCCCCTCGCATTCAGACTAGCCAAATTCAAAGCCATGGTACCTACCTTAAGGTGTGTTACACTCAGCTCCGAAGTCAGCCGGGGAAAGGACACCGACATTGTGTGCAATGCTCAAGGTGGTCAGGTTTTTCATGTCCTGACCTTCTCTCACAATGCCGCCGACATCCAAAGGGTAAGTCAATTTAAGGGCCCTATAGAGTGACGGATGGACCAACACTGGGACCCTTCCCTTGCATTGTTTTGCGAGTTCCTCAAGGGAAGGGTCATTTTTCCTAATCAGTTCAATTCCCGGACCAGCCCCTTCAGCGGCTTCCAGCATTGTCCACACGTTGGTTTTGCAGGCCTCAGGAAGCCTGACGAAAGTTGTTAGCCGTGGGGCGTCCGGGAAATTAGAGGGGATATTAACGTCTTTTCCCCCTATCTGTTGGAAGTCCAGCAGAGGTTTTAAATTTTTTCTCTGCCGGTGTGGTAAGCCCATTGCCACAGACAGGGGGTCTACAAAACAAAGTTCCTCTCTCGTTTCGAGGGCGAGAGTCCCTGTTGGAGTGAGTCCGTAAGTGGGAGAATCTGAAGGGTCTCTCCCCCTCCCGGGTTCATTCTTTTCTTTCTGGGATGGCGGCTCAATTTGCATTGGTGTGGGGACGAGTGTCTGTGTGGTGTCTGGTGTTGGTGTTGGTGCGGTGTCTGGTGTTGGTGTTGTGTCTGGTGTTGGTGTTGGTGCGGTGTCTGGTGTTGGTGTTGGTGCAGTTTCTGGTGTTGGTGCAGTGTCTGGTGTTGGTGCGGTGTCTGATGTTGGTGTTGGTGTTAGTGCGGTGTCTAGTGTTTGTGCAGTATGTGGTATGGGGGTGGAAGTGGGTTGTGTTGTTGTTAGAGGTGGTGTATGCTCACAGGGAGTGGGGGCTGCCTTTTCTTCCCCTTTCCTTTTCTTTTTTATTCTTTTGAATGAACCGGGGAGTGGTGAGGTTGAGTTCCTCTCCCTCTCACTAGCAGATTCATCCTCAGAGGAGCAGTGTTTTCTTCGCTTGATCCCCGTCTCAATTGGTGTGGGGACCGTTGGTTGTTGCTGCTCCTCTAATTGTTGTTTCTCCGGTTGGTGCTGTTGCTTTTCTGGTTGCTGCAGCCGTTTTTGTTGCTGCTGCTGCTGTTCTGGCTGTTGCTGCTGCTGCTGTTTTTGTTGTTGCCGCTGTTTTCGCGGCATTGGTTGTGGCATTGGCCGCGGCAGCTGATGTTGTTGCTGCGGCTGGTTCAACGGCTGGTTTGGCTGCTGCTGCTGTGTCTGCTGCCATGGCTGTTGCTGCGGCTGTTGTGGAGGCTGCTGTTGTTGTTGCTGCCTCAGTTGTTGGGTTGGTTGTGGGACGGTGGCAGATGGGATTGTGGGCTTCCGTTTCCGCCTCATTACCGTGATCCATTCCTCCCCTTTGGCCTCCTGCACAGTTTTGGGTTTCCTCGGTGCTGGGGTTGGTGCTCCGGTTGCAGGAGTTGTGACAGCCTGTTTGGACACTGGTGCTGTCTCAGAGGTTGGGACCGCCTTTAGTGTCACTTGAGTAGGAGTTGACCTTTGAGGGCAGCTCTTGGCCATGTGACCCTGTTTTTGGCAGAACCAGCAGTGCGAACGACGCCCCTCCACTACTACTGTCATAGTTGCCTCCTTAAATGTCAGCTGTGCTGGTATCGCCTGGAAGCCTTCTTTCTTTAGCCTCATGGCCACAGTGTAGCTGCCCAAGTGCATGCCGGTTTTCGACCGCACTGGGGTTATTTTTTCCACCTCGCCGAACTGTGTGAAGAAGGATCCCAGGATTTCTGCTGATATTTGCATAGGTACATTGAATACCTGCACCCGGGTCCTTGTCCTGCCCTGGTATTCGGGCTTTAGTTTTATTCTCCCATACTTAATTTCCTGTAGGGAGAGTCTCTCCGCATCTTCCTTGGTGGGTAGGAGGATGTCCCACATGGCGTAGCTCCTCTGGTACAGGTATAATACCGGGATGTTTAGCTTGTGTAGGAGCCCTGCCATGTCTTCCTTTTTCATCCCTAGGAGGCGGTTTTCCGGCATATCCGAGATGATGAGGGAGAGCACTCTGTCTTCGATTGCCTTCCAAGCGCCTGGCACTGGTTTAATTTCTGCCCCCTCTATGTATTGTCTGTACTTGGTCAAGTACAAGTCTCTATACTCTTGAGGGGACAGTTGCTTCTCTACAGTCTTCCCCCATGTCGACCCTCTTGTTGGTGTTGGATCTTTGGTGAGGTTGGACTGTTTTTGCTGTTCCTTGGCGGAAGGGTTGCTATTTTGAGGGGCATTTCCCTTTCCGCTTTCCTTTGGGACCGACTCTCCCTGCTCTATACTTCTTCCAGGAAATACTTCCCTTTTTGGGGAGTCGGCCTCCTGGGGAGCATTGTCCTCTTTATTGTCCTTGGGAGCTTTTGCCCCTTTTGTTTTGGGGGGGGGGTCTAGGCTGTATGCCCCCTCGTTTTCTTGATTTGCTCCCCTTTTGGGGCAGTAGCCCTCCTGGGGAGCACTGTCTCTCTTATCGTCCTTTGGGGCTACTGCCTCTTGATTTTTGTTGTCAGAGCGGGATGCCCTGTCCAACATTGTTTTTTCTCCCCTTTGTGGGGAGTCGCCCTCTTGGGGAGCACTGTCTCCCTTATCGTCCTTTGGGGCTACTGCCTCTTGATTTTTGTTGTCGGAACGGGATGCCCCGTCCAACATTGTTTTTTCTCCCCTTTGTGGGGAGTCGCCCTCTTGGGGAGCTGCTGGTGAGTTTTCTCCCTTCTGGGGGGCGTCCTTCGGTTTAGTGTCCGGGCGGTATGCCCCGTTGCTTTTTGCTTCCCCTGTTGGGGAGTCGTCCTCTTGGGGAGCAGTTTTTCTTGTGGTAGCCCCCTGGCTGGGGGTATCGCTATTGGTGGTCCCCGGGCTGGGGGTGTCCATTTTTGAAAAAAGCTCTCTCTTCCCTGTATAATTCACCAAAATGAGTGACGTGGAGTCGGCGTCCAAAGTGGGAGCCGACTTTGGCGCCAAAAAGAAGTGGCGCCAAAGGCGGCAAGAGGGGAGATAGAACTGAGAGAGGGAGTGGGAAGTTAGTGGAGGGAAGAGAGAAAGTGTTTCCGACCCTCCCTCGCGGGAAGGTCGTAAATTATCAGCTCGGATCCCCCCGTGAGGGGGGAGAGCAGAGAAAGACAGACCAAGTGGGGGTGCGGACAGAACGCTACCCAACAAGCTCGCCGGGCACGAGAATGTGTCGCCAGAACAACACTGCCTATCGCTGTGTATGTATCAGAGAACAGATACTACACTTTGAGATAATAAATCTTTTATTCATGTTAAAAAATACAGTAAAATTAACGGTGAACAAAAAACTTAGGCACATCAGATACTACACTTTGAGATATTAAATCTTTTATTCATGTTAAAAAAATACAGTAAAATTAACGGTGAACAAAAAACTTAGGCACATGGCCAACTCAAAAGGGGGGATTTTGGGGGTCGTTGGTCATCCTTGTCGCTCCAGAACTAAACAAAGTCAAAAGTTTCTCCCAGCTAGTATCTTCTTTCACCATAATACCGCATTCACCCTTTCATCTTGGGGGACGTCCTAGTAACTCCCAATTTTTAAAACATTTTTTATTGACGTGTAAAAACAAAAAAGATAACAATAAAATGGTAACAATAATTCATTTGTGTCGAGGGAGGGGGAAGAAAAAACAAAAGGTGATTAGTAGGACCCTCCCAACCCCGTCTAGTTGATAGACTGCCCGTTCCACTAGGTTTGTAAAAGGAACCTCGCTTCTGCGGGTCAGTCTCTAGGTGGGGATGCCCTCTAGATGGGGGTGAATGGAGAAAAGAAAATTTTGTGGGTAAGGGATGGAGGTTAGTTTGTATTTCTTTTTCTCCAAGATGGGTAAAATTTAGAGGAAGGGGTGAAAAACAAAAATTGCAGGTAAGAGGGGATGGGGATCTTGGAGGCTTCCTAATCGGGGAGGGATGGAACACACACTCAGCTAGCTGAGAGACTACTTGTTTAATTTAACTTTACAGAACTGCGCGTTCCACACCTAGGCGGGGAACACGTATTCAAATTTGGCTCCTCTTCGTACACACAGACTTGCCACATGTATCCATCTTCTGTCAAATGCCGCGCGATGCAGCCTTCTTCTATCACATCTGATCTTCACCCGTAGTTGGTGTTTAAAGAACGCGATCAGATCTTGATCAGAAAAAGACAACACCCCCCGGCAACCTTGCAGACGCGACGTCCAAATCACCATTCTCGCCACGGCCAGAATCGTAACGTAGACCATTTGTCTTTCCCGGTCCCACGGCGGCCTCACGTTGTCCACAACATTGGATACAGTAATTGGGCGAGGATGCTCAGGATCGATGCGAGCCGTCACCCCACTGACATACGACCAGTACTGGCGGAGTTCGCGGCAATCAAAGAAAGCGTGATCCGTAGTTTCCACAGCCGTTGTCCCACAACGGGGACAATCGGGCGACTCCAGAAACCCAGAACTGCATTGTATGTTGTTGAGTGGAAGTGCATTTCGGGCCAATCGCCAGGTCAGAGAGAACTCCGAATTGTTCAGATGACTCGAACCTGGCGCCCAGCTCCACGCGGAGCGGATCTCACTCTGCTGCCACCCCAAACGCGCGCATAGCGGGTCGTCAGCGGCCTCCCTCACTAGATCCCTGTGGAGTTCCCTACGGGTAGCAGTCACAAGGTCACTGGACCTTGGTAGTCGTTTTAGCGCGGCTCGGCACTCTTTCATGTAGGCAGATTCTCCCCGCGGCCTGCGACGGCTCTCGATGGAAGGGTCGAGAACGAGGTCGGGGAAGGCGGCAGTAACCACGGGGTGCCACGGTTGGTCATCCTGCATATAGTTGCTCAGGAAGGCCAGTCTCTCAGCATCTCGATGACACTTCAAGTCCGGCATTCCCAAGCCTCCCTCACACGGACGTTGAATACAGACCTGTCTGCTCACCCAGTGTCTTCCTCTGTCCCAAAGGAGCGAGGACAAGAGTTCGACGAGAGCTTTTAGGTGTTGTGCAGGCAGGGGAAGTACGGCCAGTCGGTAAAGGATGAGAGGAAAGACGTAAGTGGCGCACGCCTCAGCTCTACCCTTTAAGGAAAGTTTCCTAGGAAGCCACGAACTGACTGCAGCCTCCACCTTTGACCGTACCTCCAACCAATTCTTGTCAAGCTGGAGACCCGGTCCGAACCACACGCCGAGGATCCGGACCGGGCCATCTGTCCAGCTGAAGGGCGCAGGGAGGTTTGCGTTGCCACTCCATGCGCCCAACCGCAGTCCTACCGACTTGTTGCGGTTTATCTTGGCCCCTGTAATTCTTTCGTACTGTGTGAGTGCCTCCGACACGACCTCAATGTCTCTGGAGCCCGACACGAAGATCGTGACATCATCGGCGAACGCGGATACCTTGGCAGCTGAGCCGCCAGGCAGAGCCATTCCGCGCAGGGCCGAATTTGCCTCCCCATGTCTCAGCTTGCGGAGAAGAGGCTCCAAAGCCAGGACATAAAGCAGGGGCGACAGCGGACAACCCTGACGAACCGACCGAGAGATAACAAAGGGTTTCGAGCGCTTTCCGTTTACTTGCACGACAGCCATGGGCTGCCGATACATTATGGAGATCCACTTGCAAAAATCCGGTTTAAAACCGGCGGCCTCTAAGACAGATGCCAGGAAACGATGGTCGACCCTATCGAAAGCTTTGGACTGATCTAAGTTTATCAGCGCGGCTTCTGTGTCGTCATCTATTCCCCCCTCTAGGATCATGCGGATCAGGTGCAAGTTGTTCTGAATCGATCTCCCCTTCACAGCGTAGTTCTGTTCTGGTTCAACCAACTCGTCGATAACAACCTGCAGCCGATTCGACAGGACCTTGGCCAAAATCTTCAACTCTGTGTTTAGCAGAGTTATGGGCCTGTAGTCATCTAACTCTTCCCCTCCATGCCCGTCACCTTTCTTCAGCAATGTGATCACTCCCTTGGTCACCTGCCCTGGGATGGATCCCTGAGCAAACCAATGGTTGAACATATCCGTCAGAAGAGGCAGAAACATGGGCGACAGCCTCAAGTACAGTTCGTATGGCAGACCATCAAGTCCTGGCGATCTGTCACAGCTGACCTGCTTCAGCGCAGTAAAGACCTCCTGCTCCGTCACCCGGCCCTCGCAACCAGCCGCTCTAGCCGCCTCGAGGCGGGGAGAGTCGGCCAAATAGTCGCTAAACTCAAGGACCGGAAGATCGGGCTGCTGCGTAAAACGCTCCTCGAAAAGTTCTCGAAACCCCTCGCAGATCTCCCGAGTCGATTCCAGGGTGCGTCCATTCGGATGTTTGATTTTTGCAATATATTTGTCCGAGCCACGCCTAGAAACCTCACGGCGCACGTCTGCATCAGAATTGACTGCTTCGTTGCCTATCTTTCTAAGCCTAGCTCTAACTACTTGGCCTTCGTAACGCTCGCTAGTCTCGCGTAGAAGGTCCTGCTTAGCTAGTTCCTGACTAACCCTATCACCCTCCCCGGTAGCCTGGGCTAGTTTCTGCTCTAGCTTCTTCTTCGTCTTGGCCTTATCTAGTGCGAGGCGCTGGGCATACTTGACGGAGAAGCTTCTGATCTTGGCTTTGAGACCTAACCACCACTTACTCCCGGTAACCGCCCCCACTAGTGCCTTTTTAATCAATTCTCTTAACTGATCTTGGAAGTCTTGTCTCTCCAGAAGGGAGGTGTTTAACTTCCAGTACCCCGCTAACTTAGGCCTATTTCCTAGCTTCAGCCGGGCCATAACTAATTTATGGTCCGTCTGGCCTAGCCAAGTGAACGTGGGACAAGATAAGAAGTCTACTTCGCCTCTCCTAACTAACATCCTGTCCAAATAAGTATTTGGATAGGAGGAAACACTATTGGTCCACGTCCACATCTCCCGCCCTGGATGCTCGACCCGAAACCTGTCGACCAGACCGCATCTAGCCATCAGATCAGCCAGGCTGGACTCGCACCTCTCCGATCCTCTAGCTCCGCCTCCTACCTTATCTATGTCGGGGTCTAAGATGGAATTCCAATCCCCCATTAGCACTACCCGCTTCCGACAATCTACAAACGCGTCAAGCTGACTGAAGAATGAGACCCTCTCACGAGCGGTGCTGGGCGCATGAACCGCAATCACCCGAAACACAGAATCTTTTACGGCAACATCGGCCACAACCAGCCTACCCACTGCATCTCTATGGACAACGTCGACCGTCGCCGACAGGGTACGTTTAACCAGCACGGAAACTCCCTTCCCCCGCGGGCTGCCATATGCTGAGAAAACCTCAAAGTCTCGGGCCAGCACCTGACAGTCCACAGAGGAAACGAAATGCGTCTCCTGAATCGCAGCGACATCCACTCCCAGGGACAAGAGGTCGTGCCGGAGGCGAGCCGCCCGGCCCGATGATCTCAAGCCCCTCGCATTCAGACTAGCCAAATTCAAAGCCATGGTACCTACCTTAAGGTGTGTTACACTCAGCTCCGAAGTCAGCCGGGGAAAGGACACCGACGTTGTGTGCAATGCTCAAGGTGGTCAGGTTTTTCATGTCCTGACCTTCTCTCACAATGCCGCCGACATCCAAAGGGTAGGTCAATTTAAGGGCCCTATAGAGTGACGGATGGACCAACACTGGGACCCTTCCCTTGCATTGTTTTGACAGTTCATCAAGAGAAGGGTCATTTTTTTTAACCAGTTCAATTCCCGGAAACGCCCCTTCAGCGGCCTGCAGCCTTGTCCACAAGTTGGTCTTGCAGGCCTCTGGAGTTCTGACAAAGGTTATTAGGAGTGGGGCGTCCGGGAAATTATAGGGGATATTTACATCTTTCCCCTCTATCTGTTTGTAATCGAGCAGAGGTTTTAAGTTTTTCCTCTGCCGATGGGAAATGTCTGTGGCCACAGATAGAGGGTCTACATAACATAGTTCCTCAGGGGCAAGGACCTTTGGTCTGCAAGAGGCAGAGGAGACTCTCCACTCCCTCGGTTAATTCTTTTCATTTTCTTTTTGGGGTAGTGGCTCAGTTTGCCTTGGTGTGGGGACGGGTGTTTGTGTGGTGCCTGGTGTTGGTGTTGGTGTTGGTGCAGTGTTTGGTGTTGGTGCGGTGTCTGGTGTTGGTGTTGGTGCGGTGTCTGGTGTTGGTGTGGTGTCTCGTGTTGGTGCGGTGTCTGGTGTTAGTGCGGTGTCTGGTGTTGGTGCGGTGTCTGGTGTTGTTGCAGTGTGTGGTTTGGGGGTGGAAGTGGATTTTGTTGTTAGGGGTGGTGTATGTTCACAGGGAGTGGGGGCCACCTTTTCTTCCTCTTTTCTTCTTTTGTTTTTCTTTTTCATTCTTTCGAATGAACCGGGGAGAGGTGAGGTTGAGTTCCTCTCCCTCTCACTTGCGGATTCATCCTCAGAGGAGCAGTCTTTTCTCCGCTTGATCCCCGTCTCGATTGGTGTGGGGACCGTTGGTTGTGTCTGCTCCTCTATTTGCTGCTGCAGCTGTTTTTGTTGTTGCTGCTCTCGCTGGTGTCGTTGCTGCTGCTGCTTCTGCTGCACTTGCTGATTTTGCTGTTGCAGTAGTTGCTGCTGCAGTTGTTTCCGCGGCATTGGCTGCGGTGGCTGTTGTTGTTTCTGCATTTGCAGAGGCTCCTGCCTCGATTTTTGGGCTGGTGGTGGGACGGTGGCAGAAGGGATTAAGTGTTTCCGCTTTTGTCTCACTACCGTGCTCCATTCTTCCCCCTTGGCCTCCTGGGTGGTTTGAGTTTTCCTTGGAGCTGGGGTTGGTGCTGCAGTTGCAGGGGTTGTTGCCGCCTGTTTTGGTGCGGGCGTTGTCTCAGTGGATGTGACCGCCTTTTGGGTTATTGGATTAGGGGTTACCCTTTGGGGGCAACTCCTAGCCATGTGGCCCTGCTTTTGGCAGAACCAACAGTGTGGACGACGGCCCTCCACCACTACCGTTATGCTGGCGTCTTTGTATGTCAGCAGCGGTGGTATTGCCTGAAAACCTTTCCTCTTCAGCCTCATTGCTATTGTGTAGCAGCCCAGGTGAGTCCCAGTTTTTGACCGTATTGGGGTCACCTGTTCTACCTCACCGTACTGGCTGAAGAGGCATCCTAATACTTCCGCAGGTATTTGGGTTGGCACATTAAATACCTGCACCCGAGTCCTTCTCTTGCCCTGGTATTCAGGTGTTAGTTTGACTCTCCCATGCTTTATTTCTTGGAGGGAGAGTCTCTCTGCATCTTCCTTGGTGGGTAGGAGGATGTCCCACATGGCGTAGCTCCTCTGGTACAGGTATAATACCGGGATATTTAGCTTATGTAGGAGCCCTGCCATGTCTTCCTTTTTCATCCCTAGGAGGCGGTTTTCCGGCATATCCGAGATGATGAGGGAGAGCACTCTGTCTTCGATTGCCTCCCAAGCGCCTGGCACTGGTTTAATTTCTGCCTCCTCTATGTATTGTCTGTACTTGGTCAAGTACAAGTCTTTATACTCTTGAGGGGACAGTTGCTTCTCTACAGTCTTCCCCCATGTCGACCCTCTTGTTGGTGTTGGATCTTTGGTGAGGTTGGACTGTTTTTGCTGTTCCTTGGCGGAAGGGTTGCTATTTTGAGGGGCATTTCCCTTTCCGCTTTCCTTTGGGACCGACTCTCCCTGCTCTATACTTCTTCCAGGAAATACTTCCCTTTTTGGGGAGTCGGCCTCCTGGGGAGCATTGTCCTTGGGAGCTTTTGCCCCTTTTGTTTTGGGGAGGTTTAGGCTGTATGCCCCCTCGTTTTCTTGATTTGCTCCCCTTTTGGGGCAGTAGCCCTCCTGGGGAGCACTGTCTCTCTTATCGTCCTTTGGGGCTACTGCCTCTTGATTTTTGTTGTCAGAGCGGGATGCCCTGTCCAACATTGTTTTTTCTCCCCTTTGTGGGGAGTCGCCCTCTTGGGGAGCTGCTGGTGAGTTTTCTCCCTTCTGGGGGGCGTCCTTCGGTTTCGTGTCCGGGCGGTATGCCCCGTTGCTTTTTGCTTCCCCTGTTGGGGAGCCGTCCTCTTGGGGAGCAGTTTTTCTTGTGGTAGCCTCCTGGCTGGGGGTATCTGTATTGGTGGTCCCCGGGCTGGGGGTGTCCATTTTTGAAAAAAGCTCTCTCTCTTCTGTATAATTCACCAAAATGAGTGACGTGGAGTCGGCGTCCAAATTGGGAGCCGACTTTGGCGCCAAAAAGAAGTGGCGCCAAAGGCGGCAAGAGGGGAGATAGAACTGAGAGAGGGAGTGGGAGGTTAGTGGAGGGAAGAGAGAAAGTGTTTCCGACCCTCCCTCGCGGGAAGGTCGTAAATTATCAGCTCGGATCCCCCCCCCGTGGGGGAGGGGGGAGAGCAGAGAAAGACAGACAAAGTGGGGGTGCGGACAGAACGCTACCCAACAAGCTCTCCGGGCACGAGAATGTGTCGCCAGAACACGACTGCCTATCGCTGTGTATGTATCAGAGAACAGATACTACACTTTGAGATATTAAATCTTTTATTCATGTTAAAAAAAATACAGTAAAATTAACGGTGAACAAAAAACTTAGGCACATGGCCAACTCAAAAGGGGGGATTTTGGGGGTCGTTGGTCATCCTTGTCGCTCCAGAACTAAACAAAGTCAAAAGTTTCTCCCAGCTAGTATCTTCTTTCACCATAATACCGCATTCACCCTTTCATCTTGGGGGACGTCCTAGTAACTCCCAATTTTTAAAACATTTTTTATTGACGTGTAAAAACAAAAAAGATAACAATAAAATGGTAACAATAATTCATTTGTGTCGAGGGAGGGGGAAGAAAAAACAAAAGGTGATTAGTAGGACCCTCCCAACCCCGTCTAGTTGATAGACTGCCCGTTCCACTAGGTTTGTAAAAGGAACCTCGCTTCTGCGGGTCAGTCTCTAGGTGGGGATGCCCTCTAGATGGGGGTGAATGGAGAAAAGAAAATTTTGTGGGTAAGGGATGGAGGTTAGTTTGTATTTCTTTTTCTCCAAGATGGGTAAAATTTAGAGGAAGGGGTGAAAAACAAAAATTGCAGGTAAGAGGGGATGGGGATCTTGGAGGCTTCCTAATCGGGGAGGGATGGAACACACACTCAGCTAGCTGAGAGACTACTTGTTTAATTTAACTTTACAGAACTGCGCGTTCCACACCTAGGCGGGGAACACGTATTCGAATTTGGCTCCTCTTCGTACACACAGACTTGCCACATGTATCCATCTTCTGTCAAATGCCGCGCGATGCAGCCTTCTTCTATCACATCTGATCTTCACCCGTAGTTGGTGTTTAAAGAACGCGATCAGATCTTGATCAGAAAAAGACAACACCCCCCGGCAACCTTGCAGACGCGACGTCCAAATCACCATTCTCGCCACGGCCAGAATCGTAACGTAGACCATTTGTCTTTCCCGGTCCCACGGCGGCCTCACGTTGTCCACAACATTGGATACAGTAATTGGGCGAGGATGCTCAGGATCGATGCGAGCCGTCACCCCACTGACATACGACCAGTACTGGCGGAGTTCGCGGCAATCAAAGAAAGCGTGATCCGTAGTTTCCACAGCCGTTGTCCCACAACGGGGACAATCGGGCGACTCCAGAAACCCAGAACTGCATTGTATGTTGTTGAGTGGAAGTGCATTTCGGGCCAATCGCCAGGTCAGAGAGAACTCCGAATTGTTCAGATGACTCGAACCTGGCGCCCAGCTCCACGCGGAGCGGATCTCACTCTGCTGCCACCCCAAACGCGCGCATAGCGGGTCGTCAGCGGCCTCCCTCACTAGATCCCTGTGGAGTTCCCTACGGGTAGCAGTCACAAGGTCACTGGACCTTGGTAGTCGTTTTAGCGCGGCTCGGCACTCTTTCATGTAGGCAGATTCTCCCCGCGGCCTGCGACGGCTCTCGATGGAAGGGTCGAGAACGAGGTCGGGGAAGGCGGCAGTAACCACGGGGTGCCACGGTTGGTCCTCCTGCATATAGTTGCTCAGGAAGGCCAGTCTCTCAGCATCTCGATGACACTTCAAGTCCGGCATTCCCAAGCCTCCCTCACACGGACGTTGAATACAGACCTGTCTGCTCACCCAGTGTCTTCCTCTGTCCCAAAGGAGCGAGGACAAGAGTTCGACGAGAGCTTTTAGGTGTTGTGCAGGCAGGGGAAGTACGGCCAGTCGGTAAAGGATGAGAGGAAAGACGTAAGTGGCGCACGCCTCAGCTCTACCCTTTAAGGAAAGTTTCCTAGGAAGCCACGAACTGACTGCAGCCTCCACCTTTGACCGTACCTCCAACCAATTCTTGTCAAGCTGGAGACCCGGTCCGAACCACACGCCGAGGATCCGGACCGGGCCATCTGTCCAGCTGAAGGGCGCAGGGAGGTTTGCGTTGCCACTCCATGCGCCCAACCGCAGTCCTACCGACTTGTTGCGGTTTATCTTGGCCCCTGTAATTCTTTCGTACTGTGTGAGTGCCTCCGACACGACCTCAATGTCTCTGGAGCCCGACACGAAGATCGTGACATCATCGGCGAACGCGGATACCTTGGCAGCTGAGCCGCCAGGCAGAGCCATTCCGCGCAGGGCCGAATTTGCCTCCCCATGTCTCAGCTTGCGGAGAAGAGGCTCCAAAGCCAGGACATAAAGCAGGGGCGACAGCGGACAACCCTGACGAACCGACCGAGAGATAACAAAGGGTTTCGAGCGCTTTCCGTTCACTTGCACGACAGCCATGGGCTGCCGATACATTATGGAGATCCACTTGCAAAAGTCCGGTTTAAAACCGGCGGCCTCTAAGACAGATGCCAGGAAACGATGGTCGACCCTATCGAAAGCTTTGGACTGATCTAAGTTTATCAGCGCGGCTTCTGTGTCGTCATCTATTCCCCCCTCTAGGATCATGCGGATCAGGTGCAAGTTGTTCTGAATCGATCTCCCCTTCACAGCGTAGTTCTGTTCTGGTTCAACCAACTCGTCGATAACAACCTGCAGCCGATTCGACAGGACCTTGGCCAAAATCTTCAACTCTGTGTTTAGCAGAGTTATGGGCCTGTAGTCATCTAACTCTTCCCCTCCATGCCCGTCACCTTTCTTCAGCAATGTGATCACTCCCTTGGTCACCTGCCCTGGGATGGATCCCTGAGCAAACCAATGGTTGAACATATCCGTCAGAAGAGGCAGAAACATGGGCGACAGCCTCAAGTACAGTTCGTATGGCAGACCATCAAGTCCTGGCGATCTGTCACAGCTGACCTGCTTCAGCGCAGTAAAGACCTCCTGCTCCGTCACCCGGCCCTCGCAACCAGCCGCTCTAGCCGCCTCGAGGCGGGGAGAGTCGGCCAAATAGTCGCTAAACTCAAGGACCGGAAGATCGGGCTGCTGCGTAAAACGCTCCTCGAAATGTTCTCGAAACCCCTCGCAGATCTCCCGAGTCGATTCCAGGGTGCGTCCATTCGGATGTTTGATTTTTGCAATATATTTGTCCGAGCCACGCCTAGAAACCTCACGGCGCACGTCTGCATCAGAATTGACTGCTTCGTTGCCTATCTTTCTAAGCCTAGCTCTAACTACTTGGCCTTCGTAACGCTCGCTAGTCTCGCGTAGAAGGTCCTGCTTAGCTAGTTCCTGACTAACCCTATCACCCTCCCCGGTAGCCTGGGCTAGTTTCTGCTCTAGCTTCTTCTTCGTCTTGGCCTTATCTAGTGCGAGGCGCTGGGCATACTTGACGGAGAAGCTTCTGATCTTGGCTTTGAGACCTAACCACCACTTACTCCCGGTAACCGCCCCCACTAGTGCCTTTTTAATCAATTCTCTTAACTGATCTTGGAAGTCTTGTCTCTCCAGAAGGGAGGTGTTTAACTTCCAGTACCCCGCTAACTTAGGCCTATTTCCTAGCTTCAGCCGGGCCATAACTAATTTATGGTCCGTCTGGCCTAGCCAAGTGAACGTGGGACAAGATAAGAAGTCTACTTCGCCTCTCCTAACTAACATCCTGTCCAAATAAGTATTTGGATAGGAGGAAACACTATTGGTCCACGTCCACATCTCCCGCCCTGGATGCTCGACCCGAAACCTGTCGACCAGACCGCATCTAGCCATCAGATCAGCCAGGCTGGACTCGCACCTCTCCGATCCTCTAGCTCCGCCTCCTACCTTATCTATGTCGGGGTCTAAGATGGAATTCCAATCCCCCATTAGCACTACCCGCTTCCGACAATCTACAAACGCGTCAAGCTGACTGAAGAATGAGACCCTCTCACGAGCGGTGCTGGGCGCATGAACCGCAATCACCCGAAACACAGAATCTTTTACGGCAACATCGGCCACAACCAGCCTACCCACTGCATCTCTATGGACAACGTCGACCGTCGCCGACAGGGTACGTTTAACCAGCACGGAAACTCCCTTCCCCCGCGGGCTGCCATATGCTGAGAAAACCTCAAAGTCTCGGGCCAGCACCTGACAGTCCACAGAGGAAACGAAATGCGTCTCCTGAATCGCAGCGACATCCACTCCCAGGGACAAGAGGTCGTGCCGGAGGCGAGCCGCCCGGCCCGATGATCTCAAGCCCCTCGCATTCAGACTAGCCAAATTCAAAGCCATGGTACCTACCTTAAGGTGTGTTACACTCAGCTCCGAAGTCAGCCGGGGAAAGGACACCGACGTTGTGTGCAATGCTCAAGGTGGTCAGGTTTTTCATGTCCTGACCTTCTCTCACAATGCCGCCGACATCCAAAGGGTAGGTCAATTTAAGGGCCCTATAGAGTGACGGATGGACCAACACTGGGACCCTTCCCTTGCATTGTTTTGACAGTTCATCAAGAGAAGGGTCATTTTTTTTAACCAGTTCAATTCCCGGAAACGCCCCTTCAGCGGCCTGCAGCCTTGTCCACAAGTTGGTCTTGCAGGCCTCTGGAGTTCTGACAAAGGTTATTAGGAGTGGGGCGTCCGGGAAATTATAGGGGATATTTACATCTTTCCCCTCTATCTGTTTGTAATCGAGCAGAGGTTTTAAGTTTTTCCTCTGCCGATGGGAAATGTCTGTGGCCACAGATAGAGGGTCTACATAACATAGTTCCTCAGGGGCAAGGACCTTTGGTCTGCAAGAGGCAGAGGAGTCTCTCCTCTCCCTCGGTTCATTCTTTTCATTTTCTTTTTGGGGTAGTGGCTCAGTTTGCCTTGGTGTGGGGACGGGTGTTTGTGTGGTGCCTGGTGTTGGTGTTGGTGTTGGTGCAGTGTTTGGTGTTGGTGCGGTGTCTGGTGTTGGTGTTGGTGCGGTGTCTGGTGTTGGTGTGGTGTCTGGTGTTGGTGCGGTGTCTGGTGTTAGTGCGGTGTCTGGTGTTGGTGCGGTGTCTGGTGTTGTTGCAGTGTGTGGTTTGGGGGTGGAAGTGGATTTTGTTGTTAGGGGTGGTGTATGTTCACAGGGAGTGGGGGCCACCTTTTCTTCCTCTTTTCTTCTTTTGTTTTTCTTTTTCATTCTTTCGAATGAACCGGGGAGAGGTGAGGTTGAGTTCCTCTCCCTCTCACTTGCGGATTCATCCTCAGAGGAGCAGTCTTTTCTCCGCTTGATCCCCGTCTCGATTGGTGTGGGGACCGTTGGTTGTGTCTGCTCCTCTATTTGCTGCTGCAGCTGTTTTTGTTGTTGCTGCTCTCGCTGGTGTCGTTGCTGCTGCTGCTTCTGCTGCACTTGCTGATTTTGCTGTTGCAGTAGTTGCTGCTGCAGTTGTTTCCGCGGCATTGGCTGCGGTGGCTGTTGTTGTTTCTGCATTTGCAGAGGCTCCTGCCTCGATTTTTGGGCTGGTGGTGGGACGGTGGCAGAAGGGATTAAGTGTTTCCGCTTTTGTCTCACTACCGTGCTCCATTCTTCCCCCTTGGCCTCCTGGGTGGTTTGAGTTTTCCTTGGAGCTGGGGTTGGTGCTGCAGTTGCAGGGGTTGTTGCCGCCTGTTTTGGTGCGGGCGTTGTCTCAGTGGATGTGACCGCCTTTTGGGTTATTGGATTAGGGGTTACCCTTTGGGGGCAACTCCTAGCCATGTGGCCCTGCTTTTGGCAGAACCAACAGTGTGGACGACGGCCCTCCACCACTACCGTTATGCTGGCGTCTTTGTATGTCAGCAGCGGTGGTATTGCCTGAAAACCTTTCCTCTTCAGCCTCATTGCTATTGTGTAGCAGCCCAGGTGAGTCCCAGTTTTTGACCGTATTGGGGTCACCTGTTCTACCTCACCGTACTGGCTGAAGAGGCATCCTAATACTTCCGCAGGTATTTGGGTTGGCACATTAAATACCTGCACCCGAGTCCTTCTCTTGCCCTGGTATTCAGGTGTTAGTTTGACTCTCCCATGCTTTATTTCTTGGAGGGAGAGTCTCTCTGCATCTTCCTTGGTGGGTAGGAGGATGTCCCACATGGCGTAGCTCCTCTGGTACAGGTATAATACCGGGATATTTAGCTTATGTAGGAGCCCTGCCATGTCTTCCTTTTTCATCCCTAGGAGGCGGTTTTCCGGCATATCCGAGATGATGAGGGAGAGCACTCTGTCTTCGATTGCCTCCCAAGCGCCTGGCACTGGTTTAATTTCTGCCCCCTCTATGTATTGTCTGTACTTGGTCAAGTACAAGTCTTTATACTCTTGAGGGGACAGTTGCTTCTCTACAGTCTTCCCCCATGCCAACCCTCTTGTTGGTGTTGGATCTTTGGTGAGGTTGGACTGTTTTTGCTGTTCCTTGGCGGAAGGGTTGCTATTTTGAGGGGCATTTCCCTTTCCGCTTTCCTTTGGGACCGACTCTCCCTGCTCTATACTTCTTCCAGGAAATACTTCCCTTTTTGGGGAGTCGGCCTCCTGGGGAGCATTGTCCTTGGGAGCTTTTGCCCCTTTTGTTTTGGGGAGGTTTAGGCTGTATGCCCCCTCGTTTTCTTGATTTGCTCCCCTTTTGGGGCAGTAGCCCTCCTGGGGAGCACTGTCTCTCTTATCGTCCTTTGGGGCTACTGCCTCTTGATTTTTGTTGTCAGAGCGGGATGCCCTGTCCAACATTGTTTTTTCTCCCCTTTGTGGGGAGTCGCCCTCTTGGGGAGCTGCTGGTGAGTTTTCTCCCTTCTGGGGGGCGTCCTTCGGTTTCGTGTCCGGGCGGTATGCCCCGTTGCTTTTTGCTTCCCCTGTTGGGGAGCCGTCCTCTTGGGGAGCAGTTTTTCTTGTGGTAGTCTCCTGGCTGGGGGTATCTGTATTGGTGGTCCCCGGGCTGGGGGTGTCCATTTTTGAAAAAAGCTCTCTCTCTTCTGTATAATTCACCAAAATGAGTGACGTGGAGTCGGCGTCCAAATTGGGAGCCGACTTTGGCGCCAAAAAGAAGTGGCGCCAAAGGCGGCAAGAGGGGAGATAGAACTGAGAGAGGGAGTGGGAGGTTAGTGGAGGGAAGAGAGAAAGTGTTTCCGACCCTCCCTCGCGGGAAGGTCGTAAATTATCAGCTCGGATCCCCCCCCGTGGGGGAGGGGGGAGAGCAGAGAAAGACAGACAAAGTGGGGGTGCGGACAGAACGCTACCCAACAAGCTCTCCGGGCACGAGAATGTGTCGCCAGAACACGACTGCCTATCGCTGTGTATGTATCAGAGAACAGATACTACACTTTGAGATATTAAATCTTTTATTCATGTTAAAAAAATACAGTAAAATTAACGGTGAACAAAAAACTTAGGCACATGGCCAACTCAAAAGGGGGGATTTTGGGGGTCGTTGGTCATCCTTGTCGCTCCAGAACTAAACAAAGTCAAAAGTTTCTCCCAGCTAGTATCTTCTTTCACCATAATACCGCATTCACCCTTTCATCTTGGGGGACGTCCTAGTAACTCCCAATTTTTAAAACATTTTTTATTGACGTGTAAAAACAAAAAAGATAACAATAAAATGGTAACAATAATTCATTTGTGTCGAGGGAGGGGGAAGAAAAAACAAAAGGTGATTAGTAGGACCCTCCCAACCCCGTCTAGTTGATAGACTGCCCGTTCCACTAGGTTTGTAAAAGGAACCTCGCTTCTGCGGGTCAGTCTCTAGGTGGGGATGCCCTCTAGATGGGGGTGAATGGAGAAAAGAAAATTTTGTGGGTAAGGGATGGAGGTTAGTTTGTATTTCTTTTTCTCCAAGATGGGTAAAATTTAGAGGAAGGGGTGAAAAACAAAAATTGCAGGTAAGAGGGGATGGGGATCTTGGAGGCTTCCTAATCGGGGAGGGATGGAACACACACTCAGCTAGCTGAGAGACTACTTGTTTAATTTAACTTTACAGAACTGCGCGTTCCACACCTAGGCGGGGAACACGTATTCGAATTTGGCTCCTCTTCGTACACACAGACTTGCCACATGTATCCATCTTCTGTCAAATGCCGCGCGATGCAGCCTTCTTCTATCACATCTGATCTTCACCCGTAGTTGGTGTTTAAAGAACGCGATCAGATCTTGATCAGAAAAAGACAACACCCCCCGGCAACCTTGCAGACGCGACGTCCAAATCACCATTCTCGCCACGGCCAGAATCGTAACGTAGACCATTTGTCTTTCCCGGTCCCACGGCGGCCTCACGTTGTCCACAACATTGGATACAGTAATTGGGCGAGGATGCTCAGGATCGATGCGAGCCGTCACCCCACTGACATACGACCAGTACTGGCGGAGTTCGCGGCAATCAAAGAAAGCGTGATCCGTAGTTTCCACAGCCGTTGTCCCACAACGGGGACAATCGGGCGACTCCAGAAACCCAGAACTGCATTGTATGTTGTTGAGTGGAAGTGCATTTCGGGCCAATCGCCAGGTCAGAGAGAACTCCGAATTGTTCAGATGACTCGAACCTGGCGCCCAGCTCCACGCGGAGCGGATCTCACTCTGCTGCCACCCCAAACGCGCGCATAGCGGGTCGTCAGCGGCCTCCCTCACTAGATCCCTGTGGAGTTCCCTACGGGTAGCAGTCACAAGGTCACTGGACCTTGGTAGTCGTTTTAGCGCGGCTCGGCACTCTTTCATGTAGGCAGATTCTCCCCGCGGCCTGCGACGGCTCTCGATGGAAGGGTCGAGAACGAGGTCGGGGAAGGCGGCAGTAATCACGGGGTGCCACGGTTGGTCCTCCTGCATATAGTTGCTCAGGAAGGCCAGTCTCTCAGCATCTCGATGACACTTCAAGTCCGGCATTCCCAAGCCTCCCTCACACGGACGTTGAATACAGACCTGTCTGCTCACCCAGTGTCTTCCTCTGTCCCAAAGGAGCGAGGACAAGAGTTCGACGAGAGCTTTTAGGTGTTGTGCAGGCAGGGGAAGTACGGCCAGTCGGTAAAGGATGAGAGGAAAGACGTAAGTGGCGCACGCCTCAGCTCTACCCTTTAAGGAAAGTTTCCTAGGAAGCCACGAACTGACTGCAGCCTCCACCTTTGACCGTACCTCCAACCAATTCTTGTCAAGCTGGAGACCCGGTCCGAACCACACGCCGAGGATCCGGACCGGGCCATCTGTCCAGCTGAAGGGCGCAGGGAGGTTTGCGTTGCCACTCCATGCGCCCAACCGCAGTCCTACCGACTTGTTGCGGTTTATCTTGGCCCCTGTAATTCTTTCGTACTGTGTGAGTGCCTCCGACACGACCTCAATGTCTCTGGAGCCCGACACGAAGATCGTGACATCATCGGCGAACGCGGATACCTTGGCAGCTGAGCCGCCAGGCAGAGCCATTCCGCGCAGGGCCGAATTTGCCTCCCCATGTCTCAGCTTGCGGAGAAGAGGCTCCAAAGCCAGGACATAAAGCAGGGGCGACAGCGGACAACCCTGACGAACCGACCGAGAGATAACAAAGGGTTTCGAGCGCTTTCCGTTCACTTGCACGACAGCCATGGGCTGCCGATACATTATGGAGATCCACTTGCAAAAGTCCGGTTTAAAACCGGCGGCCTCTAAGACAGATGCCAGGAAACGATGGTCGACCCTATCGAAAGCTTTGGACTGATCTAAGTTTATCAGCGCGGCTTCTGTGTCGTCATCTATTCCCCCCTCTAGGATCATGCGGATCAGGTGCAAGTTGTTCTGAATCGATCTCCCCTTCACAGCGTAGTTCTGTTCTGGTTCAACCAACTCGTCGATAACAACCTGCAGCCGATTCGACAGGACCTTGGCCAAAATCTTCAACTCTGTGTTTAGCAGAGTTATGGGCCTGTAGTCATCTAACTCTTCCCCTCCATGCCCGTCACCTTTCTTCAGCAATGTGATCACTCCCTTGGTCACCTGCCCTGGGATGGATCCCTGAGCAAACCAATGGTTGAACATATCCGTCAGAAGAGGCAGAAACATGGGCGACAGCCTCAAGTACAGTTCGTATGGCAGACCATCAAGTCCTGGCGATCTGTCACAGCTGACCTGCTTCAGCGCAGTAAAGACCTCCTGCTCCGTCACCCGGCCCTCGCAACCAGCCGCTCTAGCCGCCTCGAGGCGGGGAGAGTCGGCCAAATAGTCGCTAAACTCAAGGACCGGAAGATCGGGCTGCTGCGTAAAACGCTCCTCGAAATGTTCTCGAAACCCCTCGCAGATCTCCCGAGTCGATTCCAGGGTGCGTCCATTCGGATGTTTGATTTTTGCAATATATTTGTCCGAGCCACGCCTAGAAACCTCACGGCGCACGTCTGCATCAGAATTGACTGCTTCGTTGCCTATCTTTCTAAGCCTAGCTCTAACTACTTGGCCTTCGTAACGCTCGCTAGTCTCGCGTAGAAGGTCCTGCTTAGCTAGTTCCTGACTAACCCTATCACCCTCCCCGGTAGCCTGGGCTAGTTTCTGCTCTAGCTTCTTCTTCGTCTTGGCCTTATCTAGTGCGAGGCGCTGGGCATACTTGACGGAGAAGCTTCTGATCTTGGCTTTGAGACCTAACCACCACTTACTCCCGGTAACCGCCCCCACTAGTGCCTTTTTAATCAATTCTCTTAACTGATCTTGGAAGTCTTGTCTCTCCAGAAGGGAGGTGTTTAACTTCCAGTACCCCGCTAACTTAGGCCTATTTCCTAGCTTCAGCCGGGCCATAACTAATTTATGGTCCGTCTGGCCTAGCCAAGTGAACGTGGGACAAGATAAGAAGTCTACTTCGCCTCTCCTAACTAACATCCTGTCCAAATAAGTATTTGGATAGGAGGAAACACTATTGGTCCACGTCCACATCTCCCGCCCTGGATGCTCGACCCGAAACCTGTCGACCAGACCGCATCTAGCCATCAGATCAGCCAGGCTGGACTCGCACCTCTCCGATCCTCTAGCTCCGCCTCCTACCTTATCTATGTCGGGGTCTAAGATGGAATTCCAATCCCCCATTAGCACTACCCGCTTCCGACAATCTACAAACGCGTCAAGCTGACTGAAGAATGAGACCCTCTCACGAGCGGTGCTGGGCGCATGAACCGCAATCACCCGAAACACAGAATCTTTTACGGCAACATCGGCCACAACCAGCCTACCCACTGCATCTCTATGGACAACGTCGACCGTCGCCGACAGGGTACGTTTAACCAGCACGGAAACTCCCTTCCCCCGCGGGCTGCCATATGCTGAGAAAACCTCAAAGTCTCGGGCCAGCACCTGACAGTCCACAGAGGAAACGAAATGCGTCTCCTGAATCGCAGCGACATCCACTCCCAGGGACAAGAGGTCGTGCCGGAGGCGAGCCGCCCGGCCCGATGATCTCAAGCCCCTCGCATTCAGACTAGCCAAATTCAAAGCCATGGTACCTACCTTAAGGTGTGTTACACTCAGCTCCGAAGTCAGCCGGGGAAAGGACACCGACGTTGTGTGCAATGCTCAAGGTGGTCAGGTTTTTCATGTCCTGACCTTCTCTCACAATGCCGCCGACATCCAAAGGGTAGGTCAATTTAAGGGCCCTATAGAGTGACGGATGGACCAACACTGGGACCCTTCCCTTGCATTGTTTTGACAGTTCATCAAGAGAAGGGTCATTTTTTTTAACCAGTTCAATTCCCGGAAACGCCCCTTCAGCGGCCTGCAGCCTTGTCCACAAGTTGGTCTTGCAGGCCTCTGGAGTTCTGACAAAGGTTATTAGGAGTGGGGCGTCCGGGAAATTTGAGGGGATATTTACATCTTTCCCCTCTATCTGTTTGTAATCGAGCAGAGGTTTTAAGTTTTTCCTCTGCCGATGGGAAATGTCTGTGGCCACAGATAGAGGGTCTACATAACATAGTTCCTCAGGGGCAAGGACCTTTGGTCTGCAAGAGGCAGAGGAGTCTCTCCTCTCCCTCGGTTCATTCTTTTCATTTTCTTTTTGGGGTAGTGGCTCAGTTTGCCTTGGTGTGGGGACGGGTGTTTGTGTGGTGCCTGGTGTTGGTGTTGGTGTTGGTGCAGTGTTTGGTGTTGGTGCGGTGTCTGGTGTTGGTGTTGGTGCGGTGTCTGGTGTTGGTGTGGTGTCTCGTGTTGGTGCGGTGTCTGGTGTTAGTGCGGTGTCTGGTGTTGGTGCGGTGTCTGGTGTTGTTGCAGTGTGTGGTTTGGGGGTGGAAGTGGATTTTGTTGTTAGGGGTGGTGTATGTTCACAGGGAGTGGGGGCCACCTTTTCTTCCTCTTTTCTTCTTTTGTTTTTCTTTTTCATTCTTTCGAATGAACCGGGGAGAGGTGAGGTTGAGTTCCTCTCCCTCTCACTTGCGGATTCATCCTCAGAGGAGCAGTCTTTTCTCCGCTTGATCCCCGTCTCGATTGGTGTGGGGACCGTTGGTTGTGTCTGCTCCTCTATTTGCTGCTGCAGCTGTTTTTGTTGTTGCTGCTCTCGCTGGTGTCGTTGCTGCTGCTGCTTCTGCTGCACTTGCTGATTTTGCTGTTGCAGTAGTTGCTGCTGCAGTTGTTTCCGCGGCATTGGCTGCGGTGGCTGTTGTTGTTTCTGCATTTGCAGAGGCTCCTGCCTCGATTTTTGGGCTGGTGGTGGGACGGTGGCAGAAGGGATTAAGTGTTTCCGCTTTTGTCTCACTACCGTGCTCCATTCTTCCCCCTTGGCCTCCTGGGTGGTTTGAGTTTTCCTTGGAGCTGGGGTTGGTGCTGCAGTTGCAGGGGTTGTTGCCGCCTGTTTTGGTGCGGGCGTTGTCTCAGTGGATGTGACCGCCTTTTGGGTTATTGGATTAGGGGTTACCCTTTGGGGGCAACTCCTAGCCATGTGGCCCTGCTTTTGGCAGAACCAACAGTGTGGACGACGGCCCTCCACCACTACCGTTATGCTGGCGTCTTTGTATGTCAGCAGCGGTGGTATTGCCTGAAAACCTTTCCTCTTCAGCCTCATTGCTATTGTGTAGCAGCCCAGGTGAGTCCCAGTTTTTGACCGTATTGGGGTCACCTGTTCTACCTCACCGTACTGGCTGAAGAGGCATCCTAATACTTCCGCAGGTATTTGGGTTGGCACATTAAATACCTGCACCCGAGTCCTTCTCTTGCCCTGGTATTCAGGTGTTAGTTTGACTCTCCCATGCTTTATTTCTTGGAGGGAGAGTCTCTCTGCATCTTCCTTGGTGGGTAGGAGGATGTCCCACATGGCGTAGCTCCTCTGGTACAGGTATAATACCGGGATATTTAGCTTATGTAGGAGCCCTGCCATGTCTTCCTTTTTCATCCCTAGGAGGCGGTTTTCCGGCATATCCGAGATGATGAGGGAGAGCACTCTGTCTTCGATTGCCTCCCAAGCGCCTGGCACTGGTTTGATTTCTGCCCCCTCTATGTATTGTCTGTACTTGGTCAAGTACAAGTCTTTATACTCTTGAGGGGACAGTTGCTTCTCTACAGTCTTCCCCCATGCCAACCCTCTTGTTGGTGTTGGATCTTTGGTGAGGTTGGACTGTTTTTGCTGTTCCTTGGCGGAAGGGTTGCTATTTTGAGGGGCATTTCCCTTTCCGCTTTCCTTTGGGACCGACTCTCCCTGCTCTATACTTCTTCCAGGAAATACTTCCCTTTTTGGGGAGTCGGCCTCCTGGGGAGCATTGTCCTTGGGAGCTTTTGCCCCTTTTGTTTTGGGGAGGTTTAGGCTGTATGCCCCCTCGTTTTCTTGATTTGCTCCCCTTTTGGGGCAGTAGCCCTCCTGGGGAGCACTGTCTCTCTTATCGTCCTTTGGGGCTACTGCCTCTTGATTTTTGTTGTCAGAGCGGGATGCCCTGTCCAACATTGTTTTTTCTCCCCTTTGTGGGGAGTCGCCCTCTTGGGGAGCTGCTGGTGAGTTTTCTCCCTTCTGGGGGGCGTCCTTCGGTTTCGTGTCCGGGCGGTATGCCCCGTTGCTTTTTGCTTCCCCTGTTGGGGAGCCGTCCTCTTGGGGAGCAGTTTTTCTTGTGGTAGCCTCCTGGCTGGGGGTATCTGTATTGGTGGTCCCCGGGCTGGGGGTGTCCATTTTTGAAAAAAGCTCTCTCTCTTCTGTATAATTCACCAAAATGAGTGACGTGGAGTCGGCGTCCAAATTGGGAGCCGACTTTGGCGCCAAAAAGAAGTGGCGCCAAAGGCGGCAAGAGGGGAGATAGAACTGAGAGAGGGAGTGGGAGGTTAGTGGAGGGAAGAGAGAAAGTGTTTCCGACCCTCCCTCGCGGGAAGGTCGTAAATTATCAGCTCGGATCCCCCCCCGTGGGGGAGGGGGGAGAGCAGAGAAAGACAGACAAAGTGGGGGTGCGGACAGAACGCTACCCAACAAGCTCTCCGGGCACGAGAATGTGTCGCCAGAACACGACTGCCTATCGCTGTGTATGTATCAGAGAACAGATACTACACTTTGAGATATTAAATCTTTTATTCATGTTAAAAAAATACAGTAAAATTAACGGTGAACAAAAAACTTAGGCACATGGCCAACTCAAAAGGGGGGATTTTGGGGGTCGTTGGTCATCCTTGTCGCTCCAGAACTAAACAAAGTCAAAAGTTTCTCCCAGCTAGTATCTTCTTTCACCATAATACCGCATTCACCCTTTCATCTTGGGGGACGTCCTAGTAACTCCCAATTTTTAAAACATTTTTTATTGACGTGTAAAAACAAAAAAGATAACAATAAAATGGTAACAATAATTCATTTGTGTCGAGGGAGGGGGAAGAAAAAACAAAAGGTGATTAGTAGGACCCTCCCAACCCCGTCTAGTTGATAGACTGCCCGTTCCACTAGGTTTGTAAAAGGAACCTCGCTTCTGCGGGTCAGTCTCTAGGTGGGGATGCCCTCTAGATGGGGGTGAATGGAGAAAAGAAAATTTTGTGGGTAAGGGATGGAGGTTAGTTTGTATTTCTTTTTCTCCAAGATGGGTAAAATTTAGAGGAAGGGGTGAAAAACAAAAATTGCAGGTAAGAGGGGATGGGGATCTTGGAGGCTTCCTAATCGGGGAGGGATAGAACACACACTCAGCTAGCTGAGAGACTACTTGTTTAATTTAACTTTACAGAACTGCGCGTTCCACACCTAGGCGGGGAACACGTATTCGAATTTGGCTCCTCTTCGTACACACAGACTTGCCACATGTATCCATCTTCTGTCAAATGCCGCGCGATGCAGCCTTCTTCTATCACATCTGATCTTCACCCGTAGTTGGTGTTTAAAGAACGCGATCAGATCTTGATCAGAAAAAGACAACACCCCCCGGCAACCTTGCAGACGCGACGTCCAAATCACCATTCTCGCCACGGCCAGAATCGTAACGTAGACCATTTGTCTTTCCCGGTCCCACGGCGGCCTCACGTTGTCCACAACATTGGATACAGTAATTGGGCGAGGATGCTCAGGATCGATGCGAGCCGTCACCCCACTGACATACGACCAGTACTGGCGGAGTTCGCGGCAATCAAAGAAAGCGTGATCCGTAGTTTCCACAGCCGTTGTCCCACAACGGGGACAATCGGGCGACTCCAGAAACCCAGAACTGCATTGTATGTTGTTGAGTGGAAGTGCATTTCGGGCCAATCGCCAGGTCAGAGAGAACTCCGAATTGTTCAGATGACTCGAACCTGGCGCCCAGCTCCACGCGGAGCGGATCTCACTCTGCTGCCACCCCAAACGCGCGCATAGCGGGTCGTCAGCGGCCTCCCTCACTAGATCCCTGTGGAGTTCCCTACGGGTAGCAGTCACAAGGTCACTGGACCTTGGTAGTCGTTTTAGCGCGGCTCGGCACTCTTTCATGTAGGCAGATTCTCCCCGCGGCCTGCGACGGCTCTCGATGGAAGGGTCGAGAACGAGGTCGGGGAAGGCGGCAGTAACCACGGGGTGCCACGGTTGGTCCTCCTGCATATAGTTGCTCAGGAAGGCCAGTCTCTCAGCATCTCGATGACACTTCAAGTCCGGCATTCCCAAGCCTCCCTCACACGGACGTTGAATACAGACCTGTCTGCTCACCCAGTGTCTTCCTCTGTCCCAAAGGAGCGAGGACAAGAGTTCGACGAGAGCTTTTAGGTGTTGTGCAGGCAGGGGAAGTACGGCCAGTCGGTAAAGGATGAGAGGAAAGACGTAAGTGGCGCACGCCTCAGCTCTACCCTTTAAGGAAAGTTTCCTAGGAAGCCACGAACTGACTGCAGCCCCACCTTTGACCGTACCTCCAACCAATTCTTGTCAAGCTGGAGACCCGGTCCGAACCACACGCCGAGGATCCGGACCGGGCCATCTGTCCAGCTGAAGGGCGCAGGGAGGTTTGCGTTGCCACTCCATGCGCCCAACCGCAGTCCTACCGACTTGTTGCGGTTTATCTTGGCCCCTGTAATTCTTTCGTACTGTGTGAGTGCCTCCGACACGACCTCAATGTCTCTGGAGCCCGACACGAAGATCGTGACATCATCGGCGAACGCGGATACCTTGGCAGCTGAGCCGCCAGGCAGAGCCATTCCGCGCAGGGCCGAATTTGCCTCCCCATGTCTCAGCTTGCGGAGAAGAGGCTCCAAAGCCAGGACATAAAGCAGGGGCGACAGCGGACAACCCTGACGAACCGACCGAGAGATAACAAAGGGTTTCGAGCGCTTTCCGTTCACTTGCACGACAGCCATGGGCTGCCGATACATTATGGAGATCCACTTGCAAAAGTCCGGTTTAAAACCGGCGGCCTCTAAGACAGATGCCAGGAAACGATGGTCGACCCTATCGAAGGCTTTGGACTGATCTAAGTTTATCAGCGCGGCTTCTGTGTCGTCATCTATTCCCCCCTCTAGGATCATGCGGATCAGGTGCAAGTTGTTCTGAATCGATCTCCCCTTCACAGCGTAGTTCTGTTCTGGTTCAACCAACTCGTCGATAACAACCTGCAGCCGATTCGACAGGACCTTGGCCAAAATCTTCAACTCTGTGTTTAGCAGAGTTATGGGCCTGTAGTCATCTAACTCTTCCCCTCCATGCCCGTCACCTTTCTTCAGCAATGTGATCACTCCCTTGGTCACCTGCCCTGGGATGGATCCCTGAGCAAACCAATGGTTGAACATATCCGTCAGAAGAGGCAGAAACATGGGCGACAGCCTCAAGTACAGTTCGTATGGCAGACCATCAAGTCCTGGCGATCTGTCACAGCTGACCTGCTTCAGCGCAGTAAAGACCTCCTGCTCCGTCACCCGGCCCTCGCAACCAGCCGCTCTAGCCGCCTCGAGGCGGGGAGAGTCGGCCAAATAGTCGCTAAACTCAAGGACCGGAAGATCGGGCTGCTGCGTAAAACGCTCCTCGAAATGTTCTCGAAACCCCTCGCAGATCTCCCGAGTCGATTCCAGGGTGCGTCCATTCGGATGTTTGATTTTTGCAATATATTTGTCCGAGCCACGCCTAGAAACCTCACGGCGCACGTCTGCATCAGAATTGACTGCTTCGTTGCCTATCTTTCTAAGCCTAGCTCTAACTACTTGGCCTTCGTAACGCTCGCTAGTCTCGCGTAGAAGGTCCTGCTTAGCTAGTTCCTGACTAACCCTATCACCCTCCCCGGTAGCCTGGGCTAGTTTCTGCTCTAGCTTCTTCTTCGTCTTGGCCTTATCTAGTGCGAGGCGCTGGGCATACTTGACGGAGAAGCTTCTGATCTTGGCTTTGAGACCTAACCACCACTTACTCCCGGTAACCGCCCCCACTAGTGCCTTTTTAATCAATTCTCTTAACTGATCTTGGAAGTCTTGTCTCTCCAGAAGGGAGGTGTTTAACTTCCAGTACCCCGCTAACTTAGGCCTATTTCCTAGCTTCAGCCGGGCCATAACTAATTTATGGTCCGTCTGGCCTAGCCAAGTGAACGTGGGACAAGATAAGAAGTCTACTTCGCCTCTCCTAACTAACATCCTGTCCAAATAAGTATTTGGATAGGAGGAAACACTATTGGTCCACGTCCACATCTCCCGCCCTGGATGCTCGACCCGAAACCTGTCGACCAGACCGCATCTAGCCATCAGATCAGCCAGGCTGGACTCGCACCTCTCCGATCCTCTAGCTCCGCCTCCTACCTTATCTATGTCGGGGTCTAAGATGGAATTCCAATCCCCCATTAGCACTACCCGCTTCCGACAATCTACAAACGCGTCAAGCTGACTGAAGAATGAGACCCTCTCACGAGCGGTGCTGGGCGCATGAACCGCAATCACCCGAAACACAGAATCTTTTACGGCAACATCGGCCACAACCAGCCTACCCACTGCATCTCTATGGACAACGTCGACCGTCGCCGACAGGGTACGTTTAACCAGCACGGAAACTCCCTTCCCCCGCGGGCTGCCATATGCTGAGAAAACCTCAAAGTCTCGGGCCAGCACCTGACAGTCCACAGAGGAAACGAAATGCGTCTCCTGAATCGCAGCGACATCCACTCCCAGGGACAAGAGGTCGTGCCGGAGGCGAGCCGCCCGGCCCGATGATCTCAAGCCCCTCGCATTCAGACTAGCCAAATTCAAAGCCATGGTACCTACCTTAAGGTGTGTTACACTCAGCTCCGAAGTCAGCCGGGGAAAGGACACCGACGTTGTGTGCAATGCTCAAGGTGGTCAGGTTTTTCATGTCCTGACCTTCTCTCACAATGCCGCCGACATCCAAAGGGTAGGTCAATTTAAGGGCCCTATAGAGTGACGGATGGACCAACACTGGGACCCTTCCCTTGCATTGTTTTGACAGTTCATCAAGAGAAGGGTCATTTTTTTTAACCAGTTCAATTCCCGGAAACGCCCCTTCAGCGGCCTGCAGCCTTGTCCACAAGTTGGTCTTGCAGGCCTCTGGAGTTCTGACAAAGGTTATTAGGAGTGGGGCGTCCGGGAAATTTGAGGGGATATTTACATCTTTCCCCTCTATCTGTTTGTAATCGAGCAGAGGTTTTAAGTTTTTCCTCTGCCGATGGGAAATGTCTGTGGCCACAGATAGAGGGTCTACATAACATAGTTCCTCAGGGGCAAGGACCTTTGGTCTGCAAGAGGCAGAGGAGTCTCTCCTCTCCCTCGGTTCATTCTTTTCATTTTCTTTTTGGGGTAGTGGCTCAGTTTGCCTTGGTGTGGGGACGGGTGTTTGTGTGGTGCCTGGTGTTGGTGTTGGTGTTGGTGCAGTGTTTGGTGTTGGTGCGGTGTCTGGTGTTGGTGTTGGTGCGGTGTCTGGTGTTGGTGTGGTGTCTCGTGTTGG
This sequence comes from Euprymna scolopes, assembly GCF_053919585.1. Taxonomy (NCBI): domain Eukaryota; kingdom Metazoa; phylum Mollusca; class Cephalopoda; order Sepiida; family Sepiolidae; genus Euprymna; species Euprymna scolopes. The sequence goes on along the minus strand of NC_136505.1, from coordinate 14,098,804 downwards.
TGCGGTGTCTGGTGTTAGTGCGGTGTCTGGTGTTGGTGCGGTGTCTGGTGTTGTTGCAGTGTGTGGTTTGGGGGTGGAAGTGGATTTTGTTGTTAGGGGTGGTGTATGTTCACAGGGAGTGGGGGCCACCTTTTCTTCCTCTTTTCTTCTTTTGTTTTTCTTTTTCATTCTTTCGAATGAACCGGGGAGAGGTGAGGTTGAGTTCCTCTCCCTCTCACTTGCGGATTCATCCTCAGAGGAGCAGTCTTTTCTCCGCTTGATCCCCGTCTCGATTGGTGTGGGGACCGTTGGTTGTGTCTGCTCCTCTATTTGCTGCTGCAGCTGTTTTTGTTGTTGCTGCTCTCGCTGGTGTCGTTGCTGCTGCTGCTTCTGCTGCACTTGCTGATTTTGCTGTTGCAGTAGTTGCTGCTGCAGTTGTTTCCGCGGCATTGGCTGCGGTGGCTGTTGTTGTTTCTGCATTTGCAGAGGCTCCTGCCTCGATTTTTGGGCTGGTGGTGGGACGGTGGCAGAAGGGATTAAGTGTTTCCGCTTTTGTCTCACTACCGTGCTCCATTCTTCCCCCTTGGCCTCCTGGGTGGTTTGAGTTTTCCTTGGAGCTGGGGTTGGTGCTGCAGTTGCAGGGGTTGTTGCCGCCTGTTTTGGTGCGGGCGTTGTCTCAGTGGATGTGACCGCCTTTTGGGTTATTGGATTAGGGGTTACCCTTTGGGGGCAACTCCTAGCCATGTGGCCCTGCTTTTGGCAGAACCAACAGTGTGGACGACGGCCCTCCACCACTACCGTTATGCTGGCGTCTTTGTATGTCAGCAGCGGTGGTATTGCCTGAAAACCTTTCCTCTTCAGCCTCATTGCTATTGTGTAGCAGCCCAGGTGAGTCCCAGTTTTTGACCGTATTGGGGTCACCTGTTCTACCTCACCGTACTGGCTGAAGAGGCATCCTAATACTTCCGCAGGTATTTGGGTTGGCACATTAAATACCTGCACCCGAGTCCTTCTCTTGCCCTGGTATTCAGGTGTTAGTTTGACTCTCCCATGCTTTATTTCTTGGAGGGAGAGTCTCTCTGCATCTTCCTTGGTGGGTAGGAGGATGTCCCACATGGCGTAGCTCCTCTGGTACAGGTATAATACCGGGATATTTAGCTTATGTAGGAGCCCTGCCATGTCTTCCTTTTTCATCCCTAGGAGGCGGTTTTCCGGCATATCCGAGATGATGAGGGAGAGCACTCTGTCTTCGATTGCCTCCCAAGCGCCTGGCACTGGTTTAATTTCTGCCCCCTCTATGTATTGTCTGTACTTGGTCAAGTACAAGTCTTTATACTCTTGAGGGGACAGTTGCTTCTCTACAGTCTTCCCCCATGCCAACCCTCTTGTTGGTGTTGGATCTTTGGTGAGGTTGGACTGTTTTTGCTGTTCCTTGGCGGAAGGGTTGCTATTTTGAGGGGCATTTCCCTTTCCGCTTTCCTTTGGGACCGACTCTCCCTGCTCTATACTTCTTCCAGGAAATACTTCCCTTTTTGGGGAGTCGGCCTCCTGGGGAGCATTGTCCTTGGGAGCTTTTGCCCCTTTTGTTTTGGGGAGGTTTAGGCTGTATGCCCCCTCGTTTTCTTGATTTGCTCCCCTTTTGGGGCAGTAGCCCTCCTGGGGAGCACTGTCTCTCTTATCGTCCTTTGGGGCTACTGCCTCTTGATTTTTGTTGTCAGAGCGGGATGCCCTGTCCAACATTGTTTTTTCTCCCCTTTGTGGGGAGTCGCCCTCTTGGGGAGCTGCTGGTGAGTTTTCTCCCTTCTGGGGGGCGTCCTTCGGTTTCGTGTCCGGGCGGTATGCCCCGTTGCTTTTTGCTTCCCCTGTTGGGGAGCCGTCCTCTTGGGGAGCAGTTTTTCTTGTGGTAGCCTCCTGGCTGGGGGTATCTGTATTGGTGGTCCCCGGGCTGGGGGTGTCCATTTTTGAAAAAAGCTCTCTCTCTTCTGTATAATTCACCAAAATGAGTGACGTGGAGTCGGCGTCCAAATTGGGAGCCGACTTTGGCGCCAAAAAGAAGTGGCGCCAAAGGCGGCAAGAGGGGAGATAGAACTGAGAGAGGGAGTGGGAGGTTAGTGGAGGGAAGAGAGAAAGTGTTTCCGACCCTCCCTCGCGGGAAGGTCGTAAATTATCAGCTCGGATCCCCCCCCGTGGGGGAGGGGGGAGAGCAGAGAAAGACAGACAAAGTGGGGGTGCGGACAGAACGCTACCCAACAAGCTCTCCGGGCACGAGAATGTGTCGCCAGAACACGACTGCCTATCGCTGTGTATGTATCAGAGAACAGATACTACACTTTGAGATATTAAATCTTTTATTCATGTTAAAAAAATACAGTAAAATTAACGGTGAACAAAAAACTTAGGCACATGGCCAACTCAAAAGGGGGGATTTTGGGGGTCGTTGGTCATCCTTGTCGCTCCAGAACTAAACAAAGTCAAAAGTTTCTCCCAGCTAGTATCTTCTTTCACCATAATACCGCATTCACCCTTTCATCTTGGGGGACGTCCTAGTAACTCCCAATTTTTAAAACATTTTTTATTGACGTGTAAAAACAAAAAAGATAACAATAAAATGGTAACAATAATTCATTTGTGTCGAGGGAGGGGGAAGAAAAAACAAAAGGTGATTAGTAGGACCCTCCCAACCCCGTCTAGTTGATAGACTGCCCGTTCCACTAGGTTTGTAAAAGGAACCTCGCTTCTGCGGGTCAGTCTCTAGGTGGGGATGCCCTCTAGATGGGGGTGAATGGAGAAAAGAAAATTTTGTGGGTAAGGGATGGAGGTTAGTTTGTATTTCTTTTTCTCCAAGATGGGTAAAATTTAGAGGAAGGGGTGAAAAACAAAAATTGCAGGTAAGAGGGGATGGGGATCTTGGAGGCTTCCTAATCGGGGAGGGATGGAACACACACTCAGCTAGCTGAGAGACTACTTGTTTAATTTAACTTTACAGAACTGCGCGTTCCACACCTAGGCGGGGAACACGTATTCGAATTTGGCTCCTCTTCGTACACACAGACTTGCCACATGTATCCATCTTCTGTCAAATGCCGCGCGATGCAGCCTTCTTCTATCACATCTGATCTTCACCCGTAGTTGGTGTTTAAAGAACGCGATCAGATCTTGATCAGAAAAAGACAACACCCCCCGGCAACCTTGCAGACGCGACGTCCAAATCACCATTCTCGCCACGGCCAGAATCGTAACGTAGACCATTTGTCTTTCCCGGTCCCACGGCGGCCTCACGTTGTCCACAACATTGGATACAGTAATTGGGCGAGGATGCTCAGGATCGATGCGAGCCGTCACCCCACTGACATACGACCAGTACTGGCGGAGTTCGCGGCAATCAAAGAAAGCGTGATCCGTAGTTTCCACAGCCGTTGTCCCACAACGGGGACAATCGGGCGACTCCAGAAACCCAGAACTGCATTGTATGTTGTTGAGTGGAAGTGCATTTCGGGCCAATCGCCAGGTCAGAGAGAACTCCGAATTGTTCAGATGACTCGAACCTGGCGCCCAGCTCCACGCGGAGCGGATCTCACTCTGCTGCCACCCCAAACGCGCGCATAGCGGGTCGTCAGCGGCCTCCCTCACTAGATCCCTGTGGAGTTCCCTACGGGTAGCAGTCACAAGGTCACTGGACCTTGGTAGTCGTTTTAGCGCGGCTCGGCACTCTTTCATGTAGGCAGATTCTCCCCGCGGCCTGCGACGGCTCTCGATGGAAGGGTCGAGAACGAGGTCGGGGAAGGCGGCAGTAACCACGGGGTGCCACGGTTGGTCCTCCTGCATATAGTTGCTCAGGAAGGCCAGTCTCTCAGCATCTCGATGACACTTCAAGTCCGGCATTCCCAAGCCTCCCTCACACGGACGTTGAATACAGACCTGTCTGCTCACCCAGTGTCTTCCTCTGTCCCAAAGGAGCGAGGACAAGAGTTCGACGAGAGCTTTTAGGTGTTGTGCAGGCAGGGGAAGTACGGCCAGTCGGTAAAGGATGAGAGGAAAGACGTAAGTGGCGCACGCCTCAGCTCTACCCTTTAAGGAAAGTTTCCTAGGAAGCCACGAACTGACTGCAGCCTCCACCTTTGACCGTACCTCCAACCAATTCTTGTCAAGCTGGAGACCCGGTCCGAACCACACGCCGAGGATCCGGACCGGGCCATCTGTCCAGCTGAAGGGCGCAGGGAGGTTTGCGTTGCCACTCCATGCGCCCAACCGCAGTCCTACCGACTTGTTGCGGTTTATCTTGGCCCCTGTAATTCTTTCGTATTGTGTGAGTGCCTCCGACACGACCTCAATGTCTCTGGAGCCCGACACGAAGATCGTGACATCATCGGCGAACGCGGATACCTTGGCAGCTGAGCCGCCAGGCAGAGCCATTCCGCGCAGGGCCGAATTTGCCTCCCCATGTCTCAGCTTGCGGAGAAGAGGCTCCAAAGCCAGGACATAAAGCAGGGGCGACAGCGGACAACCCTGACGAACCGACCGAGAGATAACAAAGGGTTTCGAGCGCTTTCCGTTCACTTGCACGACAGCCATGGGCTGCCGATACATTATGGAGATCCACTTGCAAAAGTCCGGTTTAAAACCGGCGGCCTCTAAGACAGATGCCAGGAAACGATGGTCGACCCTATCGAAAGCTTTGGACTGATCTAAGTTTATCAGCGCGGCTTCTGTGTCGTCATCTATTCCCCCCTCTAGGATCATGCGGATCAGGTGCAAGTTGTTCTGAATCGATCTCCCCTTCACAGCGTAGTTCTGTTCTGGTTCAACCAACTCGTCGATAACAACCTGCAGCCGATTCGACAGGACCTTGGCCAAAATCTTCAACTCTGTGTTTAGCAGAGTTATGGGCCTGTAGTACTCTAACTCTTCCCCTCCATGCCCGTCACCTTTCTTCAGCAATGTGATCACTCCCTTGGTCACCTGCCCTGGGATGGATCCCTGAGCAAACCAATGGTTGAACATATCCGTCAGAAGAGGCAGAAACATGGGCGACAGCCTCAAGTACAGTTCGTATGGCAGACCATCAAGTCCTGGCGATCTGTCACAGCTGACCTGCTTCAGCGCAGTAAAGACCTCCTGCTCCGTCACCCGGCCCTCGCAACCAGCCGCTCTAGCCGCCTCGAGGCGGGGAGAGTCGGCCAAATAGTCGCTAAACTCAAGGACCGGAAGATCGGGCTGCTGCGTAAAACGCTCCTCGAAATGTTCTCGAAACCCCTCGCAGATCTCCCGAGTCGATTCCAGGGTGCGTCCATTCGGATGTTTGATTTTTGCAATATATTTGTCCGAGCCACGCCTAGAAACCTCACGGCGCACGTCTGCATCAGAATTGACTGCTTCGTTGCCTATCTTTCTAAGCCTAGCTCTAACTACTTGGCCTTCGTAACGCTCGCTAGTCTCGCGTAGAAGGTCCTGCTTAGCTAGTTCCTGACTAACCCTATCACCCTCCCCGGTAGCCTGGGCTAGTTTCTGCTCTAGCTTCTTCTTCGTCTTGGCCTTATCTAGTGCGAGGCGCTGGGCATACTTGACGGAGAAGCTTCTGATCTTGGCTTTGAGACCTAACCACCACTTACTCCCGGTAACCGCCCCCACTAGTGCCTTTTTAATCAATTCTCTTAACTGATCTTGGAAGTCTTGTCTCTCCAGAAGGGAGGTGTTTAACTTCCAGTACCCCGCTAACTTAGGCCTATTTCCTAGCTTCAGCCGGGCCATAACTAATTTATGGTCCGTCTGGCCTAGCCAAGTGAACGTGGGACAAGATAAGAAGTCTACTTCGCCTCTCCTAACTAACATCCTGTCCAAATAAGTATTTGGATAGGAGGAAACACTATTGGTCCACGTCCACATCTCCCGCCCTGGATGCTCGACCCGAAACCTGTCGACCAGACCGCATCTAGCCATCAGATCAGCCAGGCTGGACTCGCACCTCTCCGATCCTCTAGCTCCGCCTCCTACCTTATCTATGTCGGGGTCTAAGATGGAATTCCAATCCCCCATTAGCACTACCCGCTTCCGACAATCTACAAACGCGTCAAGCTGACTGAAGAATGAGACCCTCTCACGAGCGGTGCTGGGCGCATGAACCGCAATCACCCGAAACACAGAATCTTTTACGGCAACATCGGCCACAACCAGCCTACCCACTGCATCTCTATGGACAACGTCGACCGTCGCCGACAGGGTACGTTTAACCAGCACGGAAACTCCCTTCCCCCGCGGGCTGCCATATGCTGAGAAAACCTCAAAGTCTCGGGCCAGCACCTGACAGTCCACAGAGGAAACGAAATGCGTCTCCTGAATCGCAGCGACATCCACTCCCAGGGACAAGAGGTCGTGCCGGAGGCGAGCCGCCCGGCCCGATGATCTCAAGCCCCTCGCATTCAGACTAGCCAAATTCAAAGCCATGGTACCTACCTTAAGGTGTGTTACACTCAGCTCCGAAGTCAGCCGGGGAAAGGACACCGACGTTGTGTGCAATGCTCAAGGTGGTCAGGTTTTTCATGTCCTGACCTTCTCTCACAATGCCGCCGACATCCAAAGGGTAGGTCAATTTAAGGGCCCTATAGAGTGACGGATGGACCAACACTGGGACCCTTCCCTTGCATTGTTTTGACAGTTCATCAAGAGAAGGGTCATTTTTTTTAACCAGTTCAATTCCCGGAAACGCCCCTTCAGCGGCCTGCAGCCTTGTCCACAAGTTGGTCTTGCAGGCCTCTGGAGTTCTGACAAAGGTTATTAGGAGTGGGGCGTCCGGGAAATTTGAGGGGATATTTACATCTTTCCCCTCTATCTGTTTGTAATCGAGCAGAGGTTTTAAGTTTTTCCTCTGCCGATGGGAAATGTCTGTGGCCACAGATAGAGGGTCTACATAACATAGTTCCTCAGGGGCAAGGACCTTTGGTCTGCAAGAGGCAGAGGAGTCTCTCCTCTCCCTCGGTTCATTCTTTTCATTTTCTTTTTGGGGTAGTGGCTCAGTTTGCCTTGGTGTGGGGACGGGTGTTTGTGTGGTGCCTGGTGTTGGTGTTGGTGTTGGTGCAGTGTTTGGTGTTGGTGCGGTGTCTGGTGTTGGTGTTGGTGCGGTGTCTGGTGTTGGTGTGGTGTCTGGTGTTGGTGCGGTGTCTGGTGTTAGTGCGGTGTCTGGTGTTGGTGCGGTGTCTGGTGTTGTTGCAGTGTGTGGTTTGGGGGTGGAAGTGGATTTTGTTGTTAGGGGTGGTGTATGTTCACAGGGAGTGGGGGCCACCTTTTCTTCCTCTTTTCTTCTTTTGTTTTTCTTTTTCATTCTTTCGAATGAACCGGGGAGAGGTGAGGTTGAGTTCCTCTCCCTCTCACTTGCGGATTCATCCTCAGAGGAGCAGTCTTTTCTCCGCTTGATCCCCGTCTCGATTGGTGTGGGGACCGTTGGTTGTGTCTGCTCCTCTATTTGCTGCTGCAGCTGTTTTTGTTGTTGCTGCTCTCGCTGGTGTCGTTGCTGCTGCTGCTTCTGCTGCACTTGCTGATTTTGCTGTTGCAGTAGTTGCTGCTGCAGTTGTTTCCGCGGCATTGGCTGCGGTGGCTGTTGTTGTTTCTGCATTTGCAGAGGCTCCTGCCTCGATTTTTGGGCTGGTGGTGGGACGGTGGCAGAAGGGATTAAGTGTTTCCGCTTTTGTCTCACTACCGTGCTCCATTCTTCCCCCTTGGCCTCCTGGGTGGTTTGAGTTTTCCTTGGAGCTGGGGTTGGTGCTGCAGTTGCAGGGGTTGTTGCCGCCTGTTTTGGTGCGGGCGTTGTCTCAGTGGATGTGACCGCCTTTTGGGTTATTGGATTAGGGGTTACCCTTTGGGGGCAACTCCTAGCCATGTGGCCCTGCTTTTGGCAGAACCAACAGTGTGGACGACGGCCCTCCACCACTACCGTTATGCTGGCGTCTTTGTATGTCAGCAGCGGTGGTATTGCCTGAAAACCTTTCCTCTTCAGCCTCATTGCTATTGTGTAGCAGCCCAGGTGAGTCCCAGTTTTTGACCGTATTGGGGTCACCTGTTCTACCTCGCCGTACTGGCTGAAGAGGCATCCTAATACTTCCGCAGGTATTTGGGTTGGCACATTAAATACCTGCACCCGAGTCCTTCTCTTGCCCTGGTATTCAGGTGTTAGTTTGACTCTCCCATGCTTTATTTCTTGGAGGGAGAGTCTCTCTGCATCTTCCTTGGTGAGTAGGAGGATGTCCCACATGGCGTAGCTCCTCTGGTACAGGTATAATACCGGGATATTTAGCTTATGTAGGAGCCCTGCCATGTCTTCCTTTTTCATCCCTAGGAGGCGGTTTTCCGGCATATCCGAGATGATGAGGGAGAGCACTCTGTCTTCGATTGCCTCCCAAGCGCCTGGCACTGGTTTAATTTCTGCCCCCTCTATGTATTGTCTGTACTTGGTCAAGTACAAGTCTTTATACTCTTGAGGGGACAGTTGCTTCTCTACAGTCTTCCCCCATGCCAACCCTCTTGTTGGTGTTGGATCTTTGGTGAGGTTGGACTGTTTTTGCTGTTCCTTGGCGGAAGGGTTGCTATTTTGAGGGGCATTTCCCTTTCCGCTTTCCTTTGGGACCGACTCTCCCTGCTCTATACTTCTTCCAGGAAATACTTCCCTTTTTGGGGAGTCGGCCTCCTGGGGAGCATTGTCCTTGGGAGCTTTTGCCCCTTTTGTTTTGGGGAGGTTTAGGCTGTATGCCCCCTCGTTTTCTTGATTTGCTCCCCTTTTGGGGCAGTAGCCCTCCTGGGGAGCACTGTCTCTCTTATCGTCCTTTGGGGCTACTGCCTCTTGATTTTTGTTGTCAGAGCGGGATGTCCTGTCCAACATTGTTTTTTCTCCCCTTTGTGGGGAGTCGCCCTCTTGGGGAGCTGCTGGTGAGTTTTCTCCCTTCTGGGGGGCGTCCTTCGGTTTCGTGTCCGGGCGGTATGCCCCGTTGCTTTTTGCTTCCCCTGTTGGGGAGCCGTCCTCTTGGGGAGCAGTTTTTCTTGTGGTAGCCTCCTGGCTGGGGGTATCTGTATTGGTGGTCCCCGGGCTGGGGGTGTCCATTTTTGAAAAAAGCTCTCTCTCTTCTGTATAATTCACCAAAATGAGTGACGTGGAGTCGGCGTCCAAATTGGGAGCCGACTTTGGCGCCAAAAAGAAGTGGCGCCAAAGGCGGCAAGAGGGGAGATAGAACTGAGAGAGGGAGTGGGAGGTTAGTGGAGGGAAGAGAGAAAGTGTTTCCGACCCTCCCTCGCGGGAAGGTCGTAAATTATCAGCTCGGATCCCCCCCCGTGGGGGAGGGGGGAGAGCAGAGAAAGACAGACAAAGTGGGGGTGCGGACAGAACGCTACCCAACAAGCTCTCCGGGCACGAGAATGTGTCGCCAGAACACGACTGCCTATCGCTGTGTATGTATCAGAGAACAGATACTACACTTTGAGATATTAAATCTTTTATTCATGTTAAAAAATACAGAAAAAAAATCAACGATGAACAAAAAACTTAGGCACATGGCCAACTCAAAAGGGGGGATTTTGGGGGTCGTTGGTCATCCTTGTCACTCCAGAACTAAACAAAGTCAAAAGTTTCTCCCAGCTAGTATCTTCTTTCACCATAATACCGCATTCACCCTTTCATATTGGGGGACGTCCTAGTAACTCCCAATTTTTTAAAACATTTTTTATTGACGTGTAAAAACAAAAAAGATAACAATAAAATGGTAGCAATAATTCATTTGTGTCGAGGGAGGGGGAAGAAAAAAACAAAAGGTGATTAGTAGGACCCTCCCAACCCCGTCTAGTTGATAGACTGCCCGTTCCACTAGGTTTGTAAAAGGAACCTCGCTTCTGCGGGTCAGTCTCTAGGTGGGGATGCCCTCTAGATGGGGGTGAATGGAGAAAAGAAAATTTTGTGGGTAAGGGATGGAGGTTAGTTTGTATTTCTTTTTCTCCAAGATGGGTAAAATTTAGAGGAAGGGGTGAAAACAAAAATTGCAGGTAAGAGGGGATGGGGATCTTGGAGGCTTCCTAATCGGGGAGGGATGGAACACACACTCAGCTAGCTGAGAGACTACTTGTTTAATTTAACTTTACAGAACTGCGCGTTCCACACCTAGGCGGGGAACACGTATTCAAATTTGGCTCCTCTTCGTACACACAGACTTGCCACATGTATCCATCTTCTGTCAAATGCCGCGCGATGCAGCCTTCTTCTATCACATCTGATCTTCACCCGTAGTTGGTGTTTAAAGAACGCGATCAGATCTTGATCAGAAAAAGACAACACCCCCCGGCAACCTTGCAGACGCGACGTCCAAATCACCATTCTCGCCACGGCCAGAATCGTAACGTAGACCATTTGTCTTTCCCGGTCCCACGGCGGCCTCACGTTGTCCACAACATTGGATACAGTAATTGGGCGAGGATGCTCAGGATCGATGCGAGCCGTCACCCCACTGACATACGACCAGTACTGGCGGAGTTCGCGGCAATCAAAGAAAGCGTGATCCGTAGTTTCCACAGCCGTTGTCCCACAACGGGGACAATCAGGCGACTCCAGAAACCCAGAACTGCATTGTATGTTGTTGAGTGGAAGTGCATTTCGGGCCAATCGCCAGGTCAGAGAGAACTCCGAATTGTTCAGATGACTCGAACCTGGCGCCCAGCTCCACGCGGAGCGGATCTCACTCTGCTGCCACCCCAAACGCGCGCATAGCGGGTCGTCAGCGGCCTCCTTCACTAGATCCCTGTGGAGTTCCCTACGGGTAGCAGTCACAAGGTCACTGGACCTTGGTAGTCGTTTTAGCGCGGCTCGGCACTCTTTCATGTAGGCAGATTCTCCCCGCGGCCTGCGACGGCTCTCGATGGAAGGGTCGAGAACGAGGTCGGGGAAGGCGGCAGTAACCACGGGGTGCCACGGTTGGTCCTCCTGCATATAGTGGCTCAGGAAGGCCAGCCTCTCAGCATCTCGATGACACTTCAAGTCCGGCATTCCCAAGCCTCCCTCACACGGACGTTGAATACAGACCTGTCTGCTCACCCAGTGTCTTCCTCTGTCCCAAAGGAGCGAGGACAAGAGTTCGACAAGAGCTTTTAGGTGTTGTGCAGGCAGGGGAAGTACGGCCAGTCGGTAAAGGATGAGAGGAAAGACGTAAGTGGCGCACGCCTCAGCTCTACCCTTTAAGGAAAGTTTCCTAGGAAGCCACGAATTGACTGCAGCCTCCACCTTTGACCGTACCTCCAACCAATTCTTGTCAAGCTGGAGACCCGGTCCGAACCACACGCCGAGGATCCGGACCGGGCCATCTGTCCAGCTGAAGGGCGCAGGGAGGTTTGCGTTGCCACTCCATGCGCCCAACCGCAGTCCTACCGACTTGTTGCGGTTTATCTTGGCCCCTGTAATTCTTTCGTACTGTGTGAGTGCCTCCGACACGACCTCAATGTCTCTGAAGCCCGACACGAAGATCGTGACATCATCGGCGAACGCGGATACCTTAGCAGCTGAGCCGCCAGGCAGAGCCATTCCGCGCAGGGCCGAATTTGCCTCCCCATGTCTCAGCTTGCGGAGAAGAGGCTCCAAAGCCAGGACATAAAGCAGGGGCGACAGCGGACAACCCTGACGAACCGACCGAGAGATAACAAAGGGTTTCGAGCGCTTTCCGTTCACTTGCACGACAGCCATGGGCTGTCGATACATTATGGAGATCCACTTGCAAAAGTCCGGTTTAAAACCGGCGGCCTCTAAGACAGATGCCAGGAAACGATGGTCGACCCTATCGAAAGCTTTGGACTGATCTAAGTTTATCAGCGCGGCTTCCGTGTCGTCATCTATTCCCCCCTCTAGGATCATGCGGATCAGGTGCAAGTTGTTCTGAATCGATCTCCCCTTCACAGCATAGTTCTGTTCCGGTTCAACCAACTCGTCGATAACAACCTGCAGCCGATTCGACAGGACCTTGGCCAAAATCTTCAACTCTGTGTTTAGCAGAGTTATGGGCCTGTAGTCGTCTAACTCTTCCCCTCCATGCCCGTCACCTTTCTTCAGCAATGTGATCACTCCCTTGGTCACCTGCCCTGGGATGGATCCCTGAGCAAACCAATGGTTGAACATATCCGTCAGAAGAGGCAGAAACATGGGCGACAGCCTCAAGTACAGTTCGTATGGCAGACCATCAAGTCCTGGCGATCTGTCACAGCTGACCTGCTTCAGCGCAGTAAAGACCTCCCGCTCCATCACCCGGCCCTCGCAACTAGCCGCTCTAGCCGCCTCGAGGCGGGGAGAGTCGGCCAAATAGTCGCTAAACTCAAGGACCGGAAGATCGGGCTGCTGCGTAAAACGCTCCTCGAAATGTTCTCGAAACCCCTCGCAGATCTCCCGAGTCGATTCCAGGGTGCGTCCATTCGGATGTTTGATTTTTGCAATGTATTTGTCCGAGCCACGCCTAGAAACCTCACGGCGCACGTCTGCATCAGAATTGACTGCTTCGTTGCCTATCTTTCTAAGCCTAGCTCTAACTACTTGGCCTTCGTAACGCTCGCTAGTCTCGCGTAGAAGGTCCTGCTTAGCTAGTTCCTGACTAACCCTATCACCCTCCCCCGTAGCCTGGGCTAGTTTCTGCTCTAGCTTCTTCTTCGTCTTGGCCTTATCTAGTGCGAGGCGCTGGGCATACTTGACGGAGAAGCTTCTGATCTTGGCTTTGAGACCTAACCACCACTTACTCCCGGTAACCGCCCCCACTAGTGCCTTTTTAATCAATTCTCTTAACTGATCTTGGAAGTCTTGTATCTCCAGAAGGGAGGTGTTTAACTTCCAGTACCCCGCTAACTTAGGCCTATTTCCTAGCTTCAGCCGGGCCATAACTAATTTATGGTCCGTCTGGCCTAGCCAAGTGAACGTGGGACAAGATAAGAAGTCTACTTCGCCTCTCCTAACTAACATCCTGTCCAAATAAGTATTTGGATAGGAGGAAACACTATTGGTCCACGTCCACATCTCCCGCCCTGGATGCTCGACCCGAAACCTGTCGACCAGACCGCATCTAGCCATCAGATCAGCCAGGCTGGACTCGCACCTCTCCGATCCTCTAGCTCCGCCTCCTACCTTATCTATGTCGGGGTCTAAGATGGAATTCCAATCCCCCATTAGCACTACCCGCTTCCGACAATCTACAAACGCGTCAAGCTGACTGAAGAATGAGACCCTCTCACGAGCGGTGCTGGGCGCATGAACCGCAATCACCCGAAACACGGAATCTTTTACGGCAACATCGGCCACAACCAGCCTACCCACTGCATCTCTATGGACAACGTCGACCGTCGCCGACAGGGTACGTTTAACCAGCACGGAAACTCCCTTCCCCCGCGGGCTGCCATATGCTGAGAAAACCTCAAAGTCTCGGGCCAGCACCTGACAGTCCACAGAGGAAACGAAATGCGTCTCCTGAATCGCAGCGACATCCACTCCCAGGGACAAGAGGTCGTGCCGGAGGCGAGCCGCCCGGCCCGATGATCTCAAGCCCCTCGCATTCAGACTAGCCAAATTCAAAGCCATGGTACCTACCTTAAGGTGTGTTACACTCAGCTCCGAAGTCAGCCGGGGAAAGGACACCGACGTTGTGTGCAATGCTCAAGGTGGTCAGGTTTTTCATGTCCTGACCTTCTCTCACAATGCCGCCGACATCCAAAGGGTAAGTCAATTTAAGGGCCCTATAGAGTGACGGATGGACCAACACTGGGACCCTTCCCTTGCATTGTTTTGCGAGTTCCTCAAGGGAAGGGTCATTTTTCCTAATCAGTTCAATTCCCGGACCAGCCCCTTCAGCGGCTTCCAGCATTGTCCACACGTTGGTTTTGCAGGCCTCAGGAAGCCTGACGAAAGTTGTTAGCCGTGGGGCGTCCGGGAAATTAGAGGGGACATTAACGTCTTTTCCCCCTATCTGTTGGCAGTCCAGCAGAGGTTTTAAATTTTTTCTCTGCCGGTGTGGTACGCCCATTGCCACAGACAGGGGGTCTACAGAACAAAGTTCCTCTCTCGTTTCGAGGGCGAGAGTCCCTGTTGGAGTGAGTCCGTAAGTGGGAGAATCTGAAGGGTCTCTCCCCCTCCCGGGTTCATTCTTTTCTTTCTGGGATGGCGGCTCAATTTGCATTGGTGTGGGGACGAGTGTCTGTGTGGTGTCTGGTGTTGGTGTTGGTGCGGTGTCTGGTGTTGGTGTGATGTCTGGTGTTGGTGTTGGTGCGGTGTCTGGTGTTGGTGTTGGTGCAGTGTCTGGTGTTGGTGCAGTGTCTGGTGTTGGTGCAGTGTCTGGTGTTGGTGCGGTGTCTGATGTTGGTGTTGGTGTTGGTGCGGTGTCTGATGTTGGTGTTGGTGTTAGTGCGGTGTCTAGTGTTGGTGCAGTATGTGGTATGGGGGTGGAAGTGGGTTGTGTTGTTGTTAGAGGTGGTGTATGCTCACAGGGAGTGGGGGCTGCCTTTTCTTCCCCTTTCCTTTTCTTTTTTATTCTTTTGAATGAACCGGGGAGTGGTGAGGTTGAGTTCCTCTCCCTCTCACTAGCAGATTCATCCTCAGAGGAGCAGTGTTTTCTTCGCTTGATCCCCGTCTCAATTGGTGTGGGGACCGTTGGTTGTTGCTGCTCCTCTAATTGTTGTTTCTCCGGTTGATGCTGTTGCTTTTCTGGTTGCTGCAGCCGTTTTTGTTGCTGCTGTTCTGGCTGTTGCTGCTGCTGCTGTTTTTGTTGTTGCTGCTGTTTTCGTGGCATTGGTTGTGGAATTGGCCGCGGCAGCTGATGTTGTTGCTGCGGCTGGTTCAACGGCTGGTTTGGCTGCTGCTGCTGTGTCTGCTGCCATGGCTGTTGCTGCGGCTGTTGTGGAGGCTGCTGTTGTTGTTGCTGCCTCGGTTGTTGGGTTGGTTGTGGGACGGTGGCAGATGGGATTGTGGGCTTCCGTTTCCGCCTCATTACTGTGATCCATTCCTCCCCTTTGGGCTCCTGCACAGTTTTGGGTTTCCTCGGTGCTGGGGTTGGTGCTCTGGTTGCAGGAGTTGTGACAGCCTGTTTGGACACTGGTGCTGTCTCAGAGGTTGGGACCGCCTTTAGTGTCACTTGAGTAGGATTTGACCTTTGAGGGCAGCTCTTGGCCATGTGACCCTGTTTTTGGCAAAACCAGCAGTGCGGACGACGCCCCTCCACTACTACTGTCATAGTTGCCTCCTTAAATGTCAGCTGTGCTGGTATCGCCTGGAAGCCTTCTTTCTTTAGCCTCATGGCCACAGTGTAGCTGCCCAAGTGCATGCCGGTTTTCGACCGCACTGGGGTTATTTTTTCCACCTCGCCGAACTGTGTGAAGAAGGATCCCAGGATTTCTGCTGATATTTGCATAGGTACATTGAATACCTGCACCCGGGTCCTTGTCCTGCCCTGGTATTCGGGCTTTAGTTTTGTTCTCCCATACTTAATTTCCTGTAGGGAGAGTCTCTCCGCATCTTCCTTGGTGGGTAGGAGGATGTCCCACATGGCGTAGCTCCTCTGGTACAGGTATAATACCGGGATGTTTAGCTTGTGTAGGAGCCCTGCCATGTCTTCCTTTTTCATCCCTAGGAGGCGGTTTTCCGGCATATCCGAGATGATGAGGGAGAGCACTCTGTCTTCGATTGCCTCCCAAGCGCCTGGCACTGGTTTAATTTCTGCCCCCTCTATGTATTGTCTGTACTTGGTCAAGTACAAGTCTCTATACTCTTGAGGGGACAGTTGCTTCTCTACAGTCTTCCCCCATGCCGACCCTCTTGTTGGTGTTGGATCTTTGGTGAGGTTGGACTGTTTTTGCTGTTCCTTGGCGGAAGGGTTGCTATTTTGAGGGGCATTTTCCTTTCCGCTTTCCTTTGGGACCGACTCTCCCTGCTCTATACTTCTTCCAGGAAATACTTCCCTTTTTGGGGAGTCGGCCTCCTGGGGAGCATTGTCCTCTTTATTGTCTTTGGGAGCTTTTGCCCCTTTTGTTTTGGGGAGGTTTAGGCTGTATGCCCCCTCGTTTTCTTGATTTGCTCCCCTTTTGGGGCAGTAGCCCTCCTGGGGAGCACTGTCTCTCTTATCGTTCTTTGGGGCTACTGCCTCTTGATTTTTGTTGTCAGAGCGGGATGCCCTGTCCAACATTGTTCTTTCTCCCCTTTGTGGGGAGTCGCCCTCTTGGGGAGCACTGTCTCCCTTATCGTCCTTTGGGGCTACTGCCTCTTGATTTTTGTTGTCGGAACGGGATGCCCCGTCCAACATTGTTTTTCCTCCCCTTTGTGGGGAGTCGCCCTCTTGGGGAGCTGCTGGTGAGTTTTCTCCTTTCTGAGGGGCGTCCTTTGGTTTAGTGTCCGGGCGGTATGCCCCGTTGCTTTTTGCTTCCCCTGTTGGGGAGTCGTCCTCTTGGGGAGCAGTTTTTCTTGTGGTAGCCCCCTGGCTGGGGGTATCGGTATTGGTGGTCCCCGGGCTGGGGGTGTCCATTTTTGAAAGAAGCTCTCTCTTCCCTGTATAATTCACCAAAATGAGTGACGTGGAGTCGACGTCCAAATTGGGAGCCGACTTTGGCGCCAAAAAGAAGTGGCGCCAAAGGCGGCAAGAGGGGAGATAGAACTGAGAGAGGGAGTGGGAAGTTAGTGGAGGGAAGAGAGAAAGTGTTTCCGACCCTCCCTCGCGGGAAGGTCGTAAATTATCAGCTCGGATCCCCCCCCGTGGGGGAGGGGGGAGAGCAGAGAAAGACAGACAAAGTGGGGGTGCGGACAGAACGCTACCCAACAAGCTCGCCGGCCACGAGAATGTGTCGCCAGAACAACACTGACTATCGCTGTGTATGTATCAGAGAACAGATACTACACTTTGAGATATTAAATCTTTTATTCATGTTAAAAAATACAGAAAAAAAATCAACGATGAACAAAAAACTTAGGCACATGGCCAACTCAAAAGGGGGGATTTTGGGGGTCGTTGGTCATCCTTGTCACTCCAGAACTAAACAAAGTCAAAAGTTTCTCCCAGCTAGTATCTTCTTTCACCATAATACCGCATTCACCCTTTCATATTGGGGGACGTCCTAGTAACTCCCAATTTTTAAAACATTTTTTATTGACGTGTAAAAACAAAAAAGATAACAATAAAATGGTAACAATAATTCATTTGTGTCGAGGGAGGGGGAAGAAAAAACAAAAGGTGATTAGTAGGACCCTCCCAACCCCGTCTAGTTGATAGACTGCCCGTTCCACTAGGTTTGTAAAAGGAACCTCGCTTCTGCGGGTCAGTCTCTAGGTGGGGATGCCCTCTAGATGGGGGTGAATGGAGAAAAGAAAATTTTGTGGGTAAGGGATGGAGGTTAGTTTGTATTTCTTTTTCTCCAAGATGGGTAAAATTTAGAGGAAGGGGTGAAAACAAAAATTGCGGGTAAGAGGGGATGGGGATCTTGGAGGCTTCCTAATCGGGGAGGGATGGAACACACACTCAGCTAGCTGAGAGACTACTTGTTTAATTTAACTTTACAGAACTGCGCGTTCCACACCTAGGCGGGGAACACGTATTCAAATTTGGCTCCTCTTCGTACACACAGACTTGCCACATGTATCCATCTTCTGTCAAATGCCGCGCGATGCAGCCTTCTTCTATCACATCTGATCTTCACCCGTAGTTGGTGTTTAAAGAACGCGATCAGATCTTGATCAGAAAAAGACAGCACCCCCCGGCAACCTTGCAGACGCGACGTCCAAATCACCATTCTCGCCACGGCCAGAATCGTAACGTAGACCATTTGTCTTTCCCGGTCCCACGGCGGCCTCACGTTGTCCACAACATTGGATACAGTAATTGGGCGAGGATGCTCAGGATCGATGCGAGCCGTCACCCCACTGACATACGACCAGTACTGGCGGAGTTCGCGGCAATCGAAGAAAGCGTGATCCGTAGTTTCCACAGCCGTTGTCCCACAACGGGGACAATCAGGCGACTCCAGAAACCCAGAACTGCATCGTATGTTGTTGAGTGGAAGTGCATTTCGGGCCAATCGCCAGGTCAGAGAGAACTCCGAATTGTTCAGATGACTCGAACCTGGCGCCCAGCTCCACGCGGAGCGGATCTCACTCTGCTGCCACCCCAAACGCGCGCATAGCGGGTCGTCAGCGGCCCCCTTCACTAGATCCCTGTGGAGTTCCCTACGGGTAGCAGTCACAAGGTCACTGGACCTTGGTAGTCGTTTTAGCGCGGCTCGGCACTCTTTCATGTAGGCAGATTCTCCCCGCGGCCTGCGACGGCTCTCGATGGAAGGGTCGAGAACGAGGTCGGGGAAGGCGGCAGTAACCACGGGGTGCCACGGTTGGTCCTCCTGCATATAGTGGCTCAGGAAGGCCAGCCTCTCAGCATCTCGATGACACTTCAAGTCCGGCATTCCCAAGCCTCCCTCACACGGACGTTGAATACAGACCTGTCTGCTCACCCAGTGTCTTCCTCTGTCCCAAAGGAGCGAGGACAAGAGTTCGACAAGAGCTTTTAGGTGTTGTGCAGGCAGGGGAAGTACGGCCAGTCGGTAAAGGATGAGAGGAAAGACGTAAGTGGCGCACGCCTCAGCTCTACCCTTTAAGGAAAGTTTCCTAGGAAGCCACGAATTGACTGCAGCCTCCACCTTTGACCGTACCTCCAACCAATTCTTGTCAAGCTGGAGACCCGGTCCGAACCACACGCCGAGGATCCGGACCGGGCCATCTGTCCAGCTGAAGGGCGCAGGGAGGTTTGCGTTGCCACTCCATGCGCCCAACCGCAGTCCTACCGACTTGTTGCGGTTTATCTTGGCCCCTGTAATTCTTTCGTACTGTGTGAGTGCCTCCGACACGACCTCAATGTCTCTGAAGCCCGACACGAAGATCGTGACATCATCGGCGAACGCGGATACCTTGGCAGCTGTGCCGCCAGGCAGAGCCATTCCGCGCAGGGCCGAATTTGCCTCCCCATGTCTCAGCTTGCGGAGAAGAGGCTCCAAAGCCAGGACATAAAGCAGGGGCGACAGCGGACAACCCTGACGAACCGACCGAGAGATAACAAAGGGTTTCGAGCGCTTTCCGTTCACTTGCACGACAGCCATGGGCTGTCGATACATTATGGAGATCCACTTGCAAAAGTCCGGTTTAAAACCGGCGGCCTCTAAGACAGATGCCAGGAAACGATGGTCGACCCTATCGAAAGCTTTGGACTGATCTAAGTTTATCAGCGCGGCTTCCGTGTCGTCATCTATTCCCCCCTCTAGGATCATGCGGATCAGGTGCAAGTTGTTCTGAATCGATCTCCCCTTCACAGCGTAGTTCTGTTCCGGTTCAACCAACTCGTCGATAACAACCTGCAGCCGATTCGACAGGACCTTGGCCAAAATCTTCAACTCTGTGTTTAGCAGAGTTATGGGCCTGTAGTCGTCTAACTCTTCCCCTCCATGCCCGTCACCTTTCTTCAGCAATGTGATCACTCCCTTGGTCACCTGCCCTGGGATGGATCCCTGAGCAAACCAATGGTTGAACATATCCGTCAGAAGAGGCAGAAACATGGGCGACAGCCTCAAGTACAGTTCGTATGGCAGACCATCAAGTCCTGGCGATCTGTCACAGCTGACCTGCTTCAGCGCAGTAAAGACCTCCCGCTCCGTCACCCGGCCCTCGCAACTAGCCGCTCTAGCCACCTCGAGGCGGGGAGAGTCGGCCAAATAGTCGCTAAACTCAAGGACCGGAAGATCGGGCTGCTGCGTAAAACGCTCCTCGAAATGTTCTCGAAACCCCTCGCAGATCTCCCGAGTCGATTCCAGGGTGCGTCCATTCGGATGTTTGATTTTTGCAATGTATTTGTCCGAGCCACGCCTAGAAACCTCACGGCGCACGTCTGCATCAGAATTGACTGCTTCGTTGCCTATCTTTCTAAGCCTAGCTCTAACTACTTGGCCTTCGTAACGCTCGCTAGTCTCGCGTAGAAGGTCCTGCTTAGCTAGTTCCTGACTAACCCTATCACCCTCCCCCGTAGCCTGGGCTAGTTTCTGCTCTAGCTTCTTCTTCGTCTTGGCCTTATCTAGTGCGAGGCGCTGGGCATACTTGACGGAGAAGCTTCTGATCTTGGCTTTGAGACCTAACCACCACTTACTCCCGGTAACCGCCCCCACTAGTGCCTTCTTAATCAATTCTCTTAACTGATCTTGGAAGTCTTGTATCTCCAGAAGGGAGGTGTTTAACTTCCAGTACCCCGCTAACTTAGGCCTATTTCCTAGCTTCAGCCGGGCCATAACTAATTTATGGTCCGTCTGGCCTAGCCAAGTGAACGTGGGACAAGATAAGAAGTCTACTTCGCCTCTCCTAACTAACATCCTGTCCAAATAAGTATTTGGATAGGAGGAAACACTATTGGTCCACGTCCACATCTCCCGCCCTGGATGCTCGACCCGAAACCTGTCGACCAGACCGCATCTAGCCATCAGATCAGCCAGGCTGGACTCGCACCTCTCCGATCCTCTAGCTCCGCCTCCTACCTTATCTATGTCGGGGTCTAAGATGGAATTCCAATCCCCCATTAGCACTACCCGTTTCCGACAATCTACAAACGCGTCAAGCTGACTGAAGAATGAGACCCTCTCACGAGCGGTGCTGGGCGCATGAACCGCAATCACCCGAAACACAGAATCTTTTACGGCAACATCGGCCACAACCAGCCTACCCACTGCATCTCTATGGACAACGTCGACCGTCGCCGACAGGGTACGTTTAACCAGCACGGAAACTCCCTTCCCCCGCGGGCTGCCATATGCTGAGAAAACCTCAAAGTCTCGGGTCAGCACCTGACAGTCCACAGAGGAAACGAAATGCGTCTCCTGAATCGCAGCGACATCCACTCCCAGGGACAAGAGGTCGTGCCGGAGGCGAGCCGCCCGGCCCGATGATCTCAAGCCCCTCGCATTCAGACTAGCCAAATTCAAAGCCATGGTACCTACCTTAAGGTGTGTTACACTCAGCTCCGAAGTCAGCCGGGGAAAGGACACCGACGTTGTGTGCAATGCTCAAGGTGGTCAGGTTTTTCATGTCCTGACCTTCTCTCACAATGCCGCCGACATCCAAAGGGTAAGTCAATTTAAGGGCCCTATAGAGTGACGGATGGACCAACACTGGGACCCTTCCCTTGCATTGTTTTGCGAGTTCCTCAAGGGAAGGGTCATTTTTCCTAATCAGTTCAATTCCCGGACTAGCCCCTTCAGCGGCTTCCAGCATTGTCCACACGTTGGTTTTGCAGGCCTCAGGAAGCCTGACGAAAGTTGTTAGCCGTGGGGCGTCCGGGAAATTAGAGGGGACATTAACGTCTTTTCCCCCTATCTGTTGGCAGTCCAGCAGAGGTTTTAAATTTTTTCTCTGCCGGTGTGGTACGCCCATTGCCACAGACAGGGGGTCTACAGAACAAAGTTCCTCTCTCGTTTCGAGGGCGAGAGTCCCTGTTGGAGTGAGTCCGTAAGTGGGAGAATCTGAAGGGTCTCTCCCCCTCCCGGGTTCATTCTTTTCTTTCTGGGATGGCGGCTCAATTTGCATTGGTGTGGGGACGAGTGTCTGTGTGGTGTCTGGTGTTGGTGTTGGTGCGGTGTCTGGTGTTGGTGTGATGTCTGGTGTTGGTGTTGGTGCAGTGTCTGGTGTTGGTGTTGGTGCAGTGTCTGGTGTTGGTGTTGGTGCAGTGTCTGGTGTTGGTGCAGTGTCTGGTGTTGGTGCAGTGTCTGGTGTTGGTGCGGTGTCTGATGTTGGTGTTGGTGTTGGTGCGGTGTCTGATGTTGGTGTTGGTGTTAGTGCGGTGTCTAGTGTTGGTGCAGTATGTGGTATGGGGGTGGAAGTGGGTTGTGTTGTTGTTAGAGGTGGTGTATGCTCACAGGGAGTGGGGGCTGCCTTTTCTTCCCCTTTCCTTTTCTTTTTTATTCTTTTGAATGAACCGGGGAGTGGTGAGGTTGAGTTCCTCTCCCTCTCACTAGCAGATTCATCCTCAGAGGAGCAGTGTTTTCTTCGCTTGATCCCCGTCTCAATTGGTGTGGGGACCGTTGGTTGTTGCTGCTCCTCTAATTGTTGTTTCTCCGGTTGATGCTGTTGCTTTTCTGGTTGCTGCAGCCGTTTTTGTTGCTGCTGTTCTGGCTGTTGCTGCTGCTGCTGT
This sequence comes from Euprymna scolopes, assembly GCF_053919585.1. Lineage (NCBI taxonomy): Eukaryota > Metazoa > Mollusca > Cephalopoda > Sepiida > Sepiolidae > Euprymna > Euprymna scolopes. Next base: position 14,076,644 of record NC_136505.1, on the reverse strand, counting down.
TTTTGTTGTTGCTGCTGTTTTCGTGGCATTGGTTGTGGAATTGGCCGCGGCAGCTGATGTTGTTGCTGCGGCTGGTTCAACGGCTGGTTTGGCTGCTGCTGCTGTGTCTGCTGCCATGGCTGTTGCTGCGGCTGTTGTGGAGGCTGCTGTTGTTGTTGCTGCCTCGGTTGTTGGGTTGGTTGTGGGACGGTGGCAGATGGGATTGTGGGCTTCCGTTTCCGCCTCATTACCGTGATCCATTCCTCCCCTTTGGGCTCCTGCACAGTTTTGGGTTTCCTCGGTGCTGGGGTTGGTGCTCTGGTTGCAGGAGTTGTGACAGCTTGTTTGGACACTGGTGCTGTCTCAGAGGTTGGGACCGCCTTTAGTGTCACTTGAGTAGGATTTGACCTTTGAGGGCAGCTCTTGGCCATGTGACCCTGTTTTTGGCAAAACCAGCAGTGCGGACGACGCCCCTCCACTACTACTGTCATAGTTGCCTCCTTAAATGTCAGCTGTGCTGGTATCGCCTGGAAGCCTTCTTTCTTTAGCCTCATGGCCACAGTGTAGCTGCCCAAGTGCATGCCGGTTTTCGACCGCACTGGGGTTATTTTTTCCACCTCGCCGAACTGTGTGAAGAAGGATCCCAGGATTTCTGCTGATATTTGCATAGGTACATTGAATACCTGCACCCGGGTCCTTGTCCTGCCCTGGTATTCGGGCTTTAGTTTTGTTCTCCCATACTTAATTTCCTGTAGGGAGAGTCTCTCCGCATCTTCCTTGGTGGGTAGGAGGATGTCCCACATGGCGTAGCTCCTCTGGTACAGGTATAATACCGGGATGTTTAGCTTGTGTAGGAGCCCTGCCATGTCTTCCTTTTTCATCCCTAGGAGGCGGTTTTCCGGCATATCCGAGATGATGAGGGAGAGCACTCTGTCTTCGATTGCCTCCCAAGCGCCTGGCACTGGTTTAATTTCTGCCCCCTCTATGTATTGTCTGTACTTGGTCAAGTACAAGTCTCTATACTCTTGAGGGGACAGTTGCTTCTCTACAGTCTTCCCCCATGCCGACCCTCTTGTTGGTGTTGGATCTTTGGTGAGGTTGGACTGTTTTTGCTGTTCCTTGGCGGAAGGGTTGCTATTTTGAGGCGCATTTCCCTTTCCGCTTTCCTTTGGGACCGACTCTCCCTGCTCTATACTTCTTCCAGGAAATACTTCCCTTTTTGGGGAGTCGGCCTCCTGGGGAGCGTTGTCCTCTTTATTGTCCTTGGGAGCTTTTGCCCCTTTTGTTTTGGGGAGGTCTAGGCTGTATGCCCCCTCGTTTTCTTGATTTGCTCCCCTTTTGGGGCAGTAGCCCTCCTGGGGAGCACTGTCTCTCTTATCGTCCTTTGGGGCTACTGCCTCTTGATTTTTGTAGTCAGAGCGGGATGCCCTGTCCAACATTGTTTTTTCTCCCCTTTGTGGGGAGTCGCCCTCTTGGGGAGCACTGTCTCCCTTATCGTCCTTTGGGGCTACTGCCTCTTGATTTTTGTTGCCGGAACGGGATGCCCCGTCCAACATTGTTTTTTCTCCCCTTTTTGGGGAGTCGCCCTCTTGGGGAGCTGCTGGTGAGTTTTCTCCCTTCTGAGGGGCGTCCTTTGGTTTAGTGTCCGGGCGGTATGCCCCGTTGCTTTTTGCTTCCCCTGTTGGGGAGCCGTCCTCTTGGGGAGCAGTTTTTCTTGTAGTAGCCTCCTGGCTGGGGGTATCTGTATTGGTGGTCCCCGGGCTGGGGGTGTCCATTTTTGAATAAAAGCTCTCTCTTCCCTGTATAAATTCACCAAAATGAGTGACGTGGAGTCGACGTCCAAATTGGGAGCCGACTTTGGCGCCAAAAAGAAGTGGCGCCAAAGGCGGCAAGAGGGGAGATAGAACTGAGAGAGGGAGTGGGAAGTTAGTGGAGGGAAGAGAGAAAGTGTTTCCGACCCTCCCTCGCGGGAAGGTCGTAAATTATCAGCTCGGATCCCCCCCCGTGGGGGAGGGGGGAGAGCAGAGAAAGACAGACAAAGTGGGGGTGCGGACAGAACGCTACCCAACAAGCTCGCCGGCCACGAGAATGTGTCGCCAGAACAACACTGCCTATCGCTGTGTATGTATCAGAGAACAGATACTACACTTTGAGATATTAAATCTTTTATTCATGTTAAAAAAAATACAGTAAAATTAACGGTGAACAAAAAACTTAGGCACATGGCCAACTCAAAAGGGGGGATTTTGGGGGTCGTTGGTCATCCTTGTCGCTCCAGAACTAAACAAAGTCAAAAGTTTCTCCCAGCTAGTATCTTCTTTCACCATAATACCGCATTCACCCTTTCATCTTGGGGGACGTCCTAGTAACTCCCAATTTTTAAAACATTTTTTATTGACGTGTAAAAACAAAAAAGATAACAATAAAATGGTAACAATAATTCATTTGTGTCGAGGGAGGGGGAAGAAAAAACAAAAGGTGATTAGTAGGACCCTCCCAACCCCGTCTAGTTGATAGACTGCCCGTTCCACTAGGTTTGTAAAAGGAACCTCGCTTCTGCGGGTCAGTCTCTAGGTGGGGATGCCCTCTAGATGGGGGTGAATGGAGAAAAGAAAATTTTGTGGGTAAGGGATGGAGGTTAGTTTGTATTTCTTTTTCTCCAAGATGGGTAAAATTTAGAGGAAGGGGTGAAAAACAAAAATTGCAGGTAAGAGGGGATGGGGATCTTGGAGGCTTCCTAATCGGGGAGGGATGGAACACACACTCAGCTAGCTGAGAGACTACTTGTTTAATTTAACTTTACAGAACTGCGCGTTCCACACCTAGGCGGGGAACACGTATTCGAATTTGGCTCCTCTTCGTACACACAGACTTGCCACATGTATCCATCTTCTGTCAAATGCCGCGCGATGCAGCCTTCTTCTATCACATCTGATCTTCACCCGTAGTTGGTGTTTAAAGAACGCGATCAGATCTTGATCAGAAAAAGACAACACCCCCCGGCAACCTTGCAGACGCGACGTCCAAATCACCATTCTCGCCACGGCCAGAATCGTAACGTAGACCATTTGTCTTTCCCGGTCCCACGGCGGCCTCACGTTGTCCACAACATTGGATACAGTAATTGGGCGAGGATGCTCAGGATCGATGCGAGCCGTCACCCCACTGACATACGACCAGTACTGGCGGAGTTCGCGGCAATCAAAGAAAGCGTGATCCGTAGTTTCCACAGCCGTTGTCCCACAACGGGGACAATCGGGCGACTCCAGAAACCCAGAACTGCATTGTATGTTGTTGAGTGGAAGTGCATTTCGGGCCAATCGCCAGGTCAGAGAGAACTCCGAATTGTTCAGATGACTCGAACCTGGCGCCCAGCTCCACGCGGAGCGGATCTCACTCTGCTGCCACCCCAAACGCGCGCATAGCGGGTCGTCAGCGGCCTCCCTCACTAGATCCCTGTGGAGTTCCCTACGGGTAGCAGTCACAAGGTCACTGGACCTTGGTAGTCGTTTTAGCGCGGCTCGGCACTCTTTCATGTAGGCAGATTCTCCCCGCGGCCTGCGACGGCTCTCGATGGAAGGGTCGAGAACGAGGTCGGGGAAGGCGGCAGTAACCACGGGGTGCCACGGTTGGTCCTCCTGCATATAGTTGCTCAGGAAGGCCAGTCTCTCAGCATCTCGATGACACTTCAAGTCCGGCATTCCCAAGCCTCCCTCACACGGACGTTGAATACAGACCTGTCTGCTCACCCAGTGTCTTCCTCTGTCCCAAAGGAGCGAGGACAAGAGTTCGACGAGAGCTTTTAGGTGTTGTGCAGGCAGGGGAAGTACGGCCAGTCGGTAAAGGATGAGAGGAAAGACGTAAGTGGCGCACGCCTCAGCTCTACCCTTTAAGGAAAGTTTCCTAGGAAGCCACGAACTGACTGCAGCCTCCACCTTTGACCGTACCTCCAACCAATTCTTGTCAAGCTGGAGACCCGGTCCGAACCACACGCCGAGGATCCGGACCGGGCCATCTGTCCAGCTGAAGGGCGCAGGGAGGTTTGCGTTGCCACTCCATGCGCCCAACCGCAGTCCTACCGACTTGTTGCGGTTTATCTTGGCCCCTGTAATTCTTTCGTACTGTGTGAGTGCCTCCGACACGACCTCAATGTCTCTGGAGCCCGACACGAAGATCGTGACATCATCGGCGAACGCGGATACCTTGGCAGCTGAGCCGCCAGGCAGAGCCATTCCGCGCAGGGCCGAATTTGCCTCCCCATGTCTCAGCTTGCGGAGAAGAGGCTCCAAAGCCAGGACATAAAGCAGGGGCGACAGCGGACAACCCTGACGAACCGACCGAGAGATAACAAAGGGTTTCGAGCGCTTTCCGTTCACTTGCACGACAGCCATGGGCTGCCGATACATTATGGAGATCCACTTGCAAAAGTCCGGTTTAAAACCGGCGGCCTCTAAGACAGATGCCAGGAAACGATGGTCGACCCTATCGAAAGCTTTGGACTGATCTAAGTTTATCAGCGCGGCTTCTGTGTCGTCATCTATTCCCCCCTCTAGGATCATGCGGATCAGGTGCAAGTTGTTCTGAATCGATCTCCCCTTCACAGCGTAGTTCTGTTCTGGTTCAACCAACTCGTCGATAACAACCTGCAGCCGATTCGACAGGACCTTGGCCAAAATCTTCAACTCTGTGTTTAGCAGAGTTATGGGCCTGTAGTCATCTAACTCTTCCCCTCCATGCCCGTCACCTTTCTTCAGCAATGTGATCACTCCCTTGGTCACCTGCCCTGGGATGGATCCCTGAGCAAACCAATGGTTGAACATATCCGTCAGAAGAGGCAGAAACATGGGCGACAGCCTCAAGTACAGTTCGTATGGCAGACCATCAAGTCCTGGCGATCTGTCACAGCTGACCTGCTTCAGCGCAGTAAAGACCTCCTGCTCCGTCACCCGGCCCTCGCAACCAGCCGCTCTAGCCGCCTCGAGGCGGGGAGAGTCGGCCAAATAGTCGCTAAACTCAAGGACCGGAAGATCGGGCTGCTGCGTAAAACGCTCCTCGAAATGTTCTCGAAACCCCTCGCAGATCTCCCGAGTCGATTCCAGGGTGCGTCCATTCGGATGTTTGATTTTTGCAATATATTTGTCCGAGCCACGCCTAGAAACCTCACGGCGCACGTCTGCATCAGAATTGACTGCTTCGTTGCCTATCTTTCTAAGCCTAGCTCTAACTACTTGGCCTTCGTAACGCTCGCTAGTCTCGCGTAGAAGGTCCTGCTTAGCTAGTTCCTGACTAACCCTATCACCCTCCCCGGTAGCCTGGGCTAGTTTCTGCTCTAGCTTCTTCTTCGTCTTGGCCTTATCTAGTGCGAGGCGCTGGGCATACTTGACGGAGAAGCTTCTGATCTTGGCTTTGAGACCTAACCACCACTTACTCCCGGTAACCGCCCCCACTAGTGCCTTTTTAATCAATTCTCTTAACTGATCTTGGAAGTCTTGTCTCTCCAGAAGGGAGGTGTTTAACTTCCAGTACCCCGCTAACTTAGGCCTATTTCCTAGCTTCAGCCGGGCCATAACTAATTTATGGTCCGTCTGGCCTAGCCAAGTGAACGTGGGACAAGATAAGAAGTCTACTTCGCCTCTCCTAACTAACATCCTGTCCAAATAAGTATTTGGATAGGAGGAAACACTATTGGTCCACGTCCACATCTCCCGCCCTGGATGCTCGACCCGAAACCTGTCGACCAGACCGCATCTAGCCATCAGATCAGCCAGGCTGGACTCGCACCTCTCCGATCCTCTAGCTCCGCCTCCTACCTTATCTATGTCGGGGTCTAAGATGGAATTCCAATCCCCCATTAGCACTACCCGCTTCCGACAATTTACAAACGCGTCAAGCTGACTGAAGAATGAGACCCTCTCACGAGCGGTGCTGGGCGCATGAACCGCAATCACCCGAAACACAGAATCTTTTACGGCAACATCGGCCACAACCAGCCTACCCACTGCATCTCTATGGACAACGTCGACCGTCGCCGACAGGGTACGTTTAACCAGCACGGAAACTCCCTTCCCCCGCGGGCTGCCATATGCTGAGAAAACCTCAAAGTCTCGGGCCAGCACCTGACAGTCCACAGAGGAAACGAAATGCGTCTCCTGAATCGCAGCGACATCCACTCCCAGGGACAAGAGGTCGTGCCGGAGGCGAGCCGCCCGGCCCGATGATCTCAAGCCCCTCGCATTCAGACTAGCCAAATTCAAAGCCATGGTACCTACCTTAAGGTGTGTTACACTCAGCTCCGAAGTCAGCCGGGGAAAGGACACCGACGTTGTGTGCAATGCTCAAGGTGGTCAGGTTTTTCATGTCCTGACCTTCTCTCACAATGCCGCCGACATCCAAAGGGTAGGTCAATTTAAGGGCCCTATAGAGTGACGGATGGACCAACACTGGGACCCTTCCCTTGCATTGTTTTGACAGTTCATCAAGAGAAGGGTCATTTTTTTTAACCAGTTCAATTCCCGGAAACGCCCCTTCAGCGGCCTGCAGCCTTGTCCACAAGTTGGTCTTGCAGGCCTCTGGAGTTCTGACAAAGGTTATTAGGAGTGGGGCGTCCGGGAAATTTGAGGGGATATTTACATCTTTCCCCTCTATCTGTTTGTAATCGAGCAGAGGTTTTAAGTTTTTCCTCTGCCGATGGGAAATGTCTGTGGCCACAGATAGAGGGTCTACATAACATAGTTCCTCAGGGGCAAGGACCTTTGGTCTGCAAGAGGCAGAGGAGTCTCTCCTCTCCCTCGGTTCATTCTTTTCATTTTCTTTTTGGGGTAGTGGCTCAGTTTGCCTTGGTGTGGGGACGGGTGTTTGTGTGGTGCCTGGTGTTGGTGTTGGTGTTGGTGCAGTGTTTGGTGTTGGTGCGGTGTCTGGTGTTGGTGTTGGTGCGGTGTCTGGTGTTGGTGTGGTGTCTCGTGTTGGTGCGGTGTCTGGTGTTAGTGCGGTGTCTGGTGTTGGTGCGGTGTCTGGTGTTGTTGCAGTGTGTGGTTTGGGGGTGGAAGTGGATTTTGTTGTTAGGGGTGGTGTATGTTCACAGGGAGTGGGGGCCACCTTTTCTTCCTCTTTTCTTCTTTTGTTTTTCTTTTTCATTCTTTCGAATGAACCGGGGAGAGGTGAGGTTGAGTTCCTCTCCCTCTCACTTGCGGATTCATCCTCAGAGGAGCAGTCTTTTCTCCGCTTGATCCCCGTCTCGATTGGTGTGGGGACCGTTGGTTGTGTCTGCTCCTCTATTTGCTGCTGCAGCTGTTTTTGTTGTTGCTGCTCTCGCTGGTGTCGTTGCTGCTGCTGCTTCTGCTGCACTTGCTGATTTTGCTGTTGCAGTAGTTGCTGCTGCAGTTGTTTCCGCGGCATTGGCTGCGGTGGCTGTTGTTGTTTCTGCATTTGCAGAGGCTCCTGCCTCGATTTTTGGGCTGGTGGTGGGACGGTGGCAGAAGGGATTAAGTGTTTCCGCTTTTGTCTCACTACCGTGCTCCATTCTTCCCCCTTGGCCTCCTGGGTGGTTTGAGTTTTCCTTGGAGCTGGGGTTGGTGCTGCAGTTGCAGGGGTTGTTGCCGCCTGTTTTGGTGCGGGCGTTGTCTCAGTGGATGTGACCGCCTTTTGGGTTATTGGATTAGGGGTTACCCTTTGGGGGCAACTCCTAGCCATGTGGCCCTGCTTTTGGCAGAACCAACAGTGTGGACGACGGCCCTCCACCACTACCGTTATGCTGGCGTCTTTGTATGTCAGCAGCGGTGGTATTGCCTGAAAACCTTTCCTCTTCAGCCTCATTGCTATTGTGTAGCAGCCCAGGTGAGTCCCAGTTTTTGACCGTATTGGGGTCACCTGTTCTACCTCACCGTACTGGCTGAAGAGGCATCCTAATACTTCCGCAGGTATTTGGGTTGGCACATTAAATACCTGCACCCGAGTCCTTCTCTTGCCCTGGTATTCAGGTGTTAGTTTGACTCTCCCATGCTTTATTTCTTGGAGGGAGAGTCTCTCTGCATCTTCCTTGGTGGGTAGGAGGATGTCCCACATGGCGTAGCTCCTCTGGTACAGGTATAATACCGGGATATTTAGCTTATGTAGGAGCCCTGCCATGTCTTCCTTTTTCATCCCTAGGAGGCGGTTTTCCGGCATATCCGAGATGATGAGGGAGAGCACTCTGTCTTCGATTGCCTCCCAAGCGCCTGGCACTGGTTTAATTTCTGCCCCCTCTATGTATTGTCTGTACTTGGTCAAGTACAAGTCTTTATACTCTTGAGGGGACAGTTGCTTCTCTACAGTCTTCCCCCATGCCAACCCTCTTGTTGGTGTTGGATCTTTGGTGAGGTTGGACTGTTTTTGCTGTTCCTTGGCGGAAGGGTTGCTATTTTGAGGGGCATTTCCCTTTCCGCTTTCCTTTGGGACCGACTCTCCCTGCTCTATACTTCTTCCAGGAAATACTTCCCTTTTTGGGGAGTCGGCCTCCTGGGGAGCATTGTCCTTGGGAGCTTTTGCCCCTTTTGTTTTGGGGAGGTTTAGGCTGTATGCCCCCTCGTTTTCTTGATTTGCTCCCCTTTTGGGGCAGTAGCCCTCCTGGGGAGCACTGTCTCTCTTATCGTCCTTTGGGGCTACTGCCTCTTGATTTTTGTTGTCAGAGCGGGATGCCCTGTCCAACATTGTTTTTTCTCCCCTTTGTGGGGAGTCGCCCTCTTGGGGAGCTGCTGGTGAGTTTTCTCCCTTCTGGGGGGCGTCCTTCGGTTTCGTGTCCGGGCGGTATGCCCCGTTGCTTTTTGCTTCCCCTGTTGGGGAGCCGTCCTCTTGGGGAGCAGTTTTTCTTGTGGTAGCCTCCTGGCTGGGGGTATCTGTATTGGTGGTCCCCGGGCTGGGGGTGTCCATTTTTGAAAAAAGCTCTCTCTCTTCTGTATAATTCACCAAAATGAGTGACGTGGAGTCGGCGTCCAAATTGGGAGCCGACTTTGGCGCCAAAAAGAAGTGGCGCCAAAGGCGGCAAGAGGGGAGATAGAACTGAGAGAGGGAGTGGGAGGTTAGTGGAGGGAAGAGAGAAAGTGTTTCCGACCCTCCCTCGCGGGAAGGTCGTAAATTATCAGCTCGGATCCCCCCCCGTGGGGGAGGGGGGAGAGCAGAGAAAGACAGACAAAGTGGGGGTGCGGACAGAACGCTACCCAACAAGCTCTCCGGGCACGAGAATGTGTCGCCAGAACACGACTGCCTATCGCTGTGTATGTATCAGAGAACAGATACTACACTTTGATCTTGTCCCGAAGGCCAAGCAAGAAGCGGAAAATGCTCTTTTTCATCACACTATTATATTGTAATCCACATTTTAGAAGCACATAGAAAACGAAATTCAAAATATAAGGTTAGAAAGAATGACGAAGTGGGTATTTGTATTTTTTTTTAATAAACAAACATTTATTTATTTAAAGTTTCAAAATGTCAGCTTATAAAAAAGCCTTCACCAGGATTTTTTTTAAACAATACAAAATATTTTTTCTTTTATATATATATTCTGGCAGGCCGCCCGGCATTTCCCGGTCGTAAAATACGCTTAAATATAGTTTGATTAATGCAGAGTTCGTATTTTTAATATAAAAAATATTAGATTGGACCCAATATAATAGTAATGATTTAAAAGTTTAAAAAAAAAATGACTCATGCGACATCACAGAAAATCAAAACCAAAACGTTTAGCTTTCGATTTACTTTTTCCTTTGCGGTTAATGCCTAAACTATGAAGATATGTTTGCTGCAAGACTAAAAATTAAAACATGAACAAATAGCTATTACGTTACGCATCCATATTCCTAAAGTCGTCATTCGACCATCACCAAATTCTATTTTTTTAATTTTCACACATTTGTACCTATTTTCACCCGCTAAAACCCAAATATAAAGCCTCGCGTGGGTTCGAGTACTCTATATATTAAGGTTTTTGTCTGTTGATTAAAAACTGACAGGGGAGTTTGGGAAGAAATATTTTTTTAAAGAAATACATATACGCATGCATAAATATACATAGAAATGAGGTTTATGTTTACTATAACTTTTTATGCAAATATTACGCAAGTATAAATCATGTAGAATATCTGCATGAATGTAATTACACGCAATAGTTAACTAAAGATGATCATCCCATAAGAAAAGTAATTGGACATTAATTAAAATGAATGTTTAAAAGAATATGCAAATTAGCTAGATCTTTTCCAGATGGATGCAATTCCACGACCCATATATAACAAAGTTGTATTTTTTTTAAATAAATAAAAAAAGGTTTTTAATATGAATATCACTACACACACACACACACACACACACACACACACACACACACACACATGATAGGAGTATAGCTAAAAGTGAAAATGTGTGTAAACATTTTTTACCCGTATATAATCCACGAAGTTTTGATCTACCGACTTGAATTTTTGTAAATAGAGTATTAAGATATGTAGGAAACTTTTTAATCAGTTTTCATGCGGGCGAAAAAAGGCTGAAAAAGGGGCCCAAATTGCAAAATTTGTACGTGAGAAGCCACTGGATTTTTATTTGTTTTATTAACTGTTTTACGACTGCGCATGCAGTCTTTCGGGGTTTTGTTTAAAAGAATTTAACATTACGCCGGGTACATCTTCTAGTATCATATATTTTGTGTTATTAAAGTTTATAGTTAAAACAAGATGTAATGTAAAATAAGAGGGCGTTGATTATATTACATTTAATGAAATGGTAGATGCATTTAGGAATTGGAAATAATTGTTCCCGGAGAAAAGAATTCCAATCACAAATCAATATGTAAACGAGGCACTTTTGTCAAACCAATGTTGGTTACATTTAGAACGTCTCAAGTGAGCGACTATCATTTCTTGGCTTATACTGATGTCAGATTAAAGTCTCAAAAGATTAATCGATTGCTCATTATTTATCGATCTCTGTTGTTTCACGGGCATTTATTGATGTCGCTAATATTATCATCTGCGAATGTCCGTAATTGGCCACTGAGGAGAGCCATGAATCACAGATGAGGAATCGCACGTTGATATGTTGAATACCTAGAAAGATATGAATAAAATAGTATCTAGTTTGCGCACCTTATACCGGGGTTCCTTTAAGAACAGTGTTGTTTCTTGGAGATCGCAAGCTTTTTGTATCAGGAGAGCATTGGTCAACGAAAAATGTCTGTTCGTCGGCTTTCTTCAAAAGCTAATGGATTAATGAATAATGAACACAAGGTATAAAAAGCTAAGAATTTCGAGTGTATATATATATATATTAATATATATATATATATATATATATATATATATATATATATATATATATATATATATATATATATATATAATAGCAGGCGCCTCCAGTCTTAGACAGACTATGGATACCCATCGAAGGGTTGCTTGTGCATGAAATTTTTGTTGCAGGAGGTGCGAAATTTCCAACCACACCTCCCCTGAGACGACTGGAAAGAAATGCCGAGATAAGCGGAGAGCACATACAGCGCCTAGAATTCCCAAATAGTCACCAATCTGATACTAACAAGGCTCAACATTGCTTAACTTCGGTCATCTGACAAGAACCGGTGTGTCAACGCGATTATGCCATATATATATATATATATATATATATATATATATATATATATATATATATATATATATATAAAAGTGATGTGACGATTCCAATATTTTCCCGATTCCGAAACAATTACCGATTCCGCACTAAAGTCCCGATTTCGATACCGATTCTTCATAAATCTCTAAATATTTTATAAATTTGCCTTTTTTCACGGTTACCGTAAGAACATATCGTCTCAAATTTAAAAATACCCTTGGGGGAGGTGATCCATAGATTTTAGCGTTACTGGTAGTTTAAAATCAATAAATATATTTTTTATTATTACTACCGTCAGTGAAAGGTTTCGTGTTAAAAAAAAACATCAAATAAAAAAGATAAAATAATCGTTTTGACATAGGAAAATAGACACAAATTTTTCCGATACCGATTCCAATACCTTCAAATGTTTCGATTTTTTCTATTCCCGATTTATTCTGTTTAATTGTCCAAACATTAATATATATATATATATGTGTGTGTGTATGTGTGTGTGTGCGTGTTTCTCACAATCTCCCTGCAATCCTTGAATCTCTTATGCCACTTAACAACTGATGCTCGATTCATGTAAGATGATTCAAAAGCAGCCTGAAGTATTTCCAAGTATCACAATTGGATATCATTCTTCTAAAGTGTCTTCACATCTAGATTGCATTTTTGAAATTCATCAGCTGTGAAAATCAGGCTTTAGTAGGGTGTATTCCAATTCCTGTTGTAGCTGTTTATTTGGACCCGGAATCATAAAAATTGGTCTGTCATACTCTAAGATGTATCGTAATAATATACTGGATTTTCAAGACTACGATAAATTTAAATGCCTATACAAAAGAGTCCAGAAAACTTATTGAAGGCACTTCGTACACACACGCACACATTATATATATATATATATATATATATATATATATATATATATATATATATATATATATATATATATATATGTATATATATAAATATATATATATATATATATATATATATATATATATATATGTATATAATACAACTCTATATATAGCCTCGTGTATAATAATAATATTAGAGTTTCAAACCAATAGGACGTTATTACTTTTCTGATCTATACTTTTGCATATATAAACATTGTTTTCGTTAGTTTCTGCTGTTGAAAGCTGGGTCTATTTGCTAGCAACTTGTAAAAGAAAATGCCAAAACAGAATTCATTAAAACGTACATGAGACAAACATCTGCGACTTGACAATTAGCCAAACAATTCACACGTGTTTTTCCCTGCTGACAAAAAAAGAACATTTTCTTTCTAAACCACCCTACTAATACAGGATGACCAAAAAAAAAAAAAGAAAAAAAAAGGGCCCCAACTCTAATTAGGCTCCATTTCTTAGTGTTTTGTCCGAACGAAATGAAACTTTGGTCATAACTAGTTTATTAT
>NC_136505.1:13973617-14061117 GCF_053919585.1 Euprymna scolopes | reverse complement strand
AGATGAGCGTTCATTTGGGCAAATAAGATAAGCATTCATTTGAGCAAATGAGATGAGAATTCATTTGATCAAATGATAATTTGTATTACTTTTTGGGGTATCACAATCGATTACGAAAAAAATTCATGCATATTTTCCGATGCCAAAATCAATTCTTTTACTGATAAAACCTAATTTTCCGTTGCTGGTATTAACGATGAAATAATAAATATATATGCATTATAAGTTAACAAATTTACCGAATTTTCATAACTAACAATTACTATCTTGTCCAAAAGACTACTGTAAACTCTTTAACCCATATCCTCGTGGTCCCTGGGCCTTGATAAGTCGTCGTGATGCCTATGTAAAAAAAAACTAACAGTAAAACTACAATCTGTAGATTACTTTACAAAATGTATTTTACGTTTCTGAAAATATATATACTTATTACATTTTTTTCGCTTATCCGATTCCCTCCCCCTGAAAAAAATAGAAAGCAACTCTATATTTAGAAATTTCAAAAGAATCGGAATCGGTAATTGTATCGCAATCAGGAATTTAGAAAAAAGTTCAGTAATTGTATTGGAATCGGGAAAAATATTGTAATCGTCCTATCACTAGTGTTTAAGTTCATTTCTTTCTTCATCTAAGTACAGCTGTATCTTATGCACTTATGCTTAGCAAAAAGATAGGCACAATACAAATAATAATTAGTTTTTGCGCAGTTGAAATTCAAGATAAAATCTCGGAAGTCACTGTAATTATCCAGATAATATGCTGTGCTTGACTACCCTTCAAATCCCCCTTTCTGTCTCTCCTTTTTTATATACATCACGTCGTTCTATTCCTTTCCTTCTTCGTCCTTCTCATTTTTCTAGATCTCAGTCAATCTCTCATTGCAAAATTCGTACTTTATGTATCTATTAAGAACATATTATGTTTATGTAGCTATTTCCCTTTTATGTATATATGGCGAAACAACTTGCGTATGCATCTATCTGTAACTAATCATATATTATATCAAGGCAAACAATTACTGATGTCGACGAAAACGTATTTCATGTAAAAAACTCGAATATTAATAACAGTAGTAATTTCATAAGGATTTTGTGCTGCAGAAACCCAAATTCTAGGTCCAAATATGTTGGATATTCAAAAAAAGTAAATGGCAGAAAAATGCAGTGAATGAACAAAATATATTCGCTTTCATTCTTCGGTTACTGCAATGATCCAAACCGCTAAAATAGCTGTTTATTTGAGCAAATGAGCTAAGTGTTCATTTGAGCGAATGAGCTGAGTGTTCATTTGAGCAAATGAGCTAAGTGTTCATTTGAGCGAATGAGCTGAGTGTTCATTTGAGCAAATGAGCTGAGTGTTCATTTGAGCGAAATATTAAACAAACAAATAACAGTAGACATCACACTACTGATGCAATTCCCTTCCCTGTAAAAGAGCCAAGTACGTCCAAGGATGGAGTACTGTTGCCACATCTAGGCAGGAGCTCCTAGAAGCAGCTTATCCTGCCTTGACACAATTCAAAATAGACTTAGTAGCCTAGTGGGGGATGCCTTTCTCTCTTGCGAGCATATCTCTACTTTATCGTTATTTTCATCGCAAGTGCTCACCTGAACCCCAATCTATAGTCTACCATTTGATAAAGAGTATTTATATATTTTGAGGAAAATACTCCTTGTCAAATGGTAGGTGTTTCAAATTACCTAAAAACTGTATGGACTGGTAATTGTACTTTGAAATTTTATCGCAGTGAATAAATATCTCAGTAGAAAACGGAATAAAAATTATTCTATTTATTTAATTCATTTATGTTTGCGTGTGTGTGGGTAACTATTAATTTTATTTCTAAGCATGTTGTTCAGTTATTTTTGTCGATATTGCCTATTTCAATATGTATGTGATTTTTAAACAATTACTTTTGCTACCTTAGCGTGAGTTTATTTAATTTTTGATTTTGGCGAGAATCCAAGTGTTTGGAAGAACATGAAACTCAGCCAAAACGGAATACATGAAATGATGAAATGGTTGTTATAATTTTTTTTCTTTTGTAGCAGGATATATTGTTCATACTGTAGAATACCTTACTTGAATTTATTTACAACTAGCTGGACGACTGGCGTTGCCCGGACCTAGAATACATTTAAACATGATATTTTAATTCATGTATTATAGAATAAATCCTATATTGAATATTAAATGTTACGAGGAATACTTTGCCCAGTGTGCTAACTCGCAAAAAAAAAAAAAAAAAAAAAATTCAAACAAAAAAAAAGCCCAAAACAAAAACAAAAATATAATAATGATAATGTCGTTCATCAAATTCTATTTGGATACATCGGACTACTGTTCTTATCTTGAGTGTAGTGTTCACAGCGTATCGGTCGATATAACCTCCGACTTTCTCCAGGTGTATCTTGTCGAATTCGGGAATTTTTCTGTTGAACTCGGGAATTTGGACGAAATATCGAACGAACGCTTTATTTACTTTACGAGGTAGCATGCTCTTGTTCCGTCAACCATGACTGGATAAACGTAAGTAAGTAATTCACAGTTATAGTTTTCGGTCGCAGACACTGAGAATTGAACTTCAACTTTCAGGTGAATATCATATTTACAATTGATTTTTCCAATTACTCTCACCACTGCACCGCGGGTGAGTCCTTGCGAACTCTACAAGGCCCCGTGAATCAGTGGTTAGAGTACTTGGAAAAGTGTTGCATTGATTAACGTATGTCTAAAACCTTCTGCGTCGTATTCTTCCTTCTCAACGTTCGTATTTTCTTTCTTCACACTTGAGCAAGATGTGACACAAAGTAGTACGGTGGGATAAAACATATCGACCTGAAAGCTAAAGCATGGGGTGGTGTACACATTAGGTCGATTCAAATTTTTTTTTATCAGTCTGTAACAATTGAAACGATTTCAATTTATTTTATGAATATTGTTATTACTTAAACATATTGTTATTACTTAAACATTGTTATTATTTAAACATATTGTTATTATTTAAACATATTGTTATTATTTAAACATATTGTTATTATTTAAACATATTATTATTATTTAAACATATTGTTATTACTTAAATATATTGTTATTACTTAAACATATTGTTATTACTTAAACATATTGTTATTATTTAAACATATTGTTATTACTTAAACATTGTTATTATTTAAACATATTGCTATTATTTAAACATATTGTTATTACTTAAACATTGTTATTATTTAAACATATTGTTATTATTTAAACATATTGTTATTACTTAAACATTGTTATTATTTAAACATATTGTTATTATTTAAACATATTGTTATTACTTAAACATTGTTATTATTTAAACATATTGTTATTATTTAAACATATTGTTATTACTTAAACATTGTTATTATTTAAACATATTGTTATTATTTAAACATATTGTTATTACTTAAAAATATCACCATAACTTAAAAATATCACCATAGTTTATTCATAACTTTTTCTTTCAGAATACAAAAACATCCTTTATATTTATCTGCAATATTTTCTACCTATATTGACTGAAACTGACCTTCTTTAGTTAGCAGAAACGAATTTAGTTTCCATCTTGATAATACTCGGCCTCATCCAACACTACTGGCCAAAGATTTCTAAGAAAAAAAATTGGTTGTGACATTATTTCCATTCTGCATTTTCTTCTGACCTTGTATCCTCAGATTATCACTTATTTCGAGAAACTCCTATCCTTACATCATCAACGCTCTGATCCACATCTGACATCAATTGAAATGGATGGCTCTCGTCTAGGAGAAGCCCCATGTTTTGACAAGCTTCTGTGATTGACCTTCACTCCTGATCTGAAATGGAACACGTACATCAAGTCTGTTGTCAAGGTCGCTGGAAAGACGGTGGGATCCCTCTACCGCTCCAGAAGATATCTCACTACTAATGCAATTCTCTATCTGTATAAAAGCCAAGTACGTCCAAGGATGGAATACTGTTGCCATATCTGGGCAGGAGCTGCTATAAACAGCCTATCCTGCCTTGACAGAGTACAAAATAGACTTCGTGGCTTAGTGGGGAAGGCCATTTTCTCTTCCCTGCAACTTCTCTCCCACAGAAGAGACGTTGCAAGCCTATCTTTGTTTTATCGTTATTTCCATGGCAAGTGCTCGTCTGAACTCAAATCTCCGGCCCCCCTCGTCAATCTTTTACGAAAAACACCCGTCTAGCTGAATCCACTATCAAAAACTTTCCCCAGTCTTTATCTATGCCTAAATCAAAACGTGGATTCCATGAACAAAGCTTCATTTTTAGAACTGCACGCCTGTGGAACTCTGTTCCGTCTGTCTGCTCCCCACCTGACTACAACCTGGATGTGTTCAAGTCCAACGTAAACAAGTTCCTGATGAGCCGCCCACTTAAGTAGACACCTTATTAAATCTCCACACTAATGTACTGTACTGGAGGTAAGCGTTTTACCTGGGCTGACGTTATCCGCCTGATAGCCAAGGACTTGAAGGATTAACCCCTCAAAATGCTGTCCTATCTAAAATACTGAAGCTGCTGTATAGCAATTTGGTGAGTGGATTCTGGACTATGCAGTAGCTTCTAGTGATACCTATCGATGCCATAATAGTGGGTAATTGTTAGTGCTTTATCTTATCATGGTTGCAAAAATCATTCTTCATTCATCTCTTTGCTTTGCCCAAACAACTTCTGACCTTTTCCACATCTCTCAATCCTCAAAAAATGAAAAATCATAATAAACAAAACAAGATGAAACCCTTTAGCAAAGTTTCAGCATGAAGGGTGTGAGATGATGTGGTTGATAGATTATTGAACGTATATTCATCTTTAACTTGTAATCGATAAATATAATATACTTTTCGATTAAAACTAAACACATCTAAAAGAGGGATTGACAATGTTGATTCACGAGGGAAGAGAGAAAATATTACACACGTCAGCACTGTCCCGAGCAATTTCATCCAGGCGACCCGACACGATCATGAACAACACCGTCAATTCGGACTCGAACACCGTTAATTCGACACGACACGATCCCGAACGACATCATCGATTCTAACCCGAACATCTCCGACGATTCGACACGACATGATCCCGAAAAACTCCGTTGATTCGAATCCGAACACCTCTGATGATTCGACACAATCCCAAACGCAATGACTCAACACAACACGATACCAAAGCAACCTTGGGATTTACCCGCCAGATGACTGATATCAGCTTTTTTATAGCCTTTGAACGAACTCATTTTCGCCGTAGATAGGCCAGACTCAGACATTGGCATACAATTTTTGAGCGCTTCCGCGCATGCTCGTCGCAGACACTAGGCTTTCTAATTGAAAAAAGTGATAATATCACTATTAACAAAACATCTGATAAACCAATAGATTGAACGATGGCATATTGATTGAATAAACATGACAGTTTATTGAAAGGTAGTGAGTCCAAACATTAAAATCATTTTTAATATAAACGCGTTGTATTTTCATACAAGCCGCAGGCGACAAATTTCGCCGAAGCTTTGCTTTTGCATTAGCGTTTACGTTCGTTTGTGTTTCTAGCGTTGAAAAACTCGCCTGTTTTTATATTAGCGTATAAAACAAGTGTATCAAAAATAAAGAGGGAGCAGGAAACTGATTTCGAAATCTGTTATCTATGTGTATGTGTATGTGAGTGCGTATGTGTGTGCGTTGTTGTTGTTGAGTATGATTCATGATACTTTTGTTTCCATTCGTTTCCCCGATATTTTTCTATTAGAAGTTCTTTCTATAATGATATCATGTATAAAGTTTGCCAACGTCTCTAAGTGAAAGTGTTTCGGTGGAACGAACTGGATTCGAACTTGGCACACCCAAGTTCCCAGTCAGTGTCATTAATTACCTAGTCACTGTTATCTCTTTGCACGCTCGCGCTTGTTTGTTGTATCTAATCAAGATGTCTGACTCAGCTTGCTCGAAAAGGAAAGAATCAAACTTTGAGCGTTTATGTCGATTTAAAGATCTCGTTTGTCAAAAAACAAGCAAACAAAAACATTTCCTGCAATTCCCTATAGGCTCGAAAACGGTCAGATCGATTATTTGGTAAATTTTTTCGATTTTTTTTTTGAAATTTCATAAAAATGTACTTTATGTATCTTGCTGTGTTCTTAGAAGGTTTTTTTTTTTTTAAATTCGAATGTATTTGATGAATATCGATAATCGGAAAATCCGATTGTTAGGAAATAGGTCGAACATAAAGAAATATAGTAAATCATATGGTAAACACGTTTTACCGGAAGTGAAGGCCAGCTGATCGAATCTGCGTGTGAATCACATGATCAGGTTCGCTGGAGTCAGTGAGTTGGATTTTGAATGTAAAGAAGAGTGGACGGCTTAATAGGTCGTCCCCTCCCCTTCACTGGGGGGACGCTGACATGTGTTAAAATAAGACCTTGAAGAACCACGCAAGCAAAGACATTCACTTTCCATTCTTCTGCGATTGACATCAGGAAGGTGAATAAAAACACTATAAAAAAAAAATCATCGTCTTGGAGTGAATGAATATTCGTCCAAAGCAGGTTTCCAGTCTCCTCTTCAAGAACAAGATGAATTCTAGGTGGACAAGAGCAACGACGCATGAAGTTAAGGTATGTCCCAAATACATGTATCACACACACACACACACACACACACACACACACACACACACACACACACACACACACACACACACACACACACACAACTGCATATGAACAATTAGATATGCATATATCACAAATAGACAGCAACATTAAGACGATCATACAACGGTGCCCCTTTTATGATACCAACAATACAACACGATGAAAAAACGAAAAGGCAATTTTGTCTAAAGTTAACACCTTATATAGACTAACATCACAAGTGAATTTGAGAAGTTTTATCACCGCATAAGCAAAAGGCCCGGCATATGAACTGAACACTAGGTTTTTTTATATGACAGGGGCGCGTTCGAAATGAATGTTTCAAAAGTACAAGTGAACAAAGATACTTGACTTTTGGATTTTAATTCAAACCATTCTATATAAGAATAATTTTATAAAATCAACAGCAGGTTCTCTACAGTGCAATGTAAGTTACAATGTGTTGTGGACTAAGTCACTGCGGAGAGGCATGTAAAGCTTCCTCCTGGTCCACCATGGTGAGCCCCCATTTCATTGAAAAAAATGGACGATTCTACCGATTTCGATTACAATAAAATATGGGCGGGTGAAATATTCGCTTATCATCATTCAATCCCGGATAACGTCGGATCTCCCTGCTACTAAACAATAATACTAACTTCAAATATTCAGTGAAGCGTGGAAGGTAAACACACAAAGCTATACACATGCGGTTAAAAACAAAGTGCGTAATAGCATCCTTTGTGTGCTACACCATCTTTCTTCAGAACATAAATTACATTTTCTAGGATTCAATTTGCATAGTTTTAAATTACGTTTGCACTCTCAATAGCTTAACAATCAGTTCGTAGAGATCGTTAAAATTAGAAGGTTCAATCTTTGTTGTCATAAGTTCTTTCTGGTGGAGGTTTCAGAATCCATTAATGTCGAACAATATTTATTATATTTAGAAAAACACACATGCCCTTTTTTACTTTAATGCAATATTTTACATTAGCATGGCTACTTCAGGTTTCCCGGTACAGTATTAAGTAATTTATTTTATCAACAATATTGGCCAAGATCATAGTGTAGTGTCTGTTCTGATACTGTACTTCAGCTTTTCTGATCTCGATCAGGACAGGAGAAATCCTTCTAGACTGTGACAGTTTTTATTTTTGTTCATATCCAGAGCGCCCCTTTTTGGGGAGCTGTATTTCCTCACATAAAAAAACCCAACCTTGTGTCTAACTCTGTCCTCGTGGGGAGGCAAGAACAATTAATTTCTTACAGTTGTCACATGCATTAAATCTAAATGTTAAAATCGAAACTAGTTTACTAAACTAAATGAAAAACAAACAACAAATACGCGAGATGTTTTACTTTAAAAATAATTCCCCCCTCTCTCTCACACATACACCCTCTCTCTATATATATTTGTCGAGTATTTCGTTTGGTTTCAGTTGATAAATTAGATAAACTAACTAAATAAAAGTAAACATAAATAAAAACAAAAGAAAAATATTAACTATATAGGGTGAAACGATAAAATTTACACCCTAGAAAAGACGACATGATTCCATTTCCGTTTGATGAAAACCGTTTTTCTTTTTTTTTTTATTGCAGACCATCTACTAGTTGGCCAATTGTGTAGAAATCTCAAGAGTTATAAAAGCTTTACTATGTCTGAAAATTACACAATGTTCAATGAGCGAGATCGGAGATCCGCCGCTGTACAACTTATGCTTTCTACCGATCAAAGTTATAGCAACAGGAAAATTGCCAGCATCCTCAAAATGCATCGCTGGATTGCCACAAATAGCAGAGACGTTCCCAGCGTGAGAGAAACAAAGTTACGGTCTTTGGTGTGTTTTCAGCTGATGGCCACATCATGCCACCTCACATCTTCGAAGTGGAAAGTCAGCACCAAAGTGTACCTTGATGTGCTGAAGATTATAGTGATTCCCTGGTGCAATTAGGTGGCTGCTAGCAGACCCTGTGTGTAGCAGCAAGACTCAGTTACACGTGACACAATTTACCACTTGAAATCCAAAGAATTTCTCGTCACATCGAGAAAATTAGATAGAATGTGTGTGTGCCAGAGGAAACTTCTCAACCTATATATTAACCGACTTTTTATCTACAGACTGGCATATAGGATGTCTAGATATGTGGAAAACTTTTTAATCGGTTTTCATTCGGAAAAAAGGGCTGCTAAGGCGTCAAGATTGAAACATTGGAAATCACCGGATTTTATCTGTTTGTCAACTTTCACGAATGCGCATGCGCGGTCGTGAAATATGGCAGCTTCTTTATGTTAAGAATAAGCAGGTTTGAAATACATGTCAAGCTGGTCTAATGGTTATCGTACTTGACTCACTGTCTTTAGGTTTTGGTTTCGATCTCAGCTCGAGTACTGTTTTTACTTACAGCATGATGAACTGTCTAAAAAAAAACAACAACATAATACTCGCATGACCATGTCTCAGTTTCTGTATGAATTAAAATATAATATTTATGCGTATTTTACGACTAGGCAACGCCGGATGGATTGTTATTATATACTTATGTAAGGTTCCTGGAATAGAATCGAGCAGAGTGTTTGATTATAAAGAAAATATCAAAATAAAATCACATCAAAATTAGTTTGTAATATTTTTTTTTATTTTATTGTTACAGAAAAAATCGTTCTCTTTTGTTTTAGAGTTGAATCAGATATTTTGTTCTGCTCGTCTGTAAAACACACATGAATATAAATAAAAATGAATGTATATTCAGAAAAATTTTTTTTTTTGTTTGTATTAAAAGTTAAAGCAAACGTTTTCCTCATTTTTAATAAAGACTAGAAGATGAACCAGGCGTTGCCCGGTTTGAAACGTAACGTAAAATTCCTTAAAAATGAAGTAAAAAAAAAATAAAATAAAAAAAACGAAAAGAAACTGAAATATGTGCATGCGAGTATTATGTTTTTTTTTAAACAGTTCACTTCTTGTAAGAAAAAAACAAACAGAAAAAAACAAAAACAAAAAAAAAAACTCGAATTGAGATCGAAACCAAAACCTAAAGACAATGAGTCGCGTACGATAACCATTGACCAGCGTGAAAGATCTTTAAAAGGTGTTTTCAAACTACTTAATCTTACTATAAGTATTATGTAATGTGAACTATTCACGCATGCGCATTCGTGAAACAGTTAGCAAACAGATAAAAATACGATGATTCCTATGTTACAATTTTTCAATTTTGATCCCTTAGCAGTCTTTTCCGAGGGAAAACGGACTAAAAGGTTTTCCACATGTCTGAATACCCTATATACCAAATTTTAAATATGTAGATCAAAAGTTCGCCAAGTATATATGTTGAGAAGTGTCCTAACACACACATTCCCACTTTTATAGATATATAGATAGAGCTTCTTCTTTTTATGATCATAGATATTTTATTAGCAGATGTGATTATTCTTTCTTTATTCAATATTATTAATAAAGGTGGTCGCTAGAAAAGCGGGAAATTTGAAGATCAGCTTAGATCACGAATAAAATGCGTGATTGCTATTTTTGGTGCCATGTGAGTGTTGTAAAAATAAATCGTTGTTTGACGCTGCAGTGAAATGCACCGACGGCATTTTGAGTATCTATGAGTATAATATAACACGTGCCTTTGAAGAACTTTGTAAAAATTATTCTTGGTAAAAATAAGTCGTTGTTTGACAAATTTCCCGCTTTTCTAGCGACCACCTTGTATTGTTGAAGACAAAGCCCCCTTTTCTGTACCCATAATTCAACGTGCATGCGAGCCGAGAGACACGTACGTTCGTTTTTTCTTTTTTCTTTTTTTTTGTATATTAGAAGATTGAATCCCAATTTAAATGAAATATTTAAGGAATGAGAAAATGTAAAATAGCAACCGATACTTGTTAGATGGATAGACTTCGGCCCAGAAAACAGCAATTCTTCCTCTTTTGTCAGAAATATCGCTCGTGGAATGTGAGGACTAAAAAACAAATTAAAGGAAACAAGAGTGTAAACTCAAGTATACTCTCCTTAAATACTTTATTCTCAACCTAATTTAAAACTTCAAAGGAAATAACATTTTTAAATATGCGCTATTCAAGGAATACATACGAAAGACGCCCCAAAAGTAATGCCTCCTAGTTTTCTATTCCGCCCGAATGATCAGTAGGGATTGAAAATTGCAACTCCTGTCATAGACGTACGTCAGTAGCAGAGATGCGTCATGTAATTACTTATAAAAGTGTATTGAGAATGTTGGTGACTATGTAGAAAAATGAATCCTGTAGCACAATAGGTCGCTCGTATTAATTAATAGTACCGCTCCTGCCTTCGTAGCTCTTCAACATTTTTGAGTAAAAAAATAGGAGGTTTTACTTTTGGAACGACCTTCGTGCAGATTTTTTTTGTTCATTCTTAGAAGTTGTATATATTTTAAATAAAGGGGAAACAGTGTTTCCCAATCGTTCAAAGTAATAAAAAATACTGAAAGGTTTTAGGAAACTTTAAAATAATTTTAGAAAACTAAATTCGAAATGGAAATTGTAATTTCTTTTTTCCCTTTTTGCTTCATACATTTTTGAATGTCAAAGAAAATCGCGTGATTCCAAATATACTTCTTTTTACTAACATTAAGAAACATTAGTAAACGTTGGTACTGTACAAAAAGGAATATAGCGAAATAGTTCATGAAGCATTATATGCTATGAATGTGTGTGTGTTCGCACGCACACACACACACACACACACACACACACACACACACACATATATATATATATATATATATATATATATATATATATATATATATATATATACATACACGGCACAACCACGTTGACACACCGGTCCTCGCCAGATCACCGTAGTTAAGCAACGATGCGACTGGCCAGTGCAAGATGGGTAACCATTTGGGAAAACTAGACACTGTATGTACAGTGCCGAGTCGTAGAAATTCCCAGGTTGGTATCTGTGGGCGTATTAATTTATTGGGAGCGATGCACCCCCCAGTCTTCATTAAGATATGCATCAAAGAGAAGGAAACTCAGATACTAAAATCTGCGGTCTACTGTATACTCTGTCATGTGGAAGTCATCTGCACCGACAAAGGTTAGTAGTAATACCAAAAACTGTGGTTGGTTCTTACACAAAGCGCTATAAGCAAATAATCTGTGTGGATTTCCGAGCAACTTAATTGTTGTGGCTGAAGTTCATACATCGAAATCGACGGGAGAGTTCATTATATATATACATATATATATATATATATATATATATATATATATATATATATATATATGAACAAATGATTAATAAAACATGTTAAAAGACATCTTGAAAAAGAGTTAAAAACATATTTAATTTTAAAAAAGGAAGCACAAGATAAGTGGATAGTCCTTAATCCGCGGAGTTTCGAAGAAATACTCTCCTCATCAGAGGGCAGGAATTAGCAAAATGCAGGATCGAATTTTGCATATAAAAGTATTTAATGAAACTACAAGTAAGTCAAAGATCTTACTTGGTTAAAAAAAGGGTGAGGTAAGGGGAACAGGAGGCAAAAGAAAAATAATAAAAAGATTTCACATGAATGGATAGTCCGGTGAAGGGTAAAAATCCAAAAATGGTAAAATCCAAAACGGTCGAATTTAAAATTTCAATCCAATGGGTGAATTCCAAATGGTCCCAAATCATCCACAATGCAGAGTTCCTTGGAAAAAAGCGCACATGGAATGAATTTCAAATCATTAAAAGAAAAGCACTAAAGATAATATTTAAAACACGTCTGTCAAGGCTGGATGAATCAAAAAAATTAAGGCTTGACCCCCCCCGAAAAACGGTGACAGTTTAAATTTGAAAAGCGAGGTCAAACTGACCCAGACAAAGAGCGCGAAAGTTAGCGTTAATAATTAGGTCAGCTTCGATATGCACGTGAAAGTCCCAGAATTAAATTAAGAAAACTGATCAGAAGAACACATAAACGCCAAGTTTAAGAAATGGGGCGTCTGTTATATATATATATATATATATATATATATATATATATATATATATATATATATATATATATAAAAGTGAAAGTAAATAAAAAGATAAATAAAAAATAGAAAATTATATATATACAGTCACATACATATATACACATATACATACATACAGAAACACAAATGCACACATACATGTATATACATGAATATCAAAACTTTTCTTTCCCTCATAATTGTAATATATATATATATATATATATATATATATATACACACACATATATATATATATATATTACAATTATGAGGGAAAGAAAAGTTTTGATATTCATGATTAAAATAAAATAAAAAGGAAAATATAGGAGGCTAGCTGATCAGTTTCGACCTCACTCTTCTAGAGCATGACGGGGATACTTTTTTTTTCAAAAAGCGAGCACCAGAGGGAAAATATACGTTTAAAATGTGTTTAAAATAAAATGTGCTAACGGGTGGAAAGGCTTTTGCCTCTTTAATGATAAAACTGAGAGAAATATTTTTTCACATCAGTAAATAATATGCACCTTGCGTTAAAGGAAGAAGAGCCTAACTCTGCTTTAGCTCTCTTGTATATATTGGTAACAGAACTCCATCATGTTACCTCATATCAATATATCGTAAACCCATCTTTACATGTTTACAGAATTGTATACAGGCTGAAATTCGTTTTGCCCTATAAAACGAAAGATTAATCAAATTTGGACCTTATCATATCGTGCCCTTATGATTTGATCCAAACCAAAATTGGATGAAAAATTGAAAATGATCACGGATACTTTATCCAATAATGGGTACTTTCTAGATATGAATAAATCAGTCATTTAACGGAAAATAAATGTTTTCCCAAATACGAATTAATAAAGTAGTTAAATGTCCAATTTTTATTCTTTTACAATGGTCAGTAACCGAGAAATTCGCCAAGCAAATCAACTCAACAGTGGAAAAATGTTATTTTGTTCCCAATGTACGAAATCGTTAAAGGCATCCTTTCGAAAAAACGATCTACCCTCGACTATACAATAATGTAATTTATCAGTTCAAATGTAGTTTCAGTGCCGACTACGTGGGTCAAACGTTGCTAAGATGTGATATCCAAGTTCAACAACACGTACCTAGCTGAATGAGGGCTGTGAGCTATCTACCAACGGGCGTTCTGAGTAAGACATCTGAGTCTTCAATAGCAGATGATTTGCTTAAAAACCCGTTTTGTGCTACGACCTTCAGCATTGACTCATTTAGCATTTTGAGTCATGCTTAATCCGATATTCACCTGAAGATGTTGGACACTATTCACATTCGTTTGAAGAAACTTTCTCTTTGTAAACAGAAGAAATGTCTCTTAGGTTTGAATGTGATTCCATTATTGTACATTCATTGTACTCGAACAGAAGCAAAGTGGACGTCGAAAAGAATGGGCGTGTGAAGTCGAGTATGAGAATGGGCCGGCTGTGGCCGGTAATGGGGCCGAAGGAAGGAGAAACGCGAATCAGGCTAGATGGACATGTAGCAGCGGGAGACTTTTTATGTGGTGTCGAAACGGGAGAGCAACGGTAATAAATGTTTTGTTAAAAAAAAGAGAAAAATGCCGACCTTAATTTTTA
This sequence comes from Euprymna scolopes, assembly GCF_053919585.1. Taxonomy (NCBI): domain Eukaryota; kingdom Metazoa; phylum Mollusca; class Cephalopoda; order Sepiida; family Sepiolidae; genus Euprymna; species Euprymna scolopes. The sequence continues at coordinate 14,046,848 of NC_136505.1, read as the reverse complement.
TTTATTTATTTCCTAATATTTGTATGGAACGGAAACGTTATATGAAGACATTTTATAAAATCCAAAATGATCGAATTGATTTTGATCCAAATTGAAATACGGATTTTTTTTCATTAGGTTTAATATCTTTATGTCTTAATTTCAATCTTCGTACCGGGACATAAAAGTGGTGCAAACTTGTTATGTTCGGATCGATCGCGATTGATACTCCGGTTGCTGACCGCGGTTGGTTATTAGAAGTTAGACTCGATGACAATTTCGGTGACGGTCAGTTTCTGGCTGTCGGTTTCGGTAGTCGGCCAAGTTTACTTGCAAAATCACAATTTAAATTAATCCGTTAGAGACTCCAACAAAGCTCGTTTGAACTGTTGTGTAATTCTTATCGTCTTGGGCATTGTGGTTTCAATAACCATCGTAAGAACACAGAGAAAGTAGTAAATAAATAAAAATATGTAAGTCGATCTATACAATCGCTTGTTTTATAACAATGAAAAATTTAATCGTTTTATCATTTTATTAGACCTCTTAATAAAACCACCCGTAGGATCGATCTTTGAATAGATTCACAAAAATAAGAATATGAAGTCTATCATTATTGTTTAATACGCATTTTATCAGTATAATACTTATGTTTTACACTGCCCGCATGTTAAAAGATGACTAGTATTTGCTTTGAAAAAAAAACCCTCTTCTACGACGAAGGAAATATAAATCTATCGAACTTGTTGCTCAACAGGTGAATTTGAATCTTAACATCCTTATCCACCACCGTTCATTTACAGTCCTCGACCTCATTTGCTCACTGTCCAATCTCAACTGAGCTCGCCTACCAGGCCTAACACTTTTCTTTTCTGGTTCATTCGGCCATATTGTTATTTATTCAATACTCATTCTCGTTGTTATTCAACACTCAAAACCATTAACGAACTTCCTATCGTACATTCACGAGTGTTACTTAGCTTTGCGACAATCAGATTTCTATTTAACAGTAAAACCCCTTGATTGAATTCCACATGCATAAATGTTGTGACCAAAATAATTGGCGTCATTGTAAAATTCAATAGAAGTTAATGGCGGCTCTTCATACGGAATAGTTTGAGGTCGAGATAAGTCTCTTCAAATATTCATCCAATTCAGCTGTTAATTTTACCGCAGTAATAAGATTATCTCTCGTCGGTCAGTGTTAGTAAGTAAGACAGGGGGTGACGGTGGCTCAGTGGTTAATAACACGGACTGACAATCCGAGTGTCTCGAGTTCGAATTCAGTTCGTTCCACAAAACCTCACGTTCACTAAAGACGTCGACAATTTTACGTGTCTCTTCTGTAAGAAAGAATTCTGACTAAAAAGAAATACCGGGAAAATCATTTGCAACATTAGAATTTTCAGATTCATACAATATCATGATTTTTTTTTACAAGGTGGTCACCACTTATCAAGGCCCAGTATCCACTCAGGGATAGGGGTTATTGCAAGTACAGTACGTTAGTGTGGATATTTAAAGTGTCTACTTAAGGGGGCGGTTCATCAAGAATTTGTTTACGTTGAACTTGAAGACATCCAAGTTGTAGTCAGGAGGGGAGCAGGCAGACGGAACAGAGTTCCACAGGCGTGCAGTTCTAAGAAAGAAGCTTTGTTCATGGAATCCCCCGTTTTGATTTAGGCATAGATAAAGACTGGGGAGAGTTTTTGACATTGGATTCAGCTAGACGGTATTTTTTTGTAAAAGATTGGCGAGGGGGGACCAGAGATTGGAGTTCAGACGAGCACCTGCCATGGAAATAACGATAAAACAAAGATAGGCTTGCCCAGATATGGCAGCAGTATTCCATCCTTGGACGTACTTGGCTGTCATAGATTTTTTCTCTGTTCCTTGAATTCTGCCAGTGTCTTTAATGTGTAAGGTTGAAAAAAAAGGACAGTATTCTACTGTTCTAGTGCTCGCGGTTCCTTCCATACGACGTCAATGTGTCGCTATTTAAAAAACAAACATTACTCGGGTCTAATTTTATCGAAATCCGAAAAAAAGATTATAAAGTGTATTCGCACCTACTGAAAACCTGCCCATATATCTATTCACCTAATTACGCATGACTCAAAACTTGCTGTCTTATCCATGCTATATTGCCCTTACATCTTAACCCTCCTATCATCTAAAATAGCTCGGGCAAAACTCGTAGCTCAATTCTTAATACCTACTCATACTGTAACACTATACTAGACCTAAGCTAACATTAATAAAATAAAAAAAAGGGTAAGACTAAAATCACATTATCTCCTCCCTAACAAGCCCTCTTACAAACATAGACGCTTACACTGCATGAACTTCACCCCCCCCTTTATCCATTAACAAGTAAATAGCATGTCCCTAAATCACTTTGAGGAGTGTAACTAATCAGTAGAGATAAAATCCCTCACAAACTAACCCATTAACACTAACAACGCGGGGTCGCAGAAATACCTGGATTAGAACCTAGGCGCGGAGAAAACCCTCTCAGGGCTGACGGACCCAGTAGGTCTTCCCAGATCATCCGTCTAGGAGAAGGAAAACTCTGAAACTAAACCAAAGGGGAGAGAGGCCTCTTCAGTCTTGGATGACAACCTTCCTAGAGCTGGTGACTCAAACAAATTCACCGGTTTGCAAACCTAAATTGCTTAAGGAGTAGATAGGCTCTGTCTATCGCCCGGCTTCCATACTCCTTCTTTGCCTATTAGTCAAGCGCAGAGACACTATCTCAGTGATTCGACAGAAACACCCAGCGGTAGATCTTGTTTCCTGGCTAGGGCAATGAACGCCGTTCTTCCCCATTCCCAGCATGCCCCACCCCTAAAACTGAACATTTGGGAGTGCTTGAGTATAAGATATGCCTGAGCGATTAGATTGGGTTGACCTTCTTCTAAAGGGTTGAGGGTACCGGATTGACAGTTCCTGGCTGCTGTTCCCGACTGGTAGTACAGGAGCCCTAACTCTTTGGTAGCGCTTAGAGCGGCTGCTCCATCAACAGTTGAATAATATCGGGTTGTTTGCAGTGCCATGACGCGCATGGAAAGGGACCCTGCACTCATCCCCGGTGGGCTTTCCTGAGGCCACAATCCTAATTGGAGAAAGGTCAGCTGATGGTCTACTTGTGATGCATGTCTGAAGCTCCGCATAACCTCTTGTTTAGCTCCCCCTTACCGAAACTCTTAAAAAAAATATGACGACAGTACAATCTAAAAATAAGCTTAAACCAGGATTAGGGACAAACAAATTCAACTTGCCTCCTCCCTTGAGGCTCTCATTCACAAATATCCGTGAGCTTAGAACTAACTTAGCTGATGTTGAAGCATTTCTCTTAACAAATACCCCGGATATCTTAGCACTAAGTGAGACTAACCTACACTCCTCCATTCCCTCTAACCACTTTAACATGCCTGGATATCTCCCACTCTGCCGTAAGGACTCTGACAGACATATGCACGGACTTGGAGTTTACATTCGTAATACCCTTCCCTTGACTAGAGAAACAAACCTAGAAACAGATGATCAAGCCTTTATGTGCTTTAGACTAAACGTGCAACACAGTATTAGCTACTATTATTTTCTCTACCGCTCTCCCTCGACTCAGGACTGCTCCATAATAAACAAAGTATCTGACAGCATAGACACGGCACTGTCCCTCGACACTAGCGCACAAATACATGTGTTTGGTGACTTTAATGTCCACCACAAAAACTGGCTTGGATTCTCTACTCACACAGATGCAGCGGGCAGCACAACCCATAGCTTCGCTATATCTCACTCCCTATCACAAATTGTTACGTTTCCAACCCGTTTCCCTGACCAGGAAGAACAACACGCATCACTTCTAGATCTGTTTTTGACCACAGTTCCCGATGACTGCATAACGAAGGCCCACAGCCCACTCGGGAACGCTGACCATGCAGTGATAATGGTTGAAATCGCCCTAAACTCTAGACCCAAAACTGAAGACCCAGTGCTCAAAACAACGAGATATTATAATAAGGCTGACTGGGAAGCCATCAGGGAACTAATTAGAGATGCTCCATGGAAAAATATTTTCTCTCTCCCTGCTGAACAATGTGCAAACGAGACCACTGACTGGTTCAAAACTGCAATCGAAGCGCATGTTCCCATGCGGAAATTTTATAGTAAGCCCCACTCTCCCCAATGGTTTACGTCGACTTGTGCAACTGCCATTACACAAAAGCAGCATGCATACCGTAGGTTTAACCGACATAAGTCCAGTTCAAACAGACTGAAGTATATAGAAGCTAGAAATTACGTTAAGAAAGAAATAGCGACAGCTAAGAGAGAATTTACGGAAACCACTAAAAAGCGCATCGAAGCACAAAAACTAGGAACTCGAGACTTCTGGAAAATCTACAACAGTGTAGTAAATAATGGGCAATCAACAATTCCCCCACTAACCAACAATCACGAGGTTGTCTCCTCAGCAACCGACAAGGCTAACATGCTTGCCAGTCGGTTTGCCTCAAACTCCATACTGGACCCTTCACCCTCCCACCCCTACCTGACTTTCCTATGCGGACAGACGCCACACTAGACGATCTGAAAACCACCCCTGCTCAGGTGCATGCTATCATAAAAAACCTTGACACCTCAAAAGCATGTGGACCCGATCTTATCCCAGCTGTGCTATTAAAAAAGTGCTCAGCCGAAGTAGCTCCAGTTCTCTCCAAACTCTACAACAAATGTCTTAATGAAGCTTGCTTTCCGGGCTGTTGGAAAACTGCTTCTGTTGTACCAGTATTCAAGAATTCTGGCGAAAGGACAGACCCATCAAATTATCGGCCCATTAGCCTCCTCCCACTTTTTGCCAAAATATTTGAGACCATAATTAACCATGCTCTAGTCCATCATCTTACAGATGCTAAACTACTGACTGACAAACAATATGGATTTAGACAAGCCCGTTCCACAGCAGACATCCTCACTGTGATCTCTGAACGTATATACCATTCACTGGACAAAGCGGGGGAAGGCAGAGCGGTAGCTCTAGATATATCTAAGGCTTTTGACAGGGTATGGCATGAGGGTCTCCTCAGTAAAATCAGATCATACGGTATCACTGGTAGAATACTTAACATAATTAAATCCTTCTTAGATAAGAGAAAAATCCAGGTAGTCCTCGACGGTCGCACATCTAAACAATATGATATAAATGCGGGGGTGCCCCAGGGTTCTATCCTTGGACCTCTATTGTTCCTGATATTCATAAATGACCTCCCCGACAACATTGCCTCTGAGATGGGTATATATGCTGATGACACTACACTCTATGGCAGACACGACAGGAAGACGAATGAACACATTTCTAAAGAAATGGCAGAAACACTAGAGGAAGACCTCCAATCTGTAGTGGAATGGGGACAAAAGTGGTTGGTCGCATTCAATGCTGCCAAGACTAAACTAGTTTCATTCAATAATTACAAGAAACCCTCTCTACCACCCATAGCAATGGTCAACGACTTTTTATCTGAGAGTCCATCTTTCAAACTCCTTGGCCTAACGTTCACGGGAAACATGAGTTGGAACAATTACATTGAAGGCATTGCCAGGGCCGCTGCAAGAAAGGTAGGCTCTCTCTACCGTGCTAGAAAACTACTAACACCCGAAAGTATCCTGTACCTCTATAAGGCCACCATTCGCCCATGTATGGAGTATTGCTGCCACATCTGGGCTGGTGCATCTGCTACTAGTCTCTCGCTCCTTGACAAGGTTCAAAAGAGAGTCGCAAACCTGATAGGCCCTGAACTGGCATCTAAGCTTCAGCCTCTGTCCCATCGACGAAATGTTGCATCCCTCTGCCTTTTCTACAAGTATTTTAGTGGTGAATGCTCTGACGAACTGCAATCACTTGTGCCCCCACGACGCGAGCACCCTCGACAAACCCGACAGGCTACTAGATCCCACCCCCACACTGTAGAGGTCCCTAGATGTAAAAGATCTTTTTACTCCAATAGTTTCTTCCCCAGAACCGCAAGACTCTGGAATTCCATTCCAGGTCCCTGCTTCCCCAACAGTACTGACGTGCAGAAGTTCAAGTGTAACGTGAACCGACACCTTGCTGCCCAAATCCCTACATAGTACCCCAGTAGTTGTTGCCCCTGATAGTAGCCCCCTACACCAAAGTGGCAATTTGCCTTGTTTGGGGTGAAAATGTAATAAAAAAAAAAACAAAAAAAAAAAACGATAAAATCAATCTATAATAGATAAAAGCTCCTATAATGAGTCTGTATCAATATTGATATTTATATAAAGTTAGTGATGTGCATATGTTTACATATGTGTAATAATAACTTCTAAACTATTTAACAGATCATCAAAATTTCTAGAACATAGCTTCTGGTCGTTTTGGGTCGTAGTGCGGGCTATATTAAGATTAATTTAGTTTTAGAAAAAGAGAATAAAAATGAGTGAACTTCTATCGTGAATATTTAGATACCCCGAATTTTGTAAAATTATCAAAATAGGCTATAGATATCAATTAATTAACATTTGGTATAATTTGGATACAATGTCTCACTTGAAAAACATCAGATATCAGATTTGCACTAAATTATTTCAATTAAAGCTTCTTTCTTAGAACTGCACGCCTGTGGAACTCTGTTCCATCTGCCTGCTTCCCACCTGACTACAACTTGGATGTCTTCAAGTCCAACATTAACAAATTCCGAATGAACCGCCCTCTTAAGTAAGCAATTCATTAAATCTCCACACTAACGTACTGTACTTGCAATAACCCTTATCCCCGAGTGGCTTCCGGGCCTTGGTAAGTGGTGACCACCGTGTAAAAAAAATTAAAGTGATTAAGCATCAATTAAGAAATTAATCCCGAATTATATCTTCGTCGTAAGTCATGTTAATCTAAAGCCATAACTTTTGGGCAATTTCTAGAATGAATTTACCGAAATTAAAATAAGGATTCTGTTATATTATTGTCTACTATAAAGGCACCAAAACGGTGTATGTTGTATAATCGTCTAAATGTTGACTTGCGTACTTGGGACGAAAGGTTCATCCTAATTCATGTCACTAAATGTGTGCCGTTGCTTCTTCGCTATTTGAACCCTAGAATTATGTTTTTGCTGTCTATTCATGATACATTCATATCTAATTGTTCATATGCGGGTGTACGCGCGAGCGTGTGTGTGAGATACATGTATTTTGGACATACCTTAACCATGTGTCGTTGATCTTGTCTACTTGAAATCCATCTTGTTCTTGGATGGGAGGCTGGAACCTGTTTGGATGAAACAAATTGACTCCAAAACGATGATTGGTTTTATATAGTTTTTATTCACTTTCCAGGTGTCGATCACAGAATAATGGAAAGTGAATACCTTTGCTTGCGGGGTTACTTCTACTTCTCTATTTTCACACACGTCAACTCCCTCCCCAGTGAATGGGGACGACCTGTTAAACCGTCCGCTCTGCTCAATGTCCAAATTCCAACTCTCCGATGATCTCCAGCTAAACTGATCCCGTGACTCACACGTAGATCCGATCAGCTGACCAGACCTTCCGGTAAACTTCGTCTATAATATAATTTTACCATATTTTGATAGATCTTATAAATATTCTTCATATTCATCTCCCGTCCATCTCTCCAGCTAGATAGATAGATACAGAAATAGATAACTAAATAGATAGATTGACACTTTCTTGTGTTCGACCTATTACATAACAATTCTACACATAGGGGTTATGAATATTAGATGTTGAATTTAATTGTAGTAACAGAATATACAAATGGTATAAGGTTGACTTGTTTGCGAACCTAATTTATTCCATTCTGGAACGGGTATTATTCTAGTTTTTTTTAATATATGATGTGCCTTAAATACTCTTCCAGCCTGTTTTCGTATGACCACTTTTATTGAAAGTACACACATGAAACTCTAGTTCCCTATGGAGTAATATCCTCCGGCTACAATGCATTTATTGTACCGTTCCTACAAATTTTGGAAGGCTCCATCTAAGCCCTCTTGTGTGAGCATGTCAATGACTCGTCACAGCCTCTTTCATCTCCTCAATTGTCTCATGATGATAGACTCTATGGTTTTCCTTGAGGGAATAACTAAAAGTCACAAGGAGAAAAGGTCTGGATTATAGGAGAACGAGGAACTGTCTTGATACTCATCTTGGTCAAATAGTCCGTGACAAGGCAAGAGTTATGGACTGGTGCATTGTCCTGGTAGAAATGCCACTGGCTCGATTTGAAAAGTACTTTTTTAACGGAATCTCTTCATGAACTCCCTTAAAACCTCAACATAGTATTCTTTCTTAACTGTTAATCCAGGTAGAACTCAGTGCATGCAGATCATACACAAGTTGTCAAAAAGAAAATAAATAAATAAAAATAAAAAATCAATAAATAAAAAGAGATTATCATGTTCCTGGGTGGATTTTCTCGGTCTAGCATTTTTGGGTGTGGGAGAGCCAGCATGCTTCCACTGGAAACCCTGTCTCTTGTTCCCTGTTTTATAGCAGGTAAACAGAGCATCAAGAACTGCGGGACCTGAATTGATCAGCTCGACGATCTCCTTGCTCTCAACGACATCTTTCTTTCTAATCTTCTCTAACCACCTTCGGGACAAACTTTGCGCAAATCTTCAGCATCTTTAGTTTCTCGCGAATAATTGTGTTTACAGTTCCCTCACTGACATCAAACTGTACACATATTGTCTCCATAGACACATGACGGTTCTTATCAACGGAATTTTTATTCGGCAAGTAAAGTCTGGTGTTCTGACTTCCTTTTCTCATCTCATCATCTCTAACAGACTCCCTGCTTTCCTTGAATCTCTGATGCCACTTAAAAACTGATTCTCGATTCATGCAAGATGATTCATAAGCAGTCTGAAGTATTCCATACGTTTCTGTTGCATGTTTTCCAAGTTTAAAACAAAATTTTATCTCGCGTCCAGATTGCATTTTTGAAATTCTTCAACTGTGAAAATCAGGCTTTAGTAGGGTGTATTCCAACATCTGCTGTAGATGTTCATTTGACACTGAAATCATAAACACTGGCCAGACATCTTACAAGATGTATAGCAATAACAGATTCAATTTTCAAGAGTTTAAGACAATTTTAAATGTCTACAGCAAAAAATCTGGAAACTTATTAAAGGCACCTCATATTTAATATATTTGTATTATCTCTAAATATTATAAAATTGACATTGTCTATCTGTGAAAGGGTCTCTACCAAACTATATCAATTATTTATCGAATCGTTATTGAAACTTGATATATGCGGCATTCGGTTCTGTAGAAGAAAATCGAATTGAGTTTTAGCTTGAAAAATAACTGCTAAGGGATCAACCTAAAAATTGGAACTTAGCAAGCGTAATAGGATGTTTATGCGCATGTTCTACGCATGCGCACATATACATTTATACATTTAACTGCGTTATATTGTTAAGTTTTTATATGCATTAGCTCAAATGGTAGCAAATACTGCTATGGACCCAACCGTTTTGGTTTCAATTCTAGCAGATGACACCCAAGTCCAATATTAAAAAAATCTGTTTGTATCCCTACTATAATATTGGGTATAATGTAAGAACCTATAAATAATTGGCTCTAAAAACATAAATATAAAATCTGCATCAATTAAAATACCATATTTAAGCGTCTTTTTACGACTGGGAAACGCCAGGCGGTCTGCTAGTATATTATAGAAGTGAATTTGTCTGTCTGCGGAATTGTCTCAACAAAAATACTCTGTCAATTGTTGGCCTACATAGTTGAAACATGATATATCACATACGCTATTTTGAAGTAAACTCGATTAGGGTTTTAGCTGGAAAAGAACTGATAACGGGTCAAAATGCTTTACGCATGCACAAAGTCGATATGGTTTTTAGCTGGAAAAATAGCCGCTAAGCGGTCGAAATTTTTAAAAATTCGAATTTAGTAGCCGTAATTCAACGTAATGTGTATGCTCTAAGTGAACACCATTAGAGAGTAAAATGTCTTGTATTCGATTCTAGCTAAGTCATATAAAAAAATTTAAATTTTTACTATATATTGGGTACAATATAATAATAAATAGAGAATTGCCTCCATAATAATAAATAGGAAAAATGCATAAATGAAAATATATTTAAGCGCATTTTATGACCGGTATATATATATATATATATATATATATATATATATATATATATATATATATATATATATATATATATATATATATATATATATATGTGTGTGTGTGTGGGGGGGTAAGGGTTAAAGGATGTACAGTAGTCAATAGGACAATATCCTAGCAATCGTAAGTAATGGAAAATTGGTAAATTTGATTACTTAATGGGAACGGCTCATCAGGAACTTGTTTACATTGGACTTGAATGCAACCATATTGTAGTCAGATGGAAAAGCAGGCAAACGGAAGAGAGTTCCACAGGTGTGCAGTTCTAAGAAAGAAGCTTTGTTCATGGAATCTACGTTTAAGTTTAGCCACAGATAAAGAGTAGGGAAATTATTGATAGTGTTTTCAGTTAGACGAGTGTTTTTCGTGAAAGTTTGACGAGGGGGGACCATAGATTGGAGCTCAGACGAGCACTTGCCATGAAAATAAGGATAAAGCAGAAAAAGAAAGAGAAAGAGAAAGAGGTTGTAGGGAAGAGAAAAGGGCATCCTCTATGCGACTACGATGTTTATTTTGAACTCTGTCAAGGCAGGATCAGTTCTTTCTTGCAGTTCCTGTCCAGCAGTTAACAGTAAATTAAAAAAAAATGAAATCGCACTTTTAGTAGAGAAGGCGATTCGTTGTTAATCTGATCTCAGTTTGCTTAATTCCGACTTTATCCATTTTAAAAAATGAATTGTTCCAAAATCGAATTCAATCATCCTCTGGACTAAAATAGGTGAAATTTTAAATAAATATAATTTTAAAAAGTAGGATTGATTTGAAGATCAATAAGATGACACTTACGCTTTTATCTGGCAAGAACAGAGAGAATGTTTATTTTTTTACCAGAATTAATTTGTTAACGTTATATTATATTAATAAAAAAAAAAAGATACATATTCGTTTTATTTGTTTAAAGGATTTTGAAAGTTGGCAAAGAGTGATTTATTTTTAACTTAATTCGGAAAACAGTTATTATTTCGAATGGAATATAACAGTGGAATTTCCATAGCGTGCTATTTATTATTATTATTATTATTATTTTTATTATTATTATTATTATTATTGTTGTTGTTGTTGTTGTTGTTGTTATTATTATTATTATTATTATTATTATTATTATTATTATTATTATTATTATTATTATTATTATTATACACAACTAGTAGTAGTAGTGGTAATATTTTCATTATTAATTATTACTAAGGACTGTTAGGTTTGAATACTAATAAAAGGAAATTCAGTAATTTGATATTTCAGCATTTGCTATGCTTCTTGTAATAGAAAGATTATTTAATAAAGCTCCTGCAGCTATTCGCAGTAGGTAGAGAAAATGTTGCATTTAAGGTGATTTTGGGATTACTACTATAATTAATACTACTGTTATTACTAATGATAATAATGATAATTTTTTTTTGCATGTGTGTATCACCAAAAACTGACGCCACACCAAATAAGCGAGGAGGATCAAGGAGAAAGATCGATGAGAGAAAGCACTAGCCAGACCTCCGCTGGATGAGTGCAAAAATGGCCTGGCACATTGGGGAGGCTTTTTACCACCAAAATTCTAGTGGAGACAAATTGTCGCCGCCAACGAAATATCAATGGTTCTCGAAAGAGGTGGAGAGTACTAGAAATATGGGAAGACATGTTGTCATTCAAACTCCAGAGAACGTTACAAGTTGTTCTTAAGGAGAAATCTTTGATGATGGCTTGTGTGACTACTCCTAGTGAGTAAATAATAATAATAAAAATAATAATAATAATAATAATAATAATAATAATAACACTACTACTACTACTACTACTACTGCTAATAATAATAATAATAATATTTACAATAACAACAACAATAATGATAATGATGATGATAATGATAATAATAATAAAATAGTAATAATATTATTAATGATAATAAAAACAATAATAATGACAATACCACCACCAACAACAACAATAATAATAACAACAAAAATGGTAACAATATAACAATAATAACGTTAATAACACCTCACTAGAAAGACGGGGAAGGTTATCATACAAGCCACAGAAACAATAACAGTTGTTGTCAGCGAGAAATTAATGGAAAACTGTTTTTGCGATAACTGAAAATTATATTATCATTATAATATATCATTAGTTACCAATATTTAATCTATCGTTCTTCCCCAACCCATGACTCTATTTAACTCGCTCTCCAATAGCATGGATAATGCACTTTTCTTTCAATCCAAGTGATCAAATTCATGTATTTGAGGATTTTAATGTCCATCACCGAGATTGGTTTGTTTATCGAGTCACGCAGACCAAGCTGGTAACAGCACACGCCGTTTTTCTATTGTACTCTCCCTTTCAAAACCGTCACTTTGGTGATCGTGATCATGACGAGCAACGAGCAAAATATACTATGCTTGACAACAGCGTCCGAGGCTTGTGTGACAAATTCCACTCGAGAATGCTGGTCACTTAATAATATCTTCATTTACCATCGACCTCAAACCGAAACTTTCACCCCATTCCATGTCCAGGATATCATAAAAACATTTCACTCATTGGCGTGTTCAGAATATAATTAAAAACCTTGAAACCTTCAGAGCATGTATAGCAGATTTCATCCTTGTTATAGTAATAAAATAATATTATGCTGAGCTCAATTCTGCCGAATCCAAGCTTTTAACAAACAATGAAATTTTATGTTAAAAACAAGTTGTGTTACTAATGCAAATGCTTTACTTATTTTAGTGTTTTTTTGAAATTTTATGTTAAAAACAAGTTGTGTTACTAATACAATGCTTTACTTATTTTAGTGTTTTTTTTTTTTTGGGATAATGATATGTTAATCTTGTATAAGTAGATCACACATGAACTTGTTACATAATTTAATTGGTCCCTCGACAAAAGGAGGGTGGACCTGTAAATTCACCCTTGTCCGTTCGCCCGTTCATCCGTTCGTCTGTCCGCACTTTTCTCAATAACTACGCCTTGGGACTTTTTGAAATTTTGCGCAAACACTTAACACAATATGAGTAAAAAAGTAACAGAACGGATTTTTCAGGAAAACTCCAGTTGCCCCCACCCTTTCGGGTTAAAATGGTTAAAATTGACACTTGTGCTTATATATATATATATATATATATATATATATATATATATATATATATATATATATATAAAATAAAAAATTGATGGATTTTTATAAAACTTTCTGAAAAGTTGTAACTAACTGATTTCTATATAATTTTGTTTTATCTATACTTCGCGATAACTCTTGGGTGTGCCCCAGACGCTCTTTTAGGGCTAATAAAAACACTCCATTTCTGGGACTATTTTACCGTATTTGTACAAAATTTTCTGTGTATGTCTATTTAGCAGTTTTGCATGAGTGAACTCAAATTCAAATATGTTAAGGCATTGTGGACTTTTGGGGCTAAATGGGGGGGGGGCAAATGATGAACCTAGTCATTTCTTTTTTTGCATGGTGCAGAACTCAAATTTACATATGTTAAGGCCTTAAACTGCACCGTTTGTTCATTTTCACCAAATGGGAGGGGGGCAAATGCTGAACTTAGTCATTTTTTGTGCCTCGTTCACTGTGTATGATTTACTTGTACTTAATCGAGAGGGGCTGCTATTTGGGACCAAGTTTGCCGGGATACTATTTATGACGTTTAACAGAGGGATGTATGTTCACATTACATTTCTGCATATCAGGGAAGCAGAGGCCCCTGAGGGAATTCCAAAGTGCATCAATCCCAGCGAAAAGCTATTCGTCATCTAGGGATATCTACAGTGCAGACGTGGGATTTTGCTGCTTGTCGGGTTTGTCGAGAATATTATCGTCGAAGGAATAAAAGGGCTTTGATTTCGTCACAGCACTTGTCATTGAAATACTTATTCAACAGGCACAAGGATGCCACGTTTCGGCGATGGGACAGAGGTTGGAGTTTAGTTGATAGTTCATGACCTATTATGTTTTTTGAATCCCGTATAGGAGCGAGATATTAGTGACAGATACACAAGATGTGGATTCAATACTCCAATGCATGGGCGAAACGTGGCCTTGTAAAGATACAGGAGACTCTCAGGTGTAAGTACCTTTCAGCACAGTAGAAAGAGTCCACCTTCCTCACAGCAGCCTTGGCAATTGCTTCAATGTATTTGTTTCTTTCAGGTAGCGTAACATTAGTAATAGAAATCAGTGGTAAAGAAGATTTCTTGTAATTATTAAAACAAATAAGCTTAGTCTTGGCAGCATTGGACGTTACCAACCAACTACGGCTTCATTCCACTACAGACTAGTGGTCTTCCTCTAGAGTTTTAGCAATTTCCTTAGATATGTGTTCGTTAGTTTTACCTTTGTGTCTGTTATAATATAGACGATATGGAAAATATAATTTAAGATAACTCTCATGTTACCCTTCAAATTTAATTCGGAGATATCTTGTACACTTTTGGCGGTTTAGTTGCTTATCAAAAATTATCTCAGGTAGGAAACGTTTGTTGCTTGAATGTGGGTTTCCATAAAGAAACAGAAGCGAATTACAGATATTGTAGTGAAAAGAATATGCTGCAAGACTAAAAAAGAACAACTCCCTAGTCAAAATCAAATATCGATGTCATCTCGTCAGCTTCAGACAAGGCCAAACTATTTGTAAAGAACTTTGCAGCTAATTCTACCCTATGCGACGAAGGCCATCAACTCCCCATATTTCCTCCTATAACACAGAACAAGCTAGATAACATACAAATATCCGTGCATGAGGTCGCCAAGCTAATCAAGAACCTTGATTCCAGTAAAGCAACTGGCCCTGACGGCATCCCAATTATAGTGTTAAAAAAGCTTCAACCAGAACTTGCTCTAATACTTACGAAACTATTTAAGCGCTGCCTTAAGGAGAAGTGCTTTCTGACTCCCTGGAAGACCTCATCAGTTTGCCCTGTATTTAAGGACTCAGGTGATAAGTCATCTCCCTCTCAGTACAGACAAATAAGTCTCTTGTGTGTTATGAGTAAGTTGCTGGAATCCATATTAAATAGAGAAATAGTCAACCACCTCAGCAGGAACAACCTTCTTAGTGACACACAATATAGTTTCCGCTCTGCAAGATCTACCGCAGATGTGCTGACGGTTATATCCCACAGAATCAGTGAATCTCTTGACAAAGGCTTCCTTTCTAGGGCAATTGCTCTTGACATATCAAAGGCCTTCGACAAGGTATGGTATAAGGGTCTACTTCACAAGATTTCCAGCTACGGTATAACTAGAAATGTTTTCTCAATCATTAAATCATTTCTCTCCGATAGGCTCATAAGAGTAGTGGTAGATAGACAAAAATCGGAGGCCTGCAATATAAATGCTGGAGTCCCTCAGGGGTCAATCCTGGGCCAAACTCTCTTCCTGATCTACATCAATGACCTCCCTAAACACATACTTAAATCATTCGTTGACATCCATGCTGATGACACGACCATCTACGGCAACACATCAAAGGCTGTAAATGACAAAGTTCTCTCTGATTCTCTCTCCTCTGATCTCGAGAGCGTGGTTCAGTGGGGAAGACGTGGATGGTCACCTTTAATGCACCCAAAACCAAACTCCTATCCTTACATCATCAACGCTCTGATCCCCATCTGGCATCAATTGTGATGGATGGCTCTCGTCTGAGTGAGGCCTCGTGTTTTGACAAGCTTCTGGGCTTGACCTTTTCTCCTGATCTGAAATGGAACACGTACATCAAGTCTGTTGCCAAGGTCGCTGGAAAGATGGTGGGATCCTTCTGCCGCTCCAGAAGATATCTCGCTGCTGATGCAATTCTCTATTTATATAAAAGCCAAGTACGTCCAAGGATGGAATACTGTTGCCATATCTGGGCAGGAGCTGCTAAAACAGCTTATCCTGCCTTGAAAGAATACAAAATAGACTTCGTGGCTTAGTGGGGGATGCCCTTTTCTCTACCCTGCAACCTCTCTCCCACAGAAGAGACGTTGCGAGCCTGTCTTTGTTTTATCCTTATTTCCATGGCAGGTGCTCGTCTGAACTCCAATCTCTGGTCCCCCCTCGCCAATCTTTCACGAGAAACACCCGTCTAGCTGAATCCACTGTGAAAAAATTCCCCCACTCTATATCTGTGCCTAAATCAAAATGTGGATTCCATGAACAAACCTTCTTTCTAAGAACTGCACGCATGTGGAACTCTGTTCCGTCTGCCTGCTTCCCTCCGGACTACAACTTGGATGTCTTCAAGTCCAACCTTAACAACTTCATAATGAACCGCTCCCTTAAGTAAACACTTCATCAAATCTCCACACTAACGTAATGTACTTGCAATAACCCTTATCCCTGAGTGGCTTCCGGGCCTTGATAAGTGGTGATCACTGTGTAAAAAAAAATGAGAATCATTGCTAGTTAGGTCTAATTGGGAATAGCTTGTAGAATTAATTGTATATTTTACAGATAAAAAATATCGAATACATTGTGTCAGGTTGTCGGATATTAACAGACATCAAGTATAACATTTTCTAAAATAATGTTCAATATTTGTATGGGAAGGAAGTTGCAAGTAATTAATTTGAACATCATTTACGCCCGATTACAAAGATATGAACGGTATTGGTTTAACCGGATCTCGCTATAATACAAGCAGACAAGAACAATAAAAGCTAATTGTCCAATCATGGTAATGAAATACTATAAAAATAATCCGTTTTCCGAGATATGATAGTTAATGCGTGCTGAAATGTAGCTGCAAATGTTGTCCAAGAAATCACCACCATCATAATATAGTAGTTGTAGCGTAACGAGTCTTTCTGTTCCTCTCACTCTATGTTCCATCACACCAGGTTGGTGTGTTGTAAGCCATCTTGACGTAAGTACTGTGTAGTCTTCTTAAAGAGCACCTGTTTTGGCGTTCAAAAACAAAGATGATTTCATTGTTTGCCCCCAGGCAGTGACCAGGTGTTCTCCCTTTTCAATGCTTATATACGAGGAAAGTGTCCGTAAAACTGTCCGGTTTTCTATCAAGTAAGTTTAAAGGGCATCTTAGTATTCGGGTATACAAAGCGTAAAGTTTTTTTTTTCCACAACGAAATATCAAAATACAAGGATTTTGAAATCGAAATATTAAAAATGTGGCATATGACAACATAGACGACTTCAGTTGCACTAGGAAACATTCAAATAATATTGTTATATATGTTCTTATACATGTATGTATAAAGTATATAATGTAATTATAACGTATATGTATATATAAAGTATATACGTGTATATATATATTATATACATGTATGTCTAAAGTATATACATGCAGATATAACGTATATGCTTGTATGTATAACGTATGTATATATATAGCGTATATGCATGTATATACAAAGTACATGCATGTATATATAACATATATGCATGTATATACAACGTACATGCATGCATATATAAAGTATATACATGTATGTATAAAGCATATGCATAAATATATATGTATGTATAAAGTATATGGATGTATATATAACGTATATGCATGTATATATAACGTATATGCATGTATATATAACGTATATGCATGCATGTATAACATATATGCATGTATGTATAACGTATATGCATGTATATATATCGTATATACATGTATATATATATATATCGTATATGCATGCATGTAAATATGCATGTATATAACGTATATGCACTTACGTATAAAATATATGCATGTATATATAAGGTATATGCACGTATATATAACGTATATACATGTATGTATAAAATATATACATGTATGTATAAAATATATGCATGTATGTATAAAATATATGCATGTATATATAAAATATATGCATGTATATATAAAATATATGCATGTATGTATAAAATATATGCATGTATATATAAAATATATGCATGTATATATAAAATATATGCATGTATGTATAAAATATATGCATGTATATATAAAATATATGCATGTATATATATAAAATATATGCATGTATGTATAAAATATATGCATGTATGTATAAAATATATGCATGTATGTATAAAATATATGCATGTATATATAAAATATATGCATGTATATATGAAATATATGCATGTATGTATAAAATATATGCAAGTATGTATAAAGTACCCACTTTATCGTTATTACGAGAGTAAAAAATGATATATTACATACTCGTTATCAATGCACGTGTATGAGTGTGTGCGAGATTTTAAACACATACAATATACCCGTACAATAAACAGTTAAAATAGCCATATGCTAGGCTTTTTAAACGGACAACTATTTCCAGCCCGACAAAAATTAATTTGTCGATAATAATATATATATACATTTTTTACGCTGCTTCTTTTGCTCAACGGCGGTTGGCACTCGACTTGAAGACACTAGAATAAAAAATCCTTCTGCCATCGGATACGTACGAATCAACACAATACAATTGCTCACTGCAGTTTTCATCATATGTTTATTTTTGTATTCAACACACAGTGTCGGGTCGAGCCGCAAACCGCTATGTAAATCTTAGGCTAAATCAACCATTAGCTTCCTGAACATAAAATAACTGATTCTATCACCCACACTTTGTAACTCCGAACTCTCTGAGTAACTTGCAAAGTCCATGATTGTAAGTTTTGTCGTTTTCCGCCAACGACTCTCTAAACTCTCTCGTCAATTCTCGTTACCTATATAATCCTGTTTTTGTTTTCTTAAACATTGACCTCTTTCGATACTAAACAATTGCGTTATTCTTGACGTCTGAAACCAGGCGATGGTTGTCATTGTTTGTTTGTTCCATACATTCCTTATTGTTTCAAATATTTAATTTGTATTTACTTAAATTCCTCATCGTTAACCGTGTAAATTGCATATTTACCTAATTAACCCTTCTCTCTCGCTACCATAATGACCTAAAGTGTCACAAAGTAATTGAACCAATCCCTGTCCGCTCAAGACTCGAAGAATCACAACATGAACCCTACATAAGATTTTGTAGATTTAGATTTTGTGCGTGAAGTATTGTGTAATGTGAATAATATTATATCATTTCTGAGCTAAGGCCAATCGGACAGAACCGGGCAGAAATAAACAGGGAACAAGTGTAAAAAGATACTACTACTACTACTACTACTACTACTACTACTACTACTACTACTACTACTACTACTACTACTACTACTAAGTATAATAACAATAGCAAGAATAACTAGTAGAATCCATAGAAATTTAACAGTAATGCCCTTCAGCTGTTGCATATTGGTGTTTTCAACCGACGTGAATATTGGATATTTGTAAAAACTGATATTTTGGCACCAAAACAGGAATGCACTGAAACCAGAAAGAGCGGGAAAAGATAGAACTGGAAAGAGGAGAAGGAGGAGAAGGAGGAGGATGAAAAGGAGGAGGAGGAGGAGGCGCGTTAATAAGAATTGAAAAAAGTTGAGTGTCCCCTTGCCAGCACATCAAAGTCTTAGAAAGGGCTTTTATGCTTCAAATCGAATGGAGGCAAATGAAGGAACAAAGTTAATCAGGTGCTAAAAAGGAGAAAAAAGAAAAAAAAAAGAAAAAAAAGAAAAAGAAAGTAAATTACTGTATTCCTCGCCCGATAATAGAGGTAGACTGGAAACACCAACACAAAATACACGACATTTTCGTTGGGATCATAAAACAGATACTACATTTTAATCCTTGCCAAAAAGTCAAGTAACTCATGTTTGATAATTATATGCTTTTTAATTTCCATCCTGTTTATTTTAACGATGAACATGCTATTCTGAGTGTGTCAGCCAAACACGCATACGATTTTAAAGCATGACAGACTAACAGACAGACAAGGCTTCTTATTAATATTTTGGGACGCATCTTATTTTTATGCGTCCATATGATCTGCGCGTTTAACGCAGAAAATGCTATTACAACCTTACGTGTGACCAACGAGCAAAAATGTTTTTCAAACTTAAGTGTGACAGAGCAATGAATATACTATTTCAATGTTAAGAATGACAATCTATCAAACAGACTAATCAAAGATAACCCTTACCAACTAAATGCTATTTTTAAGTTTAAGCGTTTTGCAACCAACAAAAATGCTACTACAACTTAAGTGTGACAAATCAACAAAAATGCTTTTCAAACTTAAGTGTGACAATCCCACAAAATTACTGTTCAAACTTAAGTGTAAAAAACAACAAAAATGCTATTTATATTGAATGTTACAACTTAAAAAAGCTATTCAAATTTTAGTGTTACAAACCAGTAAAAATGCTATTCCATCTTAAGTGTAACAAAACAGCGAAAATGCTATTAAATCTGAAGCGTAATAAACTAACAAAAATGCTATTCAAACTTAATTGTGAAAACCAACAAAAATACTATTCGTATTTAAGCATGGCAAACAAACTACATTCTGTTTAAACTTAAGTGTGGGAGAACAACAACAATGCTATTCAAACTTATTTGTGACAAACCAACAAAAATGCTATTTAAACTTAAGTGTGATAAACTTACTAATTTCTATTTCAACATTAAGCGTGACATACCAACGGAAATACTTTTCACATATAAGTGCGTAAGACTAACAAGGATTTTACTTTGCAGTTCAACGTGACAGATCAACTAACTGATATAGCTATTATATTTTGTATTGACATGACCCCACAAAAAGAGCTCCTGGATATGACCTTAAACTATATCCAATGGTGAGGCATCAGCTTGCGGGCTTTGGGGAATGTGGAGCTACCCTTTAATTGCAATTGCTCACAGGTCCACTCTGACCCGAAGTGGTAGTACCTGTTAGGGTCAAACTATGAGTTAAATTGAAAACAAAAAACAAAAAACAAATATATTCTATTAAAATTTTTTTTCTTGAAAATCACTGGATTCGGCATTAAATAATCTTAAAAGGGTTGATATGCCGTAAAACAAAAACAACCAACCAAGCAACCTACAATCAGATACGCCACTTCAATCTTCACACGTTCAAACTGAAGCATGACAGACACGACTGACCGACAAAGTACTTTATAAACCAACGAAGACGCATCTAATATTAAAACATTAAAGAGTCAAATTTCCCAGCAAAAAACAAAACATAAAATTTAAAAATTGTTGGAGATTTCCCATCACCATTGTTTAAATAGTTTCGTAAAATCAATATCATAGGCGAACTTGCAAAGCTCTAAGTTCTCGTCTATAAAATCGATAATACCACGTTTTCCCAACTTGTTCCCTTTTTCAAAGGCAGGGGATTAGAGTTGATGGAAAATATTGAGTTTTTTTTATTCCGAGCAAGAGTCAATAAACGACCCTATTAAATGCTATAAATCGTCTCTTTATATCTAGAAATCTTTAACAGAGTCGCATGAACTGTAAAAATATATATTAAACTTGCTTTTAGAGTTACGCGATTGATTTTTTAAAAAGTCATTATCACTGATATTAAGATATAAAGTGACCAGTATTTATTAAATATATAATCACGAATCCTTATACTATTTTGCAAGGAACTTTAGTTAAAAAAAAAAACAACAACTAATCAGCTGTTTGTATAAAGATTTAGATGGGAGAAAAAATAAAAATAAGATTAGAATCGGAAATTTTCAAAAAAAAAAAATTCAAATAAATTAAGAGAATGAAAAGTTTCATTAAAAATTAAAAGTGTTTAAGTAAAGAAATGTGTGCAGAAAGTTGCCTCATGAGAGGAGATTTGTAGTGGTACGTAGAAAAGACAAGGAAAAAGTATTTTTCATAGGCAGAAAAAGTTATTTGGTTCGGTAGATTTTTGTAAAGCTACGTTTTCGTTTATTCCCCTCCTCCATCCGTGGGAAGCTGACGAGTAGCAGTGGGGTTAGAGTTAGGGTTAGGGTTAGTGCCCTTTTAGAATAAAACATAAAATGTATGAACCAATGAGCAACAACGTGGTCAGAAATTTCTTTGTCTTCATTTTTTTGTTATCAATTGGTATTAAGGAGAAAGGAAGACGGAAACTTGAGTGTCGCATCACCACTGCAAGTTCATAGAGACGACAAACTGGTTTTATCGATGGCATC
Organism: Euprymna scolopes; assembly: GCF_053919585.1. Taxonomy (NCBI): domain Eukaryota; kingdom Metazoa; phylum Mollusca; class Cephalopoda; order Sepiida; family Sepiolidae; genus Euprymna; species Euprymna scolopes. Next base: position 14,024,637 of record NC_136505.1, on the reverse strand, counting down.
AACTACAGACAAACAAAGTATTTTGCATATTGCGTTCTGCAAAGGTAATTTGAATGAAGATAAAGTAATTATTATGGGGTTAAATGGTATTAAGAACGAAGGAACACAGGATTTTTAGGAACGAAATAGGTATTCACATATATTACAGACTAAGTAAGTTGAGTAATACCATTCCTCAACGGTGAAGCGTGTGCACCCGACCTCCTTAACCGGTACTCGATATCGGAAGTGATGTCACCAGAGGAAGTGATGTCATGAGATAGTCCATTAATCCCATGGAGGGGCGTCTCCAACAGTAAAGAAAACCAGTTCATCATCATCATCATCATCATCATCATCATCATCATCATCATCATCCTCATCATCTAAGAGTGGTAGTTTAACGGATTTTCCGGGCCCTCTCCCGCCATCACATCCTTTTTTCCATCAAATTACTGTTCTAATCTGGAGTGTTATTTGCATAACGTTTCAGTCAATGTCACCGCCAACCTTCTTAAGGTGTATTTTGTTTAACTCGAGAAACTTTCGGCCGAACTCGGGCATCTACACGAAATTTCAAACAGAAATATGTATTTAATCCATGAGGAGCTAGCATGCTTTCATTCCGTTAGCCATGACCGTGTAGAAAGCTATTTTGAAGTATTCGAAAATTACATCGACCGAAACGTTGTAAAAATCACACTCAAGATGAGAACAGTTTTTCAAAAAATCCAAATATAATGAATAATCAACCCCCATCTCATATAATAATAATACAACCCCCATCTCATATAATGAATAATCAACCCCATCTCATATAATGATAATCAACCCCCATCTCATATAATGAATAATCAACCCCCATCTCATATAATAATAATCAGCCCCCATCTCATATAATGAATAATCAACCCCATCTCATATAATAATACTCAACCCCATCTCATATAATAATAATCAACCCCCATCTCATATAATGAATAATCAACCCCCATCTCATATAATAATAATCAACCCCCATCTCTTATAATAATAATCAACCCCATCTCATATAATGAATAATCAACCCCATCTCATATAATAATAATCAACCCCCATCTCATATAATAATAATCAACCCCCATCTCATATAATAATAATCAACCCCCATCTCATATAATGAATAATCAACCCCCATCTCATATAATGATAATCAACCCCCATCTCATATAATAATAATCAACCCCCATCTCATATAATAATAATCAACCCCATCTCATATAATAATAATCAACAACATCTCATATAATAATAATCAACCCCATCTCATATAATAATAATCAATCCCCATCTCATAGAATAATACTCAACCCCCATCTCATATAATAATAATCAACCCCATCTCATATAATAATAATCAACCCCCATCTCATATAATAATAATCAACCCCCATCTCATATAATAATAATCAACCCCCATCTCATATAATAATAATCAACCCCATCTCATATAATAATAATCAACCCACATCTCATATAATAATAATCAACCCCCATCTCATATAATAGTAATCAACCCCCATCTCATATAACATTTATCAACCCCCATCTCATATAATAATAATCAACCCCCATCTCATATAATGAATAATCAACCCCCATCTCATATAATAATAATCAACCCCCATCTCATATAATAATAATCAACCCCACTCTCATATAATGAATAATCAACCCCCGTCTCATATAATAATAATCAACCCCCATCTCATATAATAATAATCAACCCCCATCTCATATAATGAATAATCAACCCACATCTCATATAATGAATAATCAACCCCCATCTCATATAATGAATAATCAACCCCCATCTCATATAATGAATAATCAACCCCCATCTCATATAATGAATAATCAACCCCCATCTCGTATAATAATGATCAACTCCCATCTCATATAATGAATAATCAACCCCCATCTCATATAATAATAATCAACCCCCATCTCATATAATGATAATCAACCCCTATCTCATATAATGAATAATCAACCCCCATCTCATATAATAATAATCAACCCCATCTCATATAATAATACTCAACCCCATCTCATATAATAATAATCAACCCCCATCTCATATAATGAATAATCAACCCCCACCTCATATAATAATAATCAACCCCCATCTCTTATAATAATAATCAACCCCATCTCATATAATGAATAATCAACCCCATCTCATATAATAAAAATCAACCCCCATCTCATATAATAATAATCAACCCCCATCTCATATAATAATAATCAACCCCCATCTCATATAATGAATAATCAACCCCCATCTCATATAATGATAATCAACCCCCATCTCATATAAGATTAATCAACCCCCATCTCATATAATAATAATCAACCCCATCTCATATAATAATAATCAACAACATCTCATATAATAATAATCAACCCCATCTCATATAATAATAATCAATCCCCATCTCATATAATAATACTCAACCCCCATCTCATATAATAATAATCACCCCCATCTCATATAATAATAATCAACCCCCTTCTCATATAATAATAATCAACCCCCATCTCATATAATAATAATCAACCCCCATCTCATATAATAATAATCAACCCCATCTCATATAATAATAATCAACCCACATCTCATATAATAATAATCAACCCCCATCTCATATAATAGTAATCAACCCCCATCTCATATAACATTTATCAACCCCCATCTCATATAATAATAATCAACCCCCATCTCATATAATGAATAATCAACCCCAATCTCATATAATAATAATCAACCCCCATCTCATATAATGAATAATCAACCCCCATCTCATATAATGAATAATCAACCCCCGTCTCATATAATAATAATCAACCCCCATCTCATATAATAATAATAATCAACCCCCATCTCATATAATGAATAATCAACCCACATCTCATATAATGAATAATCAACCCCCATCTCATATAATGAATAATCAACCCCCATCTCATATAATGAATAATCAACCCCCATCTCGTATAATAATAATCAACTCCAATCTCATATAATAATAATCAACCCCCATCTCATATAATAATAATCAACCCCCATCTCATATAATAATAATAATCAACCCCTATCTCATATAATGAATAATCAACCCCCATCTCATATAATAATAATCAACCCCCATCTCATATAATAATAATCAACCCCCATCTCATATAATGAATAATCAACCCCCGTCTCATATAATGATAATCAACCCCCATCTCATATAATAATAATCAACCCCATCTCATATAATGAATAATCAACCCCCATCTCATATAATGAATAATCAACCCCATCTCATATAATAATACTCAACCCCATCTCATATAATAATAATCAACCCCCATCTCATATAATTAATAATCAACCCCCATCTCATATAATAATAATCAACCCCCATCTCATATAATTAATAATCAACCCCCATCTCATATAATAATAATCAACCCCATCTCATATAATGAATAATCAACCCCCATCTCATATAATGAATAATCAACCCCATCTCATATAATAATACTCAACCCCATCTCATATAATAATAATCAACCCCCATCTCATATAATGAATAATCAACCCCCATCTCATATAATAATAATCAACCCCCATCTCATATAATTAATAATCAACCCCCATCTCATATAATGAATAATCAACCCCCATCTCATATAATAATAATCAACCCCATCTCATATAATGAATAATCAACCCCCATCTCATATAATGAATAATCAACCCCATCTCATATAATAATACTCAACCCCATCTCATATAATAATAATCAACCCCCATCTCATATAATTAATAATCAACCCCCATCTCATATAATGAATAATCAACCCCCATCTCATATAATAATAATCAACCCCATCTCATATAATAATAATCAACCCCCATCTCATATAATGAATAATCAACCCCATCTCATATAATGAATAATCAACCCCCATCTCATATAATAATAATCAACTCCATCTCATATAATAATAATCAACCCCCATCTCATATAATGATAATCAACCCTCATCTCATATAATAATAATCAACCCCATCTCATATAATAATAATCAACCCCCATCGCATATAATAATAATCAACCCCATCTCATATAATAATAATCAACCCCCATCTCATATAATGAATAATCAACCCCCATCTCATATAATAATAATCAACCCCATCTCATATAATAATAATCAACCCCCATCTCATATAATGAATAATCAATCCCCATCTCATATGATAATAATCAACCCCATCTCTTATAATAATAATCACCCCCATCTCATATAATAATAATCAACCCCCATCGCATATAATAATAATCAACCCCATCTCATGTAATAATAATCAACCCCCATCTCATATAATGAATAATCAACCCCCATCTCATATAATTATAATCAACCCCCATCTCATATAATAATAATTAACCCCCATCTCATATAATGAATAATCAACCCCCATCTCATATAATAATAATCAACCCATATCTCATATAATAATCAACCCCTTCTCATATAATAATAATAAACCCCCATCTCATATAATAATAATCAACCCCATCTCATATAATAATAATAAACCCCCATCTCATATAATAATAATCAACCCCATCTCATATAAGGTGCATCTACCACTAGTCTCTTCCTCTTGGATAGGGCACAAAAAAGAGTTTTCAATCGAATATGTCCCACTTTGTCAACTCACCTCCAGAAGATATCTCATCACTAACGCAATTCTCTATCTATATAAAAGCCTAGTACGTCCAAGGATGGAGTAATGCTGCCACATCTGGGCAGGACTATCTAAAAACAGCCTATCCTGCCTTGACAGAGTACAAAATAGGCTTCGTGGCTTAGTGGCTTAGTGGGGATGCCCTTTTCTCTTCCCTACAGCCTCTCTCATACAGAAGAGACGTTGCGAGCCTGTCTTTGTTTTATCGTACTTCCATGGTAAATGCTCGTCTGAGCTCCAATCTCTGCCCCCCTGCCAATCTTTCACGAGAAACACCCGTCTAGCTGAAACCACTGTCAAAAATTTTCCCCACTCTTTATCTGTGCCTAAATCAAAACGTAGATTCCATCAACAAAGCTTCTTTCTTAGAACTGCACGCCTGTGGAACTCTGTTCCGTTTGCCCATTTCCCACCTGACAACAGCCTGGATTTCTTCAAGTCCAACATAAACAAATTCCTGATGAACCGCCACCTTAAGTAAGACACTTTATCAAATCTCCAATACTAACGCACTGTACACGCAATAACCCTTATCCCCGAGAGGCTTCCGGGCCTTGAGAAGTGGTGACTACCTCGTAAAAAAACCCTGTCCCATCGCCGCAATGTTGCATCTCTGTGTCTGTTTTACAAATATTGTAATGGAATGTGCTCTGATGAACTCATTGCACTTGTGCTCTTTCGACATAGATATCCCCGACAAACCCGTTTAGCAACAAAACCACACCCCTTCACTGTTGAGTTCGTTAAATGGTAAAACGTTTTCTACTCTAATAGTTTTTTTTTTCTCCCTCGAGAAGCTCGACTTTTAAATGAGGGGTGACTGTGAATAAAAAAATAAAATTCAGCAACGTGAGATGTTAGAAATGAATCACTTGATCAACAGATTGCGGCAATTAAATAATTTATCTATTTTTTTTTTATTTTAAATAATCTAATCGTTGATATCAGGAATACTGTGACAAACATTTTCTTTGATGAAATAAACAAGAAAAACCTAGAGAAAACAAAGATTTATGGCTTGATAACCCTCGCTGAATGCCACGAGATGATAGCCTAAAATACCATACAATGCTAAAAATATATAAAGTATAGATAATCTAGCTAGACGCCCGGCGTTGCCCGGTCGTACAATATGCTTAGACATGGTATTTTAATCTATGCAGATTGCGTATGTATTATTATAGAATCAATCGTCTATTGAATATTATATATTACGATTATAATTTGCCCGGTAGATTAATTTACAAAAATAAATAAATAAATAAATTAACAAATAATAAAATGTCGTTCATAAAAATCCGTCTGTGTTTGTTTACAATATTACGTCAGCTGATATTTGGGCTTGACAATCTTAAAATTATCTTAATTCTCTTATAGATTCAATGAAGAACGTTTACAGAGGAATATTTTACGTTACACAGGTCAAGGTTTCATCTGTGTAACGTAAAATATTCCCCTGTAAAAATTCTTTTCATCTATAAGAGAAGAAATACTATTTTTTAAGATCGGACTTTTCCGATTATCGATACTTAGTGGATGGATTTATGCACCGAACATATCTAAGAACACTGCTAGACGTATTTAATTAGCTTTGTGTGAAATTTGCAAAAGATAGGCTCAGCTGTTTCAGAACCTATACAGGAAGAAACTCATACACACACATAAAATGACTTTTATATATTAGTAGAGATTAGCTGTTTATGTAACAACGATATTAAAACATTTCATAAAAGTGAATTGTAAAGCACACATTACTATTCGTTATATAAATTATTATATTAAATATATTATTAACCGGTTGAAGATATAAACACGTAATTATGAATGGTGATGATTATGATGATAATGAATATGATGATAATGATTATGATAATGATTATGATTATGATGATGATTATGATGATATATAGTTAAGGGAAAGTGTAAGTTAAACAAGCAAAACCATTGCGATATTCACAACACACACACACACACACACACACACACACACAACGTGCGCATCTATCTATCTATCTATCTATCTATCTATCTATCTAGCTATATATTATATAAAAATAACTTTTTCTGTGTGTGAGTTCATTCCCTATTGACTTCTAAAGGGTTGCGCCGATTTTTTGAAATTTCAGAAAAAATGTATTTATGTCCTTGGTAGTGTATTTAGATAGGTTTTGTATAGGAATATCTTCGAAAAGTATCGATAATCGATAATCTATAATTGAAAAATTCCGATGAAAGAAGGGACAGTCGATTTTGACTAAAGTTAACGCTTTATACAGCCTAACATCAAAAGCGCATTTGAGAAGTTTTATTACTGAACAAGCAGAAATGCTCGGCATATAAAATCCAACAGTAAGTTCTTTGATATGACAGGAGCGCGTTTGAAATCAATGTTTCTGTTTAGAGCACAATTGATACCTGACTTTTGCATTTAAACTTTAATTGAAGCCATTATATAAACAATAATTTTATTAAAACAAAAGTAGGGTTTCTACTGCAATGTATTTTGAATTACATCGCTGCGGTAGGTGTGTCAGAAACTGACCTTACGAATGCGTGAAATATATTGAATAATTCGACCACCTGTCTTTCCAGGCTTATAACTAATCGAAAAATGTAATTTAAATCCTAATTTTTTTCAATTATAGAAAAAAAACAACAAAAACACAACGTATTTTTTAAAAAAATGTTTTAAACTTCGGACTTTCCAGGTACATTTCTAAAGAACACTATTTTTTTGTTATAAATTTGAATATATTATTTATTGATCTTTTATCTTCAATTTGTGATATATAAAACTTTGGTAAGTAAATTAATTATTTACTTTTTAATAGAAATTTAGAAAATGGGAAGCGTGAATTAAAAAAAAAGTTTGATAAAAAGGCTTACTGGGAAGCCATCAGAGATCTTATCAGAGATGCCCCATGGGGAAATATTTTTTCTCTTTCTGCTGAACAGTGTGCAAACGAGACCACTGAATGGTTCAAAACTGCAATCAAAGCGCATGTTCCAATGCGGAAATTTTATAGCAAGCCTCCCTCTCCCCAATGGTTTACTTTGACTTGCGTAACTGTCATTGCTCAAAGGCAGCATGCACACCGCAGATTTAATCGACATAAGTCCAGTTCAAACAGACAGAAGTACATAGAAGCTAGAAGTAAAGTTAAGAAAGAAATAGCGACATCTAAGAGAGAATTTACTGAAACCACTAAAAAACGCATCGAAGCACAAAAACTAGGAACTCGTGACTTCTGGAAAATCTACGACAGTGTAGTAAATAATGGGCAATCAACAACCAACAATCACGAGGTTGTTTGCTCAGCAACCGAAAAGGCTAACATGCTTGCCAGTCGGTTTGCCTCGAACTCCGTACTGGACCCTTCCAACAACCCCTACCTGAATTTCATATGCGGACAGACGCCACGCTAGACGATCTGAAAATCACTCCTGCTCAGGTGCATGTTATCATAAAAAGCCTTGACACTTCAAAAGCATGTGAACCCGATCTCATCCCAGCTGTGCTATTGAAAAAGAGCTCAGCCGAAGTAGCTCCAGTTCTCTCCAAACTCTACAACAAATGCCTTAATGAATCTTGCTTTCCGGGCTGTTGGAAAACTGCTTCTGTGGTACCAGTATTCAAGAATTCTGGCGAAAGAACGGACCCATTAAATTATCGCCCCATTAGCCTCCTCCCACTTTTTGCCAACATATTTGAGACCTTAATTAACCATGCTCTAGTCCAGCACCTTACAGATGCTAAACTTCTGACTGACCAACAATATGGATTTAGACAAGCCCGTTCCACAGCAGGCATCCTAACTGTAATCTCTGAACGTATATACCATTCACTAGACAAAGCGGGGGAGGGCAGAGCGGTAGCTCTAGATATATCTAAGGCTTTTGACAGGGTATGGCATAAGGGTCTCATCAGGAAAATTAGATCATACGGTATCACTGGTAGAATATTTAACATAATTGAATTCTTCTTAGATAAGAGAAAAATCCAGGTTGTCCTCGACGGTCGTACATCTAAACAATATGATATACATGCGAGAGTGCCGCAGGGGTCTATCCTTGAACCTCTACTTTCCTGATATTCATAAATGACCTCCCCGACAAAATTTCCTCTGAGATTGGTATATATGCTGATGACACTACCACCTATAGCAATGGGCAACGACACTTTATCTGCGAGTACGTCTTTCAAGCTCCTTGGCCTAACGTTCGAGGGCATTGCCAGGGCTGCTTCAGGAAGGTGGGTTCTTTCTACCGTGCTAGAAAACTACTAATACCCGAAAGTATCCTGTACCTCTATAAGGCAACCATTCGCCCATGTATGGAGTATTGCTGTCATATTTGGGCTGGTGCATCGGCTACTAGTCTCTCGCTCCTTTACAAGGTTCAAAAGAGAGTAGCAAATCTGATAGGCCTTGAACTGTCATCTAAGCTTCAGCTTCTGTCCCATCGACGAAACGTTGCATCCCTCTGCCTGTTCTACAAGTATTTTAATAGTGAATGCTGTGACGAACTGCAAGCACTTGCGCCCCCACGACGTGAACACCTTCGACAGACCCGACAGGCTGCAAAATCCCACCCCCACACTGTAGAGATCCCTAGATGTAAAAGATCTTTCTACTCCAGTAATTTCTTCCCCAGAACCGCTAGACTTTGGAATTCCATTCCAGGTCCCTGCTTTCCCAACTGTACTGACGTGCAGAAGTTCAAGTGCAACGTGAACCGACATCTTGCTGCCCAAATCCCTACATAGTACCCCAGTAGTTGTTGCCCCTGATTGTAGCCCCTACACCAAAGTGGCAATTTGCCTTGTTTGGGGTGAAAATGTAATAAAAAAATAATCAATATTACATTCGATTTATTGGAAGAGCATAAAATTTCACATTGACCCTGGAAAATATCGTAAAGATTGAATCAATAGAAAAATTTTGATAATTTTTTAAAGTTTAAAAATTTTAAAATACTTAACTCGTAAATTTCAATGGATTTCATTACTGTTTTTTAAAAGATAAAAAATATTTCTATTACGTTTTATACAATTTTAATAGTTTATTTTGGAAGTATAATCCATATAGAAAATAAACAACCCACCTTTAAAAGAGAAATTACGAGTTTTTTATATTTTATTCGCAGTTTCGTGTTAGGTGTTTCAAAAATTTCCCAAAAATTCTGATACAACTATCACTGCGGAGAGGCATGTGAAACTTACTCCTTGTGCACTGCAGAGGGTCCGCAAGTAGAGCAGGCAATTACTCGATTTGATTTAAAAGAAAATAGTCGATTTCACTGATTTCGACGACAATAAAATATGGGAAGGTAAAAGATTTGTTAATCCTGATTCAATGTAGGGTGACGTCGGGTCTCTCTGGTAGTAGCTATATCTAGCGAGATTAAAAACTAGAGTATGATCCTAAAGCTCTACCACAGAGCTAACTCTCACGTGCATCAAGAGCGTATGTTTTTTTTTTTAATTTTTAATTTATTTTTTTGTTATAAATGTCATTTACTTATTCAACATCAAACTGCTTTGGAACGTGCGCATAAAAATCACAAGCTTCTTGGGCAATATAAACCTAATACAGTCATTCGAATCAAAAACAAACTTGTTCAATCGTTGACATAGACACTTAATTGTAGGAGAAATAAAAAGAAAATAACAAATACGTAATGGAGCTATTTCAATTTTCTTTTTTGATTCTTGTACAATTACCGATTCTGTACTGAATTTCCGATTCCGATACAATTATCGATTCCTATTTCGAAAGCACGCAAAACAACACAAGTACACTGTAAACGTAATCATCTGCGAAACTATGCGCCCCTCTTACTGAAAAAGTTCATTAAATGGCAGCGACTTAAGTTCGTTTATATAGAAATTTTCCCATATTTGGGGCTTTGTTTCCTAAATGGATTTAGACTTTCAGAGCATATATTACTTTATTAAACATTCCAAAGTCAAAAACGTATTCACTTAATTTACATTCACATTATTTTATTGCTGAATCTTACACGCGTTTCATTGGATGGCATGAATATACAAAACAAACCATCAGAGACTTACATTCATTCCTCGGAAAAAATATACAGCTTTTATTTTCTTGGATTACAAATTTTTGTAGCAATAATACAATATGAATATAAATCAAGTGAATACTTCTATGACGTTGGAATGTTTTATAAAGTTATACACACACACGCACACACACACACACACACATATATATATATATATATATATATATGTATATATATGTATATATATGTATATATATGATTGTTGAGCTGGATTAAATCCGACGATATGAAATAAAATGGAGGTGGAAGGACCTGGATACTCAACGTTTTGCCCGATTTATGCGGGCTTCTTCAAGAGGGATGGTCATTGACGAGAGAGTCGGAGGATTGGGGCTATATATAATGATGGGGGAGAGCAGCGTGTTTTCCTTATGCAAATTAGATGTCATATGTACATGTATATACATTTTATGAGAGAAAAAAAAACTAAATTAGAGTAAACTAGTGTAGTGGATTACGTCTAAAAGATAAAATATCGTAGAGAAAAACAAAAAAAAATTACATAAGGAAAACACGCTGCTCTCCCCCATCATTATATATAGCCCCAATCCTCCGACTCTCTCGTCAATGACCATCCCTCTTGAAGAAGCCCGCATAAATCGGGCGAAACGTTGAGTATCCAGGTCCTTCCACCTCCATTTTATTTCATATATATATGTATATATATATATATATATATATATATATATATATATATATATATATATATATATATATATATACAGAAATGCTCAATAGCGAAGTAGTGCAAGGTATATTTTTTATTTGTTTTTTGTTTTTACATAAGAAGTAATATGTTGCTAAACAGTCATGGACATGTTTCGATCAGCTAGTTACTAGTAACTAGAGACCTCTTCATGCGATACAGCGTAAACGGAAGAAAACATTGCTTTTGTTTAAGCGGTATCGCCTGAAGAGGTCACTAGTTACTAGCAACTAGCTGACCGAAACATGTCCATGACTGTGTTTCAACATATTACTGCTTGTGTAAAAGCAAATAAAAAGTATATATATATATATATATATATATATATGAATGACATTTTGTACACATTCGAGATAATAAACGACGACCATCAATATCAACTTTCTCACGCTTGTGATATCCTTGTGCCATTATATATGCTATATTTCTTTAGCAAACCAATAATTCAAAGTGTAACGTATGTTCTGACACTACACTCTATTTTTTTCTGTTGTCTGTCAGTAAAGAAAAACTATTTCTAAACTTGCAATCTTTATTTTTTAAAGATAAAACGATCTCCATTTCCATGCCATTCTAAATTTTTTAGATTTTTCATTACATGTTTATTTTATTATAACCCATCAGTTCGACCTTAATCGCTGAAAAAGTTGGTACATCACCTCTTCCCCATCCCTAAAAAAAACGAACAGAATTTATACATAATTGCAAATTTATTTTATCAATTGCCCTAAAACGTTACAATGGCTCAACAGGAGGGTTTCATCATCACCACCATTATTATTATTGGCTCACATGGAGCTTTCACACAAGTCAACAATCGATCTGATTGGAGACCTGTGGTATTCTTGGAAGCTGAGTGACAACAAGTCTCCCCAGACGTCCAGACCTCTCCACCTCCTTCGATAGCATTTGCAAATGAATTTGCACCATCGCAACAGCCGCTTACCATTGATTCCTCGCTGGTAGTGGCCATTGGTTTATGCTGGAATTTGAGTGGCACTCAGCCTCCCCAACGTCCCAGTTCTCTTTGCTCTTGTCCAGCCGAGGTCTGGTTGGCGCTCGCTCCTCGGTCTTTCAGTCCTTATTGACCCTTCTCGGCCCTTTGGTATCATTTTTTTTTTTGGGGGGCATCGGTGATGAAACAATGGGGGGGAGTGCATGATGGGGGGTGTAGAACTTGTAAATATGCAGTTTCGGTGTTCTTCATTCCCTGTAACGCTTATTCGTTATATTGTCTTGTATTATTCTCCGCATTCAAGGGTTTTCCTTAATATTTCAGTCGTTTTCATTATCGTTAGTCGTTGTACTTTTGCAGTTATTCCTCTGATTCCAATTTCTGACATTCTTTTTTCGAAATTTTTCGGATTATTATTATTATTATTATTATTATTATTATTATTGTTATTATTATTATTATTATTATTATTATTATTATTGTTGTTGTTGTTATTGTTGTGGTCATTGTTTTCATTGTTTTTGCTATTAATAATAATAATAATAATAATAATAATAATAATAATAATAAGTTTTGTTCTCAAAAGAAACAAGGCAAAAGTCTATCCATACCATAGTAATTTATTTTATTAACCGCTTGTTAAGATATTAACTTTTTAAATTTTTAAGATGAGGACTAATAATTCGTATATTTAGTGTATTATGACTAATGTTCTCAACTTGAGTGCCATCTTTACAACGTTTAAGCTGATATAACCCTCCGATCCGTGGCATAGTAGATTAAGTACTTGGTTAATTCGGCTGTAAGTGATACTCTTCTGGAGGTTTAAGGTTCAACCTTAATTGCAGGTAATATTAAAAATACGTTCTAGCCGATTGACGTGGATTAAATATAAGATTTTGTTAGAAGTTCCATGCAAATTTCCGAAGAAAGCTGAAGGTTACATCGGTCGAAAATTTATGAAAATAACACAAGATGAAAACATTAGTTCAACTAATTCACTCTAAAAAATGAATAGTTGGTAAAGATGCTAGGAGTGGCTGTTCGTTCTAGATGAAAGGTGTTTTGACCCTTGGAAAAAGATTAAGTACTCTTTTTAGCTGTCGCCCCGCGAACTTGTGTGACAGTGTATTTTAAAATTCAAAGAAAATGTCGACGCATGCGTATATCAGTTTACTTCTGTTTTCTAATGAAGATGTGTTTCCGTCTGTGAACTTGTGTGTTGGTACATTCAGTTTGCAGCATTTATTTGCGTCGCTGGGCGTACAGTATTTCGAAAAGGGGTTCACGTCATGTGTGTACTATTGCCGAAGACTTTTCGTACCCAAACGACCTAGGCTGCGTTGTGTGCCCTCTCTGACGGAAAGGTTAATTTATTAGAAAATAACCTCCAGTCCAAAGTGGAATGGACTTTAAATGCATGGTGACATTTAATTCTACTAGACTAAATTTCTCTCCTTTAACAGTTACAGATACCTTCTCAACCACGGATGGCCATGACTAATAACACCCCCTACTTTAGAGCTCAACCATTCAAACTCCTCGGCTTAACATTCATAGGCGACATAAACTTGAAAAACATACCGAAGACATTGCAAAGTCGGCTGCAAAAAAGGTGGCTTTCCTTTTCTGTGCTAGAAAGTTGCTCACACTTGAGACATAGCTAAGAAGGAAAAGTAGGAAAGGTAAAGAAAGGCGTTGCTTTTTGTAGTTAGAGTACGCGTAAATATTTAGAAATGAAGTATTCTTCTTATCATTAGTTGAAACTGTTAATCGTTCAATTGAGACCTGTTATGCAAAAAAAAAACAATATTCTCTATCGCTATAGCTTCCAACACAAAAAACAAAAAAAGCAATATTCTCTATCGCTATAGCTTCCAACACAAAAAAAAACAAAAAAGCAAAGTGTCTGCAGAAGTCACGTTTTCCAAATGGTAAAATATCTGTCATCTGATATTCTGTTATAATAAATTATTTACATGGCTGTCTAAACGGGAAAAATAAATGGTTTATCCAACAAAGAAATGACAAAAGTGGCAATTAGTTCAAGTCAATAATAAATATTATTTATGAGAAAATATCTCACAATACTTTCTTTGACAAAACCAAAGTAAAGTACTTTTATCGACATTTTTAACGGAAAGTTTCTTAAAAATAAAAAAATAATCTATAATATAAATGTGACCTATTTGTCGAGGATGCAATAGAAAAAAACAAACAAACCCGAAACCAAGATAAAATGCAGCTTTTCTCGAGCAAATGTTAACCGAAATCTTAAATTAAAGTATTTTGGGATTATATTGACTATGTAACCTCCGACCTTCTTCAGATACCTCTTTTCGAATTTCAGAAGCGTCTATACAAAATCTAAAACCGGACCCTTTATTTAATACTAGAGGGTAGATTGTTCTCATTCCGTTAACAATTGCCGGATAGAAATAATAAGTATTAGCAGGGCTTGTTGAAATTTCGCAGCAGAATCTTTCATATGAAATATATTGATCTTGGCATTCTGTGGATGTTCAGCGTAAATGGAGACGCCCTGATATTATTGTAGCTCTTTTTTTTTTAACTGCAAAAGTATTTATCTAAGCTAGCAGGGACGCTATGACTTGGGTGCATCAGTTTGAATCGAGACCAAAACAAAAACTTATCAAGAAAAATATATGTATATATATATATAACTTGAGTCCCTACAGCTATAATCGAAATCAGAACCAACACTTATAAAGAATTCTTGATTAAATTATGACTTGAGTGCCATCAGCTATAATCGAAATGGAAACCAAAACGTATCAAGAATTCTTGGTAAACTTATTTATTACAAGAAATAGGTCATAACAATTAAACGACAGTCACTCGAAAAAAAAAGATATAAGCGTGACACACTAAATAACACACATGCTATCGTATTAATATATAGATTAAAAATATCTTAATTATTATCGCCTACAGTGAGTACTGAACCATTAGCATAGGAATACTGTTATTCCGAAATTATTGAAACTTTATTCTACGATATATATTTTCATGCCGTCCTCATACTGTTCGTATATTACCTTTAATTCTCTAGTAGATCTACTTGAAGGAATTTGTTTCCCAATATATGTGCTGTTTCTTTAAACGTCTTAATATCAACCGTTTTTCTCGAAGTAAGGGAATTAAAATTGCATTTTTTACGTTAGTGTTGTAAGGTTTGCAATATTAAAAAAAAAAATAAATAAAAATGAGAATGTGGGGTTCAAGGCTAAGAACCGGAGTACATTCTCGGGAAATCTTTTGGGAGGTCTGCCATTATAAAATATAGGCACATTTCAGAGGCAGGATAAAAACAGCGTTTCTAAGAATTGTTAAAGGTAATCAATATAAAAAAAAAACATCTGTAAAATTGTTATCCTCATTCCTGTTGATAGATGTATTACGATTCGTCTTATACTCCCCCCTAAGCTTTTTTTATCTTTAGGATTAATGTATGCACTTTGATATTCTTTTCTATTTATATGTGATGTATCTTTCTCATTTGTCTATAGTGACGTTTCTTAGGTTCTTTCAGTATTTTAATCGTTATCATTGTAGTTCACTTGTTTGATTTTCTACTTCAGACCAAAATAGCCTCTAAGTTGACTAAACAAAACATGTTTCTAACTGACCAATATTCATTTGCTCTTGTACAATCTATTTGCAGTCAAATAACATACGATTTTATCTGCAGTAAGATAACGTATAATTTTCTTTGCTGTCGAATGACATACACTTTTATTTGTCGTCGAATAACGTACCATTTGCAGTAGAATAACATACAATTTTATTTGCAGTTAAATAACGTACAATTTTATTTACAATCGAATACCGTACAATTTAATTGCAGTAGAATAACATACAATTTTATTTGCAGTAAATTACAGTACAATTTTATTTGCAGTAGTATAACATACAATTTTATTTGCAGTAAATTACAATACAATTTTATTTGAAGTCGAATAACGTATCATTTAATTTCCAATAAAATAACGTACGATTTTTTCTGCAGTCGAATAAAGAACAAATTTATTCGCAGTCGAATAACGTACCATTTTATTTGAAGTCCAATAATGTACAATTTTATTTTCAGTCGAATAACGCTTGATTTTATTTGTCGTTAAATAACGTACACTTTTACTAGCAATAGAATAACGTACGATTTTTCTGCAGTTGAATAATGTACAACTTTATTTGCAGTAAAAACATACAATTTTATTTACTATGAAACAACAACCGACTTTATTTGCAGTCGAACAACGTACAATTTTATTTGCAGTCGAACAACGTACAATTTTATTTGCAGTCGAATAAGGTATACTTTTATTTTTACAGTCGAATAACATAAAATTTATTTTGCAGTCGAATAAAATACAACTTGATTTACAGTAGAATTACCTATAATATTATTTCCAGTAAAATGATGTACACTTTTATATGCAATGGAATAACGTACCATTTTATTTGCAGTCGAATGAAGTACAGTTTTATTTACAGTCGAATAACATACAATTTTATTTGCAGCCGAATATCGTTCAATTTCATTTGCAGTTAAATACCGTAAAATTTTATATCCAGTAGAATAAGATAAATTTTATATGCAGTAGAATAATATAAATTTATATGCAGTAGAATAACATAAATTTTATATGCATTAGAATAACATAAATTTTATATGCATTAGAATAACATAAATGTTATATGCAGTAGAATAATATAAATTTTATATGCAGTAGAATAACATAAATTTTATATGCAGTAGACTAACATAAATTTTATATGCAGTAGAATAACATAAATTTTATATGCAGTAGAATAACATACATTTTATATGCAGTAAAATAACATAAATTTTATATGCAGTAGAATAACATAAATTTTATATGCAGTAGAATATCGTTCAATTTTATATGCAGTAGAATAACATAAATTGTATATGCAGTAGAATAACATAAATTTTATATGCAGTAGAATAACAGAAATTTTATATGCAGTAGAATAACATACATTTTATATGCAGTAGAATAACACAAATTTTATATGCAGTAGAATAAAATACATTTTATATGCAGTAGAATAAAATACATTTTATATGCAGTAGAATAACATAAATTTTATATGCAGTAGAATAACATAAATTTTATATGCAGTAGAATATCGTTCAATTTTATATGCAGTAGAATAACATAAATTTTATATGCAGTAGAATAACATAAATTTATATGCAGTAGACTAACATAAATTTTATATGCAGTAGAATAAAATACATTTTATATGCAGTAGAATAACATGCAATTTTATTTGCAGTCGAATATCGTTCAATTTTATTTGCTGACGAAAACTATATCATTTTATTTGCTGTCTGTTGCAATATTTTGGACATAGAATGGGGTAGTTATTTAATTGCCGCCCACATCGGCAATATTTGGCACAAGGCCTGGAAAGTGGGAACCCCGCAGGCTCCCCTAAAGGAGGGGCACTCCTGCAATTTTAAAAATTTCCTGAGTAACCCCGTCAGAATTCCCCGGTCGGGGCGCCTCAGGCAGCAAGCAATAAACTTGCCCCACCTGAAAGCCCGGTGGCAAGGCCTGGGAGGGTGGACCTCCTAGGTATTACCCAGGTGGTGTACCTCAGTCTAACAGGTGCTGAGCCGGTTCCCGGCCTCTCACCTGTTGGGCTGAGTGTCAGGTGACGAATCCTTGACGTGTACTACCCAGTCTCCCTGCAGCCGAAGCCGCTAGGAGACACATCCCATCATAAAAGATTTATAATGGGGTATATATTTAAATGCTGCCCACATCAGCATTATGTGGCACAAGGCCGGAAAGTGGGAAACCCGCAGGCTCCCCTAAAGAAGGGGCACTCCTGCAATTTAAAAAATTGCCTGAGTAACCCCGTCGGCATTCCCCGGTCGGGGTGCCTCAGGCAGCAAGCAATAAACTTGCCCCACCGGAAAGCCCGGTGGCAAGGCCTTGGAGGGTTGACCTCCTAGGTATTACCCAGGCGGCGTACCTCAGTTCAACAGGTGCTGGGCCGGTTCCCGGCCCCTCACCTGTTGGGCTGAGTGTCAAGTGACGAATCCTTGACGTGTACTACCCTGTCTCCCGGCAGCCGAAGCCGCTAGGAGACACATCCCATCATAGTGAAGTTCTATATTATATATTTTATTATATTAATTTATATTTATTATATATTTAATTATATTTATTTTTATTATATATTTTATTTTATTTAGTCTCTCATTTCTCTTTATATACGATTTTAGTACTTTTCAAAAGTTAGTTCAGTTTACTACCCCATACTAATGTGATATTTTTCAATGCTTAAATAATAGTAGCGATGTAGTATTTGTTCTATTGTTATAAGATTATCCACCCAGGAATTACATCCTCCTTTTAGGGCTTATTTTAATATATATTTGCCATGATACAAGCCTTATAGATAATACCTTCTCCTATGAGTACCAATGTCATACGGAGTCTCTTATCATGGAATAATCTAGTAAATATTTGCTCTGTAGTCATTATCTCTTCCTATTCAATTTGAGCAGACGGGGCAGTAATAATATACTAGAAAACAAATGCAAACTCTGGTCCCATATATTCTCCTAATGTAGTCTAAAATAGTTCAGTCAAAATGTGGCTGAACCTGAAACAAATTGCGAAAAACAAAAAAGGTTTTAACTTGCATATAAGGCATGAATAACCTCGCTTTCAGATAAAAAATTGACCTTGTCGAAAGTGGTCAACAGTTGCCATCTTTAGCATCCAACTTAACAATATTAAAATTTCGAGATATAAAATTCCGTACATTTCCTGCCAGCTTGACATTTTCTTGGTGTTTTAAATTGTTATGATAGATAGTATTATGCTTAATAATAAACTAACACCAAATAATAACCTTGCCCTTGTTTATTGCATTCGTGTTTTTTTAATTTCTTATTCAAATAAAATAAAAGGTACATACACAATCTAAGTAGCATTTTCCATGCAACAATTTTCACATTAATTCCTGATATTTCATAAAATAGGTACAAAATAAGTACAATTTACAATTTTGAAGTGTGAGTACATTTTTGGGAGATCATAATATATATATATACATAGCGAGAGAGAGAGAGAGAGAGAGACAGGCAGATAGATAGGCAGGCAGAGAAAAAAGAACTGATCGAGAGATCACGATGTTTTTAAAAAGATTAAACTGATACAAGTACACTTTAAGTTGCTATCGTTAAAAGTGAATGCGATAGAATAATAATAACGAATGTACATAGGAGCAATTTGAAAAGAAAAACCTTCTCTATTTTAACTCCAAAAGATGAAGAGCTAAAACTATGATAGTGGTACGAGAAACCGTTTGCGCTCAAGTAGCTATTTTACTACATAGTCACCATTCGCAGTGCAGTTGGTCGAATGCTGGTGCAAGGCTCTAACATAACCACCACCACAAATTCAGGACGGACCAAAGAAGATTTCTTGTCAAAGGTAACTTCATCATCATCAAGATCTGTGGTGAGTTAGTGCTGTGAAGGTGTTACATAGGGTTATCATTGAAGTTCTCACTAGGGTTATCATAGAGGGGCACCAAATTGACGTTTGATGTATAACATAAAAGAATTCCGTGTGCGTATGATCGTCTAGTTTCATATGCGGTTGTGTGTGTGTGTGTTACATGCATTTTCTTCGACATACCTTACTTCATGTGTCGTCGATGTTGATCCATCTGGAATTCATCTTCTCTTGGAGGGAGACTGGTACCTGTTAGACGAAGATTTATCACTCCAAGACGATGAATTGGTTTTATAGATTTTATTTTTCTTCCAGATGTCGACACAGAATATGGAATTGAATCTTGCTTGCTTTGAACACGTCAGCGTCCCCCATCCCCAGTGAAGGGGAGGGAACAGCTATTAAGCCGTCCGTCTTCTTCAAAGTCCAAATCCAGTCTCACTGATCTAGCCAACCTGACCACGTCACTCATACGTAATCTGGTCAGCTGACCCTCGGTTCTGGTAAACGTGTCTACACTCCACGTTTACTCACCCCCCTCTCTCTCTCTCTCTCTCTCTCTCTCTCCCAATCCATTCTATAACAAAGGCCTTTGCACCACGCAGTTTGAACAGTGAATGCCACGTTTCCTGCAACTGCATTTTGCTTTAGTGCAACTTGAAATATAGTTACTCCTAATTATAGCCAACAAATTTAGAGGAGCAGGTGGCAAGTCAGTCTTGATTGCTTATAATTTATCATCTGAAAGTTTCCACCCCCACTCGTCAGGTTTTAGCTGGTTTCTACTTTTCTATTCCTGAATTAGGAAGCAAACTCAAAGGCTGTGGAATTTCGTAGCTGCTCTTGTTGGTGGCGATGATTTGGCCTCAAAATACTTTGAGCTTTTTGCAACTTTCATCTTAAAGCACCTCAGTCGGAGATGATTGATGTTTTTCCCATCATTACAATTGCACAGGCACAATAAAGCCTTCTCCCCAACTTTAATAACCTCTTCCGCCTTGCTATCCTTGTGAAATACTTCTGCGAGTTAGTTTTTATTGTTCATCATCTTTCGAAGGGACGCTGCCTTCCGAATTGGGCACTGGATGTAAAATCACAACCCAGTAGCGCATGAATGAAAAGAATGTTGGAACAGACCATATCTCTCAAAGATTTTCTCATCTCTTTGATGTTCCAGACTTTCACACTTTTTGGACTAGCCTTTGTGGCGTGAATAAGATGTAACCATAATCTTTATTGGCATAACATAGAAAAACCAAGAGGTCATTGTCATCTGCTAACAAAATGATTTCTCATGCCTTTGCTAATTCTAGAACAGTCTTCACAATTAGTAAATCAGCATCTCCAGATGCATGATTACTTTAAAACCTGCTTCCTCCAAACTCTTTCGCAGCAAGTTTATGAACAATTGTTTGTTTTGTTGATCAGCAGGGAAAGCATCCTTTTTTAATTTGAACACCATTAAATGGATCAGTAACACATTAGCACAAACAGAGGCCCCTGCTCGGCGTCAGTGAGTCGCGTTTTAATGGATGGACCACTTTCATATCCATCAAAGACAATGCACGCTTTTCCATGTGTTTTTTTTTAATTACACATTATCGAGTGTTAGAATTGGTGTAATGTTGTTTTTCCTGGCTAAATCACTCATGCAACATAATGTTGAGGACACGCAGGTCTATGTCGATCATTGGCAAAAAAAAAAAAAAAAAAAACTTTGGCTGATTCACCAGGATATGTTCCTTTGAGCACTGGGTTTGGACGGATGTAAAATTAGTGAAACCTCGCAATAGAATCGACAATTTTCTTGGGATGTAGGTCTTTAAATATCACTGGTCGTTTATTAGTGTGCTGTGAATTTAGAGACTTAATGTTGATCCTTTCAACCCTTATTATATCTTCTGAAAAGACCTGAATCCTTGGAACTAGTTTTGTCTTTAGCTTTCTCGGTCGTAAAATATGCTATAATGCCCAATCCGTGGAATGTGTTTAATCCATCAATACTCATACATTATGGTCCACATCATCAGCTACGAATGCACAGATTCAGTTTCAACAGAGGAGAGAGTTTCAGCGCTATGAAACAAGAAAAGTGACACATTTTTTTGAATTTTTGGACTTCCGAGTAAGATGAACAGAAGCCAATCAAGAACCTCGATCTAAATTAGTTATATTCAGCTCCTGCAGTAATAAATCAGAAGCGACAAAAATAAAGCATAAAAAGTTATAATTATATTAAACTTTATGAAAACTGTTGGTTTTATCCAATTTAACATTTGTTATTTTTTAATTTACGGTATTTGAGTTGAGAGAGGGGAGGATAGAATCGGCGGCAATCTTTAAAGGTGGCGACCATTGATCTCCTTCGGTTAGGTTAATTGTGGTAATTTTTTATCTGAAAAAGAAAACGTTATTCATGCCCAGTATCCAAGTTAAAAACCTTTATAACCAATTTGTTTAAGGTTCAACCCAAAATCAGCTAGATTTACTGGAATAAAAGAGACAGCTCTACACTTTATTTGTCATGGAGTATACATTTTTTTTAATTATTTATTTAGAGTGGGTAAATATCATACCCGGTATAATCAAGTTGAAACACCGGTTCCCGTTAGATCACCGAAGTTAAGCAATTTTGAGCATAATCAGTATAAAAATGGGTGGCCATTTGGGAATTCCAAGTGCCGTATGTACTTTCCGCTTATCTCAGTATAGTTTACAGTCGTCCTGGACTTCTTGTCACTGGACTCAAGCGGCGCAGATTCAGAAGAGGCGTGGTTGGGGATTTTGAAACCCTTGCCTCATAATTACATGCGTAGCTACCCTTACCGGAAGTATCTATTATCTTTCGAGACTGAACGGAGGCTCCCTCGGATCAATATCACAACGTGTTTAATGTAATTTTCAATGTGTTGATTGGCTATAACAATCCCCCAGCATCATTTATAATTGGTTTAGATTTGAGCTATTTATAAAATGGCATGCACATTTCTCATTTCATATAATTAAAACGAGCATTAGCATTGCAAAAACGACATTTTGTCAATTTTCTAAACGCCGTTTGGCGTGAACGTAAACCTTTCCTACCGTTTAAGCACTTAAAATAATTACCATCGCGTGGCGTTTTAATTAAAGGATTGGAACACATGCGCATGATTTATTACCAAAGCTAATATTGGATTAATGTTTAATTAGGCGTCTTATTAGCATCACTGGTTTAAAAATCAAGCGTTCGTCAACATTTGCGGTGCATGTGTCTTTTTATTTCATGTATAATCTAAGAAAGACCCCGTTGTCTTACAGTGTTCGTCTATTTAATTATATATTGATATCGAGTTTAATTTTCTGAATCAGAATTAAATGAGTTCGTAAAGCCAGTCAGATATAAATAAGATAAACAGACAAAATCCAAAATTAGTCCAGTTCTGCTTTACCCTCTTTTCTCAATTTTCCCCTCTAATTACGGGTAAAATATTAATATTTCCTTGTCTTTACAATAGTTTATTCCAATCTTATTATTTTTATTTTTTTAGAGCAGTGGTTCCCAACCACTGTGCCGCAGCACACTTATGTGCCATAAAATGACTACTAGCATGCCGTGAAGAGATTAGAACTCGAAGCCATTTAATTTTATTTCATTTAATAAAGAATTTTAATTTATTAACCATCGCTCAATTTCAACTCTTAGTAAAAAAAAAAAAGCAAAAAAAAGCAAAACAAAAAAAAAAAAACATCATAATCTTACCTTAGTTCTAATCTTTGTATATATGGAAATTTTAATCCTTACCTAAACGACATTAAAAATAAAAATCGTAAAAGACTTAAAAATATTGAAGAAAAGTTAAGAGTGTGTCTATCTCACATACGCCCACATATTGTTGCAGTAGTTAAAAAACACCCATCACCTTTTATCTATTTCAAATAGAAAGAAGGGAAAGTTACGAGTTTATTATCTTTTATCCACATGCAATACGTTTTTCGCAAATTCTTTATAATGATCCGACTTTGACTCCTGCTGGTTTTGGAGTCGGGCCAAACAGGCTAAGATAACAAACACATTTATTTTCCTAACGACAGTACAGCGAAAATACTTATCGCAGTCACTTTATAAAGATTACTTTATTGGCAAGCAGAACATTTTGACCTCCAAGGTTGAGACTGAGAGGCGCGAAATAATGGAATATACGAAAAGAAAGAATAAAACGAAAGAGTGCGAAAGATAAGTTAAAACAAACAACGGAGAATCAAGTAGGAGCATTTTAAGAGACGCCCGTGGAATCTGCCAGTGATAAAAATTCCACTTTAGATATAATACATAACAGACCAAAGAAAATGCTATTCAAAATTGAACCGTGCTAGACTGAAGAAAATTTTACTTTAAACTGAGGAATGACAAACTAATAAGTACTGTTTCGAATTTTAATGTCAAATTTTAATTTCAAACTTTAACTTTCGATTTGTATTTTTTAGTTTCGAAATATAATTTCTAATTTTAGTTTCGATTTTTTTTTCGAATCTTTATTTCAGATTTTAATATCGAATTTTATTTCGATTTTTTTTCGAATTTCAGTTTCGAATTTTAGTTTCAAATGTTAGTTTCGAATTTTCGTTTCGAATTATAATTTCGAATTTTAGTTTCGAATTTTAATTTCGAATTTTAGTTTAAAATGTTAATATTGAATTTTAGTATCAAATTTCAGTTTCAAATTTTAGTTTCGAATTTTAAGTGAAAATTTAGCGTCACAGACGAAAGAAAATTCTATTTAAGGTTTAAGCATGACAGACTAAAATGTTATCTTAAACTTTATTATGGCGGATTAAAGTAAATAATATTTTAAACGTAAGTATAACAAAGTAAATCATGTAGCTTCAAACTTAAGCGTTTCATACTTGCCATATCAAAGAAACATAACATTTTGATTATAAGTGTGACAGACTAATGTTTAATTATAAGTGTGACAGACCAAAGAAAATGTTTTTACTTCATACTGCAGTTAGACACACAGCATGGTAAACAAAAATATATCATTTCAAACTTAAGCTTAACAGATAAAAATATTTGTCTCAAAAGTTAAGCGTCACAATTTTAGGAAAATACTTTTTCAAATTTAAGTGTAATAAAAATGCTATTTTAAACAGAATTGTGACAGATCCAAGATAAATATTATTTACAATTTAAACACGACTGACCTCCCACCCCGAATAAATCTCAAAGTTAAACAGGACACTTGACAGATTGACCAGAAACTTTTATAGAGATATATGCAAATATAGAGATGGCCCTACGTGTAAACAACATGATATTGATGCAGGTGTGCTGCAGGGGTCGATCCTTCAAGCTTTATTGCCACTGATATTCATAAATGACTTCTCAGATAAAATTGTGTCTGAGATGGGAATATTTGTTGATGACATCTCGTTTTATAATAGATATGAGGGAACAACCAACTTACGCACATACAAGACGATGGCAGAAACTAAAAAAAAATAAAAAAGTACGTTAAATCGTTAGTGGAATAATGGCCGCAAGTGGATAGTAACTTATGATTTTATAAAGGCTAAGCTTCTTTCCTTTCACAATTACAAAAAAAAAAAAAAAAAAATTCTCGCCCACTGATTGCCATGACCAAATAATACCCTACGGAGAGTACATCTTTAAAACTTCTCGATCTAACATTCACGGGGAACATGAATTGAAACAAATACATTGAAAATATTGCCAAGACTGCTGCAAAAAAGATAGCCTCACTATTTTTTTTACTAGTAAAGTACTCACACCTAATTACAAAGCTATACTTAGCTTATGGGTGGAGTATTGTTGCCACGTTGGTGCATTTGCCACTAGTTTTTCACTCTTAGACACAGTTCAAAAAAGAGTCTCAAATCTAATAGATCCCGCACTATAGGCAAGGTTCAAACCCTTGTTCCATTATCCATTGTCGCATTCCTGTACGTGCTTTATAAGTACTTTAGCGGAAGAACCTGTCGTACTTGTGCTTCCTTGACGTACATATTCCCGACTAACTCAACAAGGAGTAAAATTCAACTCCTTACTTTGGAGATCTCTAGATACCGAAAAACCTTATACTCTGACAATGTTTTCCTTTAGATTGCAAGATTTTGGAATTCTTTTCTCGTTTCCTGCTTCCCAGACTGTAATAAGATGTAAACGTTTAAATGTAATGTGAAAAGACATCTCGCTGTTTAACTTCCCACAGTTAGACACGATCTTACATTCCAAGAAGCCACGTGTCTTGTTTAGGATTAAAACAAATATACATATACAAAAAATGTAGAACCATTTTTAAGCAAATGCAAATAATTTCGACATTTGTTTCGATATAAAATCTTATTCTCAGACAACGTCAATTTTTGTTGTTTCAGTTTGGAATGGGTAATGTAAGAGTAACGTCAGATAAGGTGAGAATATGTCTTGTTTAAGAAACGAACAAGGCCGATAGCCATTAGTCGCTTGCTCACGTGTAATGAATGAATGCGTGAATGTAGGATTGACATGAAATTCTTAAAGATAAACAAAATGATCGAAAATGGGCTGAAATGACTTAAATAAATAAAAAGTAAATGACTTAAAATGATTTTAATGAACTTAAGGATGAATTGAATGACTTGAATGCTTAAAAAATAACTGGAATCCTTAAAAAAGATTGAATGGTCTGAAGAATGACTTGAATGGCTTTGAGACTGACTGGTTGTAAAGTGCGTGATCATTTTACATTAAATTAATACAGAAAAGTGATCCCCCACTTTATATCACAAAGTTACAAACATAAGTACAGCATGTATTAAGAACAGATACTACACTTTGATCTTGGCCAAAAGGCCAAGAAAAGCTGTATTTATTTGCTCTCCCACCGACCAAATAAGGCACAAGGCCGATTTTTAATGTGAGGAGTGAAGGGGAAATGGGGACCAACTCCCCGGGGATTAGGGGAGCTGGATAGGGACAATTGGTATGAAGGGTTTCCCCTAAATTGACCAAGGTCTTATATTCTCTATCTATATAAAAGCCAAGTACGTCCAAGGATGGAATACTGTTGCCATATCTGGGCAGGAGCTGCTAAAACAGCCTATCCTGTCTTGACAGAGTACAAAATAGACTTCGTGGCTTAGTGGGGGATGCCCTTTTCTCTACCCTGCAACCTCTATCCCACAGAAGAGACGTTGCGAGCCTGTCCTTGTTTTATCGTTATTTCCATGGCAGATGCTCGTCTGAACTCCAATCTCTGGTCCCCCCTCGCCAATCTTTCACGAGAAACACCCGTCTAGCTGAATCCACCGTGAAAAATTTCCCCCACTCTATATCTGTGCCTAAATCAAAACGCGGATTCCATGAACAAAGCTTCTTTCTTAGAACTGCACGCCTGTGGAACTCTGTTCCGTCTGCCTGCTTCCCTCCGGACTACAATTTGGATGTCTTCAAGTCCAATGTTAACAAATTCCTAATGAACCGCCCCCTTAAGTAAACACTTCAGCAAATCTCCTCACTAACTTAATGTACTTGCAATAACCCTTATCCCTGAGTGGCTTCCGGGCCTTGATAAGTGGTGATCACTGTGTAAAAAAAAAAAAAAAAAAATGTGGGGTTGCCCCCACATATAGTCTTTACTTGCAGTATCTGCCGGAACAGATACTACACTTTGATTTTGGCCAAAAGGGTATTTATTTGCTCCCCCACCGAGCAAATTAGATATAAAGCCGATTTTTAATGTGAGGAGTGAAGAGGAAATGGGGACCAACTCCCCGGGGAGTAGGGGAGCTGGATGGTGACAATTGGTATGAAGGGTTGCCCTTACATTGACCAAGGTCTTATATGTGCCCCCACATATGATGTTTGCTTGCAGTATCTGCCGGAACAGATACTGCACTTTGATCTTAACCAAAAAGGCCGAGCACAAAAGTGTTACGGACAGACCAACCGACCGACAGAGCGACCGACCGACCGACTGACTGACCGACGGAGTGACTTATAGAGTCGCTTGCACGCGACTAAAAAAGAAGTAAATAAATTAATAAAGCTGAAAATACGTATGTCTTATCCTTACAGAAATCTCATTAGCTTTGCTTTGCTCTGTCTTATGTATGCATAGTCTTTTCTAGACTTACAGCATATCATTGTATTTTCCTTTATTTATGCACCTTATACGATACGGTTCTATTTTAGACATAGTTGTGCGAAAATAATTATTTCACACATATCAGAGCGTAATTCAACATGAAATTCGACAAGTACGTATAAGTTTAACACTTAATTTTTTTTTTAACAAAATAAGATTAATATACTAACTAGAGTTCCTGAAACATATTGGATAATTACTTGTTATATCGAATGAGTAAGAATAAAAATGAATAAGTAAGCATTTACGTAGTCGCTCACATATTTATGATTGAATATATTAAGATGTTCGTTTTAAAAATAATAAAAAATTAGGCTTTTAATACTAGTTTACGAGCGAGAAAAACTCAACTATGTATACATACATACATACATACATACATACATACATACATACATACATACATACATATATATATATGTATATATATATATATAGGAAAACAATAAGAATGGAAAATGAAGTCATAAAAACTATATATTGGTAAATATAGAATGGTTCATTTATTCAATAAGGGTACACACATTTAGTTGGGGGATAGAGGAGACTCTTTATGTCAAGGTATTTCGAAGCCTAATGCTTCTCATCAGAAGAGTAGAGAAGATGCTAGGTAACATGAATGATGGGGATGCGACATCTAGCGTGGTATTCATCAGGAACGAAATAGATCAATAAAATTAAATATATACAGTATTATATATTATACGATATATATACATATATATACATATACATACATACATACATACATATATATATATATATATATATATATATATATATATATATATATATATATATATATATATAATATCAATGCCGGAGCGAGAAAAAACTCAACCTCATCTCTATGTATATATCTGCGTACATATTTGATTAGCTTTCAAAAGCATTCTACTGCACTTTCCACAGGAAATGCGAAAAACTATTTTCAACGCCTTTCCACATCTAAAAATATTTCAAGAAGCGAATCACTTTTCTACCATGACAGTTATCGTCAACTTGCATAATTTTTTAGATGACGAGTGAACGACAACGACTGACAGGAACGGTCATAAAATTGAGGGAAAATATTCTAAATAAAGTGAGAAAATCTAAACTTCTTGATTTGTCGTCCTTTCACAGGTGTTGCCTTTCATTTTTTGGAAAGTGGCTTCATGGTGGTTATCCATTGCATTGCCATCTTTTCAATTTTGCATTTCATTTTTTATTCTTTTTACGTTTCCTTCCATTGGGGATACACGGCGAATAATTTCCGGAGAAACACAAGATTATGTTATATAACTAAATGTATTGTATGTGTGTGTGTTGTTCGATAGCTGCGTCTGGACTCGTGTAGTGATCCGGATATATTATTATTATTATTATTATTATTATTATTATTATTATTATTATTATTATTATTATTTACATTTTGTGTCTGGCTGTTGGTGTTGCCGATTTTATATGATACGCTTTCGTAACAAATGAACATAGGTTATCAACATCTTTTCTCATACTTCCAGCACTGATTCTGGCGGTTCCCAACAAGGCACTCTTCTGAAATGCTCCAACATCGCAATGAATCCAACATTTTCTCAATCCACCGATCCTTTTGCTACACTCCCTAGAACTCCCATCATGACGTGGTACAACTCCTACCTCCTTCAATTTCCACAATTTTTTTTATCTCCTTTTTCAAATCTTTGTATTTTCCGACCTTTTTGTTCTTTTTCCTCCACATTTACATCAACCGGCACTGCTATATTAAATGATTATTGCATTTTGTTCCTTTTTTTTCAACGAGACTAAATCTTGCTTTAATCACGACATTATCACATTGGATAATCATATTCCATATTATTATTATTATTATTATTATTATTATTATTATTATTATTATTATTATTGGCTCACATGGAGCTTTCACACAAGTCAACAAACGATCTGATTGGAAACCTGTGGTGTTCTCCGGAAGCTGAGTGGCAATAAGTCTCCCCAAACGTCCAGCTGTCTCCACCTCCTTCGATAGCATTTGCAAATGAATTTGCATCATCGCAACAGCCGCTTACCATTGATTTCTCGCTGGCAGTGGCAATTGGTTTATACTGGATTTGAGTGGCACTCAGCCTCCCCAAGGTCCCAGTTTTCTTTGCGCTTGTCCAGCCGAGGTCTGGCTAGCGCTCTCTCCTCGGTCTTTCAGTCCTTCTTGACCTTTCTCGGCTCTTTGGTATCACTTTTTTATTGGGGGGAACGGCGATGAAACAATGGGGAGGGGGATGCATGATGGGGGTGTAGAACTTGCAGATATGCAGCTTCGGTGTTCTTCATTCCCTGTAACGCGTATTCTTCGCATTCAAATAATAATAATAATAATAATAATAATAATAATAATAATAATAATAATAATAATAATAATAATTATTATTATTATTATTATTATTATTATTTACTCATTAGGAGTAGTAAAACAGGCCATCATCAAAAATTTCTTTTTGAGAACAACTTGTGTTTTTTTCTGAAGTATGAGTGATAACAAGTCTCCCCAAATTTCCAGTACTCTCCACCTGTTTCGATAAACTTTGCAGATAAATTTGCATTATTGTGACAGCTGCTTACCATTAATTTTTCGTTGACGGTGACCATTGGTCTTCACTGAAATTTGGCTGGCAAAAAGCTTCCCCAAGGTCCAAGTCCTATTTACAGCCATTCAGCGAAGACCTGGCTAGTATTTTCTCTCCTCGGTCTTTCCAATCGCCTTGACCCTCCTCGCTTATTTGGTGTGGCGTTAATGTTTGGTGACGCAGACACAGAGAAAAATATGAGGGGAAAAGCAGCGCACAGTCAGCTAACTTACAATGTGGGGCTGTTGTGTGTTGAATCTTTACGATTCCAGGTTAGTATTGTCTGAAGAGGTTTAGTTGGCCAAAAACATGGTGAGACAACAACAGCTATGGAAGGCAGTAATTACTGAGTATTCCTATCTCGTTGCGGTCAATCACCTGAAAAAAGAGCAGAGGAATAGTTGGCTGAAACGTGGTAAAGCAACAACAACTATGAAGATGGGGATAACAGTCGTCGTCTGCACTAACTTATCTATCTTAAACAATAGTTTATTGGGATATTGACTTTACATTCTAAGAGAATTCAGCCTTATAACGGTCGGGGCGATTTAAAATATTCTGTTTTCATTCTAAGGGATGTTCAGGTTGATTACGGTCGAAGATAAGTATTGTTTATTATTTGTAACTATATAAAGATATTAATATATGTATTTAACATCATCTTTTATAATATAAATCTCACCTGTCTGTTTAAATGTATGTATGTATGTATGTATGTATGCATGTATGTATGTCTGCGAATGAACTCTTTTTCTGGGTCAACGGCCAACTAGCACCGTGTATATTTGTGTGTGTATATATGTGTATTGGGGTAGAGAGGGCTCCCGTAAGCCGTGGTGAAGGCAACCTTTCTAGGAGAAGCAAATCTCTGATTTAAAAAAAAACATAAAGCGGAAGACCAGTACCCGCATTAAGCTGGTCTGCAGTTTAATTTGTTGCTGGCTATCTTGCTCTTGCTTGTTGCTGGATCTCAACATTTTGAACCGAGAGAGAGACTTAGCTGTCGTACAAAGCTAATACTCTGTAAAATCATATTTGTATAGATACTCCCTCAGACATTTGGGCTCATAGATTTTAAATGTCTGAGGGAGTGGCACTCGTCTGACAAGACGTTCCAATCATCATGTCTGTCTAAAACTTTGACAGAGGCGACGGATTTTCATGAGATCGCTATCATTTTTAAACTCGACCCTTCGGATGACAGTTATCGAAAATTGGCCAAAAGCATTAATTTTTCACCCTCCACTAGGCACTTTTCTACAGGGAGGGGTCGCTTTTTTCGCCGATATTTTCGATAGTCATCTCTTCCATTGTCTTACTTTAATATAAACCTACGTCACTTCCGGTTTGGCGATGGGCGCAACGACAAAGACGTCAGGGTTTTTTCACGTTCTTTGCCTCCTTGGCGGTAAGGGTTCGAGCCTTCCTGCTTACAACCACTTTTTTTTCTTTTGCTCAACACCCACCTCCAAACACCCGGGCAACACTGGGCACTCAGGCAAGTTTAATAAAAATTCCGAAAATTCTAATTCATTTAAGTCCTTCAAAAGATTTGGTTGCATGATATGGGCAGAACTATTTATTATAAAATTCAAATATTGTTGATCCATATTTATTAGCCATGAATTAAGCACAATTACCCGAATTTCAGCTTCTTCAAATTACTTAAAATAAGCCTATCTGCTCTTTAGATATTTTACAAAATTAATGAAGAAGGACTCTAAACATAATGTTTAGTAGGAGCCTATCTTGATCTTAATATTTGTCAACAGAATATTAAAATGATGCAAATTATTTTATTAATGGTACGCGCATTCTTCTAATAATAGCGAGAGGCGTTCCAAAAGTAATGCCTCCTATTGTTTTTATTTCGCTCGAATAGGTCAGAAGTAATTGCAAATTGCGTTGTTATGATGACAATTTATGCATTTATTA
The DNA here is from genome assembly GCF_053919585.1 of Euprymna scolopes. Classification (NCBI taxonomy): domain Eukaryota; kingdom Metazoa; phylum Mollusca; class Cephalopoda; order Sepiida; family Sepiolidae; genus Euprymna; species Euprymna scolopes. The sequence continues at coordinate 13,991,925 of NC_136505.1, read as the reverse complement.
CCTCAAAGTTTCATCTCTCTGTTGCAAATATTGACAGTGTGTGACTCTAATAAAACAACTTCTGTCAATGGACATGTGTCAGACGCAAAGATGCGTCATGTAATTCCTGGCAAAAATGCATTGAGAATGGTGGTGACTATGAAGAAAAAAAGTCTGGAGCACAACCGTCGTTCATCATTTGAAAATATGCATTGAGAATGGGGGTAACTTTGTAGAAAAATCTTTTAAATCAAAAATATCACTCATTTTAATGGTATCACTCCCGTCTTTGTAACTTTTCTTTTTGAGTTAAAAAAATAACAGTCTTTACTTTTTGAACGAGCTTCGTATATATATATATATATATATATATATATATATATATATATATATATATATATATATATATATATATATATATATATATATCTGTATGTGTATGTGTATGTGTGTGTGTGCTTAGAAATTATTTGTATATTTCATTGTGATTAAAACAAATTGTGATAAAAATAATATCGTTTAAAAACAAAACAAAAAAAAATATGGGGAATATTTAATATTGCAAAAAATAAAATTAAATGTGTCCACATTTTCAAGGTTTGAGAAATCCTATCAAACAATAAAATTTCTCTTAAGATGTTGGAGGATACGTTTACTCTGGTCTCAATAACGACTTTCTTCGATTTGATGCTCAAGAGCGACTTTATCTTTTCTTTAAAGAAGAATAAATTCCTGGTTTAATCCTGGTTTTCGCTGAAAACCAATTCAAATAGCTATTTCTATCAACCTGGTGCTCTTTTGTTTTGTATTCATAGAAACGTTCATCAATTCAAGCCTCTTCTGTTGGCGGAAATCCGCCTTTTCGGTTCTCTTGTTGAGAAGCATCTGTCAGAAACTTCAAAAGTGACCGACAATCACCAACTGATGTCATTTCACTTTTTCACCATTTTGTATATAATTCACGAATATTTTCAAGAATCCATTATAGACAGCCGGACAGTTATTCTTTGAGACATGGACCCTGCGTTCATGCAACGAGTCCATATTCTTTTTGCAATTCTTGTTCTCTCTATCTTTTACTTTCTCTTTCGTTTTATCTACGTTTTTGTTTTATTTTACTTCAGATATATGTTGTAAGAATCAATAGGCCCCTTCCTCGGGTTAGAACTTGATCTCTGCATGCGGTGCATACATACTTGTCAAGCGTTAGTTTCTCTCTCCCGAATCGACTAATTAATTATGTTAATTATGTTAATTATGTTATATCTTTTTAATGGTCGCTTAGTCTTGCCGAATTCCAGGAGAAAAATTCATATAGTCTGGCGGAGTTTTCAGTTTCGTGCTGTAACTAGAAGCAACATCCTTGCAACAGCCAGTGTTAATTATCTATATAGAGACCTTATTTGAGCCGCAAATACTATGCCATTTTGAATATTTTGTCAGAGTTCACTTGAAGAAGAAATATATCCTTGGAACTCGAGAAGAAAGTCTTCTACTCCAATAGTTTCTTCCCAAGAACTACTAGACTTTGGAACTCCCTTCCGGCATCCTGCTTTCCCGACTGTACTGACATGCAGAAGTTCAATGTAATGTGAACATACACATTGCTGCCCACCTTCCTTCATAATATCTCTGCAAATTATGTCCCAGATAGTAGCTCTCTGCTTCAAAGTGGCACTGTACCTTGGTTGGGGTGAACATTGAAAAAAAAAAAAATAAAAAGAATGTCAAATAGGTAATCAAGTTCTCTCCTACCTACATATCGATCTTCATATATACATGAAAAATATAAAAATAATAATCCAATGTGATGAAAAATAAAAATAATATTTATAATATTCATTAACGTTTCGTGCTTATTTCAAAACTTTCTCAGGATTATTGATTGGGATAAATAACGTACATTTCAATTATTGTAATTCGTTATTACTTTTTTGAATAATCATCTTGAGAAAGTTTTTAAATAACGACAAAACATTGATTAAGATATACATACTTTTTGTTTTGTCTGAGCCACTTCTAAACTAATTATCCTATTATTATTAATTTTCAGACACTAGGGCAAACACTCCAAATTTTTTATATTTTTTTAATTTTTTATTACATTTTCACCCCAAACAAGGCAAATTGCCACTTTTGTGTAGGGGGCTACTATCAGGGGCAACAACTACTGGAGTACTATGTAGGGATTTGGGCAGCAAGATGTCGGTTAACGTTACACTTGAACTTCTGCACGTCAGTACTGTTGGGGAAGCAGGGACCTGGAATGGAATTCCAGAGTCTAGCGGTTCTGGGGGAAGAAACTATTGGAGTAAAAAGATCTTTTACATCTAGGGATCTCCACAGTGTGGGGGTGGGATTTAGCATCCTGTCGGGTTTGTCGAGGGTGCTCACGTCGTGGGGGCACAAGTGATTGCAGTTCGTCAGAGCATTCACCACAAAAATACTGGTAGAAAAGGCAGAGGGATGCAACATTTCGTCGATGAGACAGAGGCTGAAGCTTAGATGCCAGTTCAGGGCCTATCAGGTTTGCGACTCTCTTTTGAACCTTGTCAAGGTGCGAGAGACTAGTAGCAGATGCACCAGCCCAGATGTGACAGCAATACTCCATACATGGGCGAATGGTGGCCTTATAGAGGTACAGGATACTTTCGGGTGTTAGTAGTTTTCTAGCACGGTAGAGAGAGCCCACCTTTCTTGCAGCGGCCCTGGCAATGCCTTCAATGTAATTGTTCCAACTAATGTTTCCTGTGGACGTTAGGCCAAGGAGTTTGAAAGACGTACTCTCAGATAAAGAGTCGTTGACCATTGTTATAGGTGGTAGAGAGGGTTTCTTGTAATTATTGAATGAAACTAGTTTAGTCTTGGCAGCATTGAACGCGACCAACCACTTTTGTCCCCATTTCACCACAGATTGGAGGTCTTCCTCTAGTGTTTCTTCCATTTCTTTAGAAAATGTGTTCATTCGTCTTCCTGTCGTGCCTGCCATAGAGTGTCATCAGCATATATACCCATCTCAGAGCCAATTTTGTCTGGGAGGTCATTTATGAATATCAGGAACAATAGAGGTCCAAGGATAGAACCCTGGGGCACCCCGCATTTATATTATATTGTTTAGATGTACGACCGTCGAGGACAACCTGGATTTTTCTCTTATCTAAGAAGATGTTTTGTTTGGTTGTTTTATAGTGGATTTTATCGGTTTTGTTCCCTGTCCTGCAGAACATGAATGAGTTTTGCAATGAGAGAGGAAAATGAGTTACAGTACATATGTTTGGTACATTTTAAGTTAGGAAACCAGTTAGTCGGTGAGCGGGGGGTGGGATGGGGAGGGAGATAGAAAAAGAAATGAGAAATGGGAAGAAGGAAAAGGAGGAAAATGTAGGTTAGTGTTTTTGCTTTGGGTTTTGCCGAATATAATCAAGTTTTGCAAAAGGAAGTAGAAAAAGAAAAAGCATCAATGTTCGGTGCATTTTGTCCCAGGAAGCCAATATCTTCAGATAGCCTGATCTGGTAGCACCAGAGCTCCAAATATGGGCTATTTTCAGTTAAAATCTGATATGACAAAAGTGTATGAAAATTCAATGTAATCATTTCATTTAAATTCAGATAACTCAAATATTGGAGAAATTTTTACAATAAGTATTCGAGATAAGTCAATAAATACTTAATTTATTGATTGGATTTATTTTCATTTAGCCAATCATCTCTAATATGCACCGCATGCACTTTAAACATGCAACATATAGTGCAGCGAATCATTATACTTGCGTATGGATACGCTTACACTTATGTATGTGTCTATGAAGTGATATTTGTTTATGTATATAGATTTACATGTGTGTATATAGATGTATGAACGCACATATACGTGTATATATGCGTGTACGTATTTATGTATATGTGTCTATGAATTGATATGTGAACGGGCACGTGTTCATGTGAATATTTACATGTGTGTATATAAATGCATGATCGCATATATTTGTGTGTGTACGTATTTACGTGTGTCTATGAATTGATATGTGTACGCATGTGTTTACGTATATATTTCCGTGTGTGTATATTAATGTATATTCTCATATGCATGTGTATTTACGTGTGTACGTATTTATATATGCGTGTGTATATACATTTTTTTGTGTGTCTGTGAATGCATATGCATACACACATATGTTTACTTATATGCACGTGTATGCATGTGTGTAGGTGCATTTATGAGTATGCATGTGTGTGTATGTATGTATGTATGTATGTGCGATACTGTGTATTGCTATTTATTTATGCACATATGTGTGCAAAGTTTCAGAAATTGCTATCATCGGCAGGTTGTATTAGATTGGATAAACAATCACGTGTCATGTAAATATTCATACGGATAAGCGTATTAAATAAAACTAACACCTGGTCCTGGCTTTCTTGTGGTGGAAATGTGTATAACGGATGCGATACGTAGTCCAAGGTAATTTTTTAAAAAGCGCTTCTCTTGGTTGACGTTACTTTAAAAATCAAATAGATAGTCTCCTTATTCGTGTCTATACGAAGGAAACTGATGTCGAATATGTAATCCGAGCGATTAACGGTTATTTCTCTTTGGCACCAGGTTATAATCATTGCAACTTAGAGAGCGATATTTATTTCTACAATTTAATAATGCACAGATGTCTGTATAGATTTTATTTATTGCTAAAATTTGAGGATATTGCCAAGGCTGCTGCAAATAAGGTGGGCTCTCTCTACTGTGCTAGAAGTTTACCTACGCCTGAAAATATCCTGTGCCTCTACTAGCCTATCATTCGTCCATGTATGGAGTATTGTTGTCACATCTTGGCTGGTGCATTTGCTACTAGTCTCTCCCTCCTGAATATAGTTCAAAAGAGGGTTGCCAACCTGACAAGCAGAAAAAATCCCACCCTATATACTAGAGATCCATAGATGTAAGAAAACCTTCTACTTAATATATTTCTTTCCCAGAACTGCTAGATTCTGGAATTCTCTTCCGGGTTTCTGCTTTCCCAGCTGTACTGGCATGCAGAAGTTCAAGTGTAATGTGAACAGACATCTTGCTGCTCAACTCCCTACATAGTACCCATGCAACCTATGTCCCTGATTGTAGCCCCTTACATGAAAGTGGCACTGTGCTTGGTTTGGGGTAAAAATGAAATAAAAAAAGAAACATTATGTTTGTCAAACACTTGACTATGGCACAATCATGGGGATCGTCAGTCTATCTGGATAGTCAAAAATTGAGTAACGGAGGGATATGACATTGCCTTCCTTAATAATTTTTTTCCAGATTGTCACTACAACTATAACTACATTTTACTTTTGATAAATATTTGCAGTAATATACTATGAGGTGGGAAATGTTACCTTATGCGATTTAGAATTTTTTTATTTAGAAGTTGGCTTTAACATTTAGATTGAAACCATATAAATTTCCTTTTTTTATTCGTATTTTAGTATTTGAGATAATTTCTACCTTTAACTTAATTTTTATGAATTGTTTGAGAATTACATTCCTAAAAATAATCTGTTTATAGTTGCTTGTATGGATTATTTCATAAAATATTATATAAGTAAATAAATATTAACAAATTGTATAAATTGATATAACAATTGATGTACTGTTATTTATTTTAACTATTTTATTTGCACAGTAAACTATTATAATTTTTTTATAGAATAGAATAAACTTATAAAACTAATTTTTAAATCTTAAACTCCTTATAATAAAATATTAAAGTTGATAGTAAAATGAATTCTTTATTTTTTTAAATTCCGACTAAGTTTTTCTTCTCAACAAATTTTACTATTATTATTTTAATTTTGGTTAACATTTTCTACAGTATATGTGCCCATCGCTATGGAGACTGATCGCAGTTGTTTAAACTGTACCCGGCCCCTTTTCCTTTTTCCGTCTAAACGTCTGACCTAATTTTTGGATAATTGTTTCTGTGTTTGGTGACTGCTGATTAAACTACCTTCCCAGTTTCTACCAGTAAATCAAATCACACTATGCCAATCATAATTTTGTAAAAATAGAAAAAAAGAAAACCAGCCGCCCAAACTTCTTTTTTTCATTAAAGATTTAAGTGAGAAATGATATCTCTGTAGCCCGATGAAATCTTCTTAGATTAGATGATTGAAATAGTACATTTATTATAGCGACAAATGATTATTTTGTTTGCCGAAATTGAATAAAATAATACATGCAAATATAATTATTATATACTATGTATGATATATTTATTATATAATAATATATCATATTTTGTAGAATAAAATTAGACAAGAAATCATCCTTAATATAAGATCAAAATCGTCATCATATATTATCATATATTTAGTAAACGCTAAAAAGCTGCATTAACCCCCCTCCAAAAATCTATATAAATATATTAAAAAGTACATGCGTACATATATATGCATATAAGCACGTATATGTATATAAACACACGTACACCTATATGTACATACATACATTCAAACATAGAAATACACATATACAAAATACCTACAAGTTTAAGATACACATTCACATGTACATATAACTAAGACATATATTCACACACATATATTTTGTACACTGCATACTGATGCATAACGGTTCCCAATTCAACCGTGTTATCTGAATATTGAGATTATTTAAGACACTGCAGGTGTAAAAAAACACCCTATTTTAAAAGTATGATGAAATTTAAGATATCACTTCTTTAATAATATTTCATTTAATATAGTTTGATGGCAATTGAAAATATAGATGTATGATATATTATAACGATTGTATCAAAGATATTCTACGTGCAAACAATTAGATAAACTCTTATCTGTTTTATTTATTAGATTAAATAGTGACGGCTGTTGGTGGCAGTTATTGTCTTAGAAAAATGGGACGTTAACTATACAAGGTAATTGTTAGGCGCTTGTAAAGCCACAACCAAAAATAATATGTGATAAAAACCAAATAAATAAACATAACGCAAATCGACATCCAATGCAGTTTCTTTCCACACTACACGATTACGACTTTTTACGAGCGCTCATCATTACATCATCATTGCCTCTTGAAGAATTTAAATACTTTATGCATTTTGAACATTATATATATTTTTTAGGTAAACCGAAACAATTACATGCCAGTTTTTGTGAATTTGTGAGAAAATCTCCCTTGTACTTGTGGCGTCGTCTACGACTCATCAGGATATATCGCGATTTACTTAGATGTTGTTTTTGTTTTGGTTTTAGCGATATGTTTTGAATGAATTCAATTATTTACGAAAGTGCATTTTTACCTAAATGCGAGTTGGGAACAATTTTCCCTTTTTAACCAATTTTGGTACCCCCACATGGGGAGCGGTATATATGTTATTTTTAAAATGTAAATATATTTGTATCACAACTCATCAGTGTGGCTAGACGAACACCTTACCCCAGCCATGGATCGAACCTACAACTGTCGCAGTCGACAGCTCTAATTATCGGGCTACGGATCAGTGCTGCAAATATTTCTCCTCGGGTGTTTATTAAATCCACGCTCGTCCGTCGCAGAAAGTTCTCAAACCATCATTTCTTTACAAACAAATAAATAGTGGGCGTCGCTTATTTGCTTAAATACGCATCGGGTGAAAATATATTTACAAAGTGCTCATATATATATGACAATATTTAACACACACACGCACACATACACCCCCCACACACACGCACATACGTAGTTTTGTTGTTGATTTTTTAAAACGATATTAAGGTTAATGTCTTCGCCTCGGAGATCCGGTGTTTTCTTAGAAAGTCACCTACGCTGAAGAGGAGTAATACTCCGAAACACCCGTGTCCGTAGATTACTGTTTAAAAATAAATAAATAAATAAATACCTTCAAATAAAAATGGGCGACTTTCTAAGAAAAACACCGGATCTCCGAGGCGGAGATGTTAACCTTAATATCGTTTAAAAAATCAACAACAAAAACTATGTAAACAGATAAACGATAAAAACTAAACAGTAAATTGTCTATTGCATCATAGCTAATGGGTTATGGCGCTGGTCTGAAATACATAAGGTCAGGGGTTCGAATCCTAACGACAGTCAAGCTACACTGAAGAGGAGTAGGACTCCGAAACAGCGTGTCCGTATATTACCGTTTAAAAATAAATAAATAAATACATGCACACACACACACACATATATATATATATATATATATATATATATATATATATTGGTAGTTCTTGGCAGAAATTTACTATCTCTTCAATTAAGTGTTGTGCGGCTGTATGCATGTATGTAACTTATAAATCCAGCTTTAGTTCTACATGGAAATACACGTATGTCGCATAAAAATTTCCCTTCTTGTAAAGATGATCTAAGGATAATTTAGTTAATCCTTGAATGTCAGGTCAGGGCACTTTTAGATTTGCTAATTAGACCACAAATATGACAGCGTTGCCGGATGTGCTGTAAAAGACTCATCATAAGACTGTCGTTCCTGTCTTTCATTGTAATTTCTCTGACATTATATTATCGCCGTCTTTTTTAAAAACACGTTTTAAGACAGCAAGATCTACAAGCTGATCTTCAAAATTCTTACAACTTTTCTCTTGATCGGTTTTTCTCCACGGCGATCGATATTTCGCTTGAGTTTCCCAGTTATGTACATACATCAAGTTTATTTTCAGAATCCTTAAACCTTTTTCTTGGTTTATGTTGTATTTTTTACCCCCATCTATCTCGCCAAAAAACAGTTGTTTAGGAAGTCTTTTGTCCTTCATCCTTACATATATGTTGTCCAAGTCTCTTACCCATATATCAGCGTAGTGATAACGCATGCTTCGTAAACAGATTTGTTTTTGATGTGATTCTCCGATTTGACTACACGCATTTCTCATGTTTACTAAAAGCAGAACTGGTTTTGGCTAATCTGTGATTTATCTCAGCATTAAGCGTACAGTCCTTGCTCAGCGTACTACCCAGAAATACGGGACATTTAACTTCTTACCACCTTTTAGTTCAATATATAGGAAGGGAATACATAACATGTTTTATTAAGGCTTATGCTTAGTCCAAAATCTTTACAAGCCTCTGATAACTTGTCCATAATCATCTGTGTGTCCGCTTCTGAATGTGAAACAAGGTTTGAATCATCTGCTTATAAAAGTTCAAGAACAAGGTTCTGAGAAGTTTTCGACTTTACGTTGAGACGACGTCTGAGGTTAAAAAAGTTTACCTGATGTGTAAAACCAAATCTTCACTCTAATATCGTAATTGTTAAAAGCACCACAGAGAAATATATGGAAAATAATGTCGGAGCAATTATATCACCTTATTTCACACCGTTTTCAACTGAAATTGGATCAGACAGAGATCAATTAAAGTTCACTCGAGCTTTTATATTATGCAACCCCATAAAACTAGTACATCCTAGTTTCCTAAGAATCTTCCAGAGTGCATTGCGATTGATGGTATCAAAACCTTTTGTCAGATCGACAAAAAACTTGATACAAAGGCACTAGCTGCTCCATACATTTTTCCATTAGCTGTCGCGCAGAGAATATCATGCCCATTGTGGCGCGTCCAGATCTAAAACCACTGGGATGATCAAGGGACAAATCCGTTCCAGCAAACTGTTTAACAACATCTTTACTAAAACCTTTCCCACGGCTTCAAGCAAGTAAATGCATCGATAATCTCCGCACTCAGATTTTGCCCCTTTTCCTTTATAATTTTTTTGCATCAATCCAATCTGGAGGGATAACATTATCATGGCAAACAGCAAAGATGAGTGCATGGATTGCGTTAATAACGCTATCACCTCCAAATAGCAATAATTCAACAGGTAGCCCATCAAGTCCTAGTGCTTTTCCCTTAATAATCTCTGTTTCGAGCCGTTTATAGTGCAAGCCTGGTGAATTCTGTCTTCCTCGGATATATATTTTTTTAATTTAAAAAAAATTATGGGTGCATTAGCATCATCGTAATCGGCGTCGTCATAAGCAACAGTGTGAGCGTTGTAAAAAAACAAACTTTTTTTTTTTTTTATTAAAAAAATTCGAGTAGTTTAAAATGCAAGCCTGGTGAATTCTATCTTCTTCGGATATATTTGTGTATTCATTTAAAAACATCTGTGAGATGCAGGCGTGGTTGGAAATTACACAACCCTTAAAAATTACACGCGCAGCTACTCTTACAGAACGTATCCATTGTTTTTCGAGACTGAACGAATACGTTTATATATATATATATATATAAATATATATATACATATATATATATATATATATATATATATATATATATATATATATATATAATCTTATTTTCTTAATTTAGCCCAGCCTTCACAGTCGTGTTTTAAATTTCTTCCATTTCTTTTTTCTACGCACACTTATCTTTCTTTTAATATTTCCCCTTTCTTTGCACTCATTTGTGAATTATTCCACGGATTTCTGCCTTTTGGGTTACTTTGGACCATCTTCCAATTACGCGATTCCCTTGGGTTTTACTCGTGAAAATGGAAATTTAACCAACTTTTTTGGATTCTGGATTTTTCGATTTTACCGTTATTGGATATTTTACCCTTCACTTGACTATCCATTTCTTCACCCTATTTCCTCTGCTTCATTATTTGTTATTTTCGTGTACATTTGGTGCTTCAACAGACAACAATGATTTTCTTATCGATTGTTGGGCCACGGCACATGTGATTACAAAGGAATCTGATTTTATCAATTTTGATCCCAACTTTAAGCCACAAAATCATTTTGTAGAACTAGCTGACGGGAGTCGTGTCAATGATATCGTTTTGAAAAGAGGCAATGCGAAAATCTCGCTAAAGAACAACAAAGGTGAACTGTGTTTCTGTATTCTAGAAAACGCTCTTCTAATCCCAAAATTTAAACAAAATATATTTTCTGTGCAAGCTGCCACAAAACAAGGTGCAAATATAAACTTTAGCCACAGTAAATCAAAGCTGGTATACCCGAATGGAACTGTATTCGACATTAAAGAAAATGGAAGACTATATTATTTAAATAGCGTAGTCCCATCAAAAACCGCCTGCCATGATCTACAGGCATGGCATAAAATTCTTGGACACTGCAATATTCCTGATATCAAAAAGTTGCCGACTGTAGTTGATGGAATGCAAATACAAACATCAAAAACTTTCAACTGCGACGTCTGTACGCAAGGGAAAATGACAAACTATCAAAACAAGATACCAGACAAAAAGGCCAAAAAAATCCTATCAATGGTGCATTGTGACTTGAACGGTCCCGTAGAACCGATGGTCAGAGAACATTATAGATATGTGTTAAATTTCGTAGATGACCATTCAGGTTTAATAATGGTTTACTTTTTAAAGAATAAATCTGATACCCTGCTAGCAACTAAGAAATATCAATCCGACGGTGAAATCAAGTGTATTCGCTCTGAAAACAGTACGGAATTCACCAATAAAGACTTTGAACTTTTACTAATTAACCATCATATCAGGCATGAAACATCAGCTCCTAGATCGCCACACCAAAACGGGACTGCTGAACGTGCGTGGCGGACACTTTTTGAAATGGCAAGATGCCTACTCATTGAATCAAAACTCCCTAAAAACCTCTGGACGTATGCACTTATGGCGGCAGCCTATATACGCAACAGGTGCTTTAACAAAACACTATCTAAAACTCCATATGAATCTTTCTGCGGTAAAAAACCAAATTTAAGCAGAATGCATATATTTGGTTCAACTTGCTTCGCATATATAGAGAAAAAGAGTAAATTGAATATTAAAGCCGACAGAGGTATATCTCTTGGATACGATAAAAACAGTCCAGCCAATTTAATATTTTTTCCCGAAAAAAATAAAATAAAAAGAATCCGGTGTGTAAAATTCACAGACACGTTTAATTTTACAGACGAAAACCCGTCATATGAAGAGGATGAAATTATATTACCTCAAATAATTAGAACAAACGAAAACAATAAAAATGACGGAGACGAGAGTGTCCATGATGATGATGATGATGATGATGATGATGATGATAAAGTCGAAAAATACCCCAAAAGAAATAGAAGACGACCCGATTTTTTTTGTGGTCGACAATATAAAGGATTATCAAATCGACTATTGCTATTCAATGGAAAATGCGCCAAAAAGCTTCAACGAAGCAATTAATTCAGAACATTGTGATGAATGGAAAATTGCCATGAAAAAAGAAATAGATGCCTTAACCGAAAATGATACCTATACGGTAGTGACTCTCCCAAGAGATAAACATGTTATTTCTACCAGATGGGTCTTTACAAAAAAGAGTACAGCATCAGGCGTAGAACTGTACAAAGCCAGATTTGTTTCTAAGGGGTACTCTCAGATTTATGGTAAAGAATACTTTTCTACGTTTTCCCCGACCACAAACCTAAAGACAATCAGAATTTTACTGCAAGTCGCATCACAATATGACCTAAACATCCATCAAATTGACGTAAAAAATGCTTATTCGAATGCCCCAATAGACTGTGAAATTTATATTACCCCTCCAGAGTGATTTATAATGAAAAATAAAAATAGCGTGTGGCGACTTAACAAGTCATTATATGGTCTAAAGCAGAGTGCTCAGTGTTGGAACACAGTATTCCATGATTATATTATTAAACAACAATTTAGACAATGCGCTGTAGACCCCTGTTTATATACCCAACACAAAGACGATAAACTACTGATTTTGGTTTTGTGGGTCGATGATATTTTAATCGCATCAAATTGTGACATAATGTTAACTGATGTTAAGAACAAATTAAGTAAAAGATTCAAAATGACCGATCTTGGCAAAATATCCTGGTTTCTGGGGATAGAATTTACTCAAAGCAAAGGCCTTGTTACGATGACTCAATTGAGATACATCGACAAAATACTATTAAAATTTGGAATGGGAGAGTGCAAGAAACGCTCTACACCGGTCGAAAATGATATTAATAAAAATATACACACAGAATCTGAAATAATAAATGACACACAATATCGCGAAATTATAGGTAGTCTTATATATTTAATGACTGCAACCAGACCCGACATATGCTATACAGTAACAAAACTGTCACAAAAATTATCACGACCGACAATGAAGGATTTACACAGAGCTAAACAAGTCCTACGTTATTTAAAAGGAACTAAAGAACAGAAGTTATTATTCAGAAAATCAAAAAATCCCCTAAAATTAGAAGGTTTTTCGGATTCAGACTGGGCAAACGACGAAGATCGCAAGAGTGTATTTGGATATTGTTTCAGACTCTCAGAAAATGGGCCTATTATTTCATGGAAATCTAAAAAGCAACAGATTGTATCTCTCTCTACATGTGAAGCAGAATTTATCGCGATCACACACACGACCCAGGAAGCACTCTACCTTAAAAATATCCTGAAGACTATTTTAGAGCCAGAATTGATTACAAGCCCCGTAGTAATTAATTGTGATAATCAAGCCAGTATAGTCTTAGCACAGGACACGATGATCAACCAAAGATCTAAGCATATAGATATAAAATACCATTTCATAAAAAACGAGATAAAAAAGGAATCCATTATTTTGAATTACATATCAGAACAAAATATCGCTGATGTATTTACGAAACCGGCGACAAGGATAAAGCTGCAACGTTTTTTCTCAAAACTTCTTGGTGAATTCGACGAAATAATTTTTTTTTCTTTCACTGCCCTGTATGTATATAGATTTCTATATATTAAAAATACAGACCAGCGAAGTTCCACTTATGAGAAGGCTCTTACTGTTTTGCATGAATATAAGCGGAAAACCCTAGGGGTAATTCTCAGAGTATATAGATTTCTATATATAAAAAAATAGTCCTGGACAAGACGTTAAACTGTATCCATTTTATTTGTATTAACACTTTAATCTACTAATGCGTAACTAATACTTTTGCTTAAAAAAATCTTTGTAATTTTCCTTTTTGACATTTGAACACAATTAAAAATGGCGTCTTTTTAAATGCTAAAATTCTAAGATCCAAATGATTTCTAATTTTTGTTATGTCTAAGTGAATATAAAAATATATATTTATTTTTGAGCAGAACAAACACAAGGGACTTCCCCATTATAAAAAAGTAGGGAGGATGTTGCAATATTTTGGGTGTATAATGGGGTATATATTTAATTGCCGCCCACATCGGCAATATTTGCCACAAGGCCTGGAAAGTGGAATACCCGCAGGCTCCCCTAAAGGAGGGGCACTCCTGCAATTCTAAAGATTGCCCGAGTAACCCCGTCGGCATTCCCCGGTCGGGGCGCCTCAGGCAGCAAGCAATAAACTTGCCCCACCGGAAAGCCCGGTGGCATGGCCTGGGAGGGTGGACCTCCTAGGTATTACCCAGGCGGTGTACCTCAGTCCAACAGGTGCTGGGCCGGTTCCCGGCCCCTCACCTGTTGGGCTGAGTGTCAAGTGACGAATCCTTGACATGTACTACCCTGTCTCCCTGCAGCCGAAGCCGCTAGGAGACATCCCATCAAAAGAGTGTTTTAATGGGGTATATATTTAATTGCCGCCCACATCGGCAATATTTGGCACAAGGCCTGGAAAGTGGGATACCCGCAGGCTCCCCTAAAGGAGGGGCACTCCTGGAATTTTAAAAATTGCCTGAGTAACCCCGTCGGCATTCCCCGGTCGGGGCGCCTCAGGCAGCAAGCAATAAACTTGCCCCACCGGAAAGCCCGGTGGCAAGGCCTGGGAGGGTGGACCTCCTAGGTATTACCCAGGCGGTGTACCTCAGTCCAACAGGTGCTGGGCCGGTTCCCGGCCCCTAACCTGTTGGGCTGAGTGTCAAGTGACGAATCCTTGACATGTACTACCCTGTCTCCCGGCAGCCGAAGCCGCTAGGAGACACATCCCATCAAAACAGGGTTTTAATGGGGTATGATCCCACACAGTCGGACGATTCTATTTATAAACGATGCTGCTAAGAACTGACGAATCAAATTAATTCACGTTCTGCTACCAACCAATCAGAAACCAGAATTGCTTCATAAATATCAAACCTTTTCTGGAGCAATTTCACATGTTCTTTTCCCGGGTTTCGACACGGTAAGAATATTTTGCTCTGTGGAACTGTCTACTACAAACAAGTCACCTCCCAGGACTTGTGTGTAACAGCGAACCATTTGAAACTGTTCTGAAACTCAAAATGGCTTACACTTCTAGAGTTACCAAGTAAGATCTATGACTTACTTGTTAGTTTCATTAAATATTCTTGCAAGCAAAATCCGTCCCCGCATTTTACTAAATCCTACCCTCTAATGAGAAGGAAAGTATTTCTTCGAAACTCCGCGGATTAAGGACTAACCACTTATTTAGTGCTTCCTTTTAAAAATTAAATGTTTTTAACTCTTTTTCAAAGTGTTTTTAACTTGTTTTTATTAATTATTTTTCTTATATATATATATATATATATATATATATATATAATCCTCTTATCTCTCTCTCTCTCTCTCTCTCTCTCTCTCTCTCTCTCTCTCTATGTATGTTATAGATACCTAAGGGGCGAAAAATTGTTACATGAGAGGGATAGGACTTTTATTTGATTGTTGTTGGTCTTAACGGAAACATTAATTTTAATATTAACATTAATTTCAAACTTTCGTTTTCAACTGAAATTAGATCAGACAGAGATAAATTAAAGTTCACAAGGGATTTCATATTATGATATAACTGCTGAGGGAACACCACAAAACTAGTAGAACAGCTTAGCTTCCTAAGAATCTTCCAGAGTGCATTGCGATTGATAGTATCAAAAACCACAATGTCAAAGAGACTCATCAGAAGTCGACTCTTGTTAAACCGTAGAAGGCACGCTCATTAACATCATCTTCACGGGTGAAAAGTCATTCTTACTTCAACAGTTCCACAAGCATCAAAATGATAAAATCTTTGTGAGAAATCGTGAGGCAATACTTGATAATGCAGGAAAGATTTTCAGAACGCAGAAACCACCATGAGTGTATGAGCAGCCATTTCTGAAAGCGATACATCTCCATTTGTTTTTCTCCTCCAAGGACGTTACATTGAGAACATTTTTGGAGGTGAACTAACCCTATGGTATAATTCTGTGTTAGGTGATGAAGTTTGGACTCTCCCACAAGATAGTGTGACAAGCCAAACTGCTCATGTAGCACAGCAGTTGTGTAGAAACACGTATTCGTACTGGATCAGCAAAGAAGAATGACTTTCCTAATAACCTCTTGATTATTCTTTTTGGTCAATCCTGGAGAGTGAAGCCTGCTCTACTCTTTGTCAAAACTTGAAGCTTAAAAAAAAAATCGCACAAATGCTGGAAGAAAATGCCAATAGATGTTATGCGTGCTGCTAAAGATGATTTCCCCAAAGACTTCGCAGTGTAGAGAAGGCTCAAGGGAAATATTACGCCATAATTGTTTTTCTTTCAGTATTTGTTAATCATTTTCTGTAATTGGGTTTTGCAATTAATTATTTTGTTGGGATAAATCTGAGTTTTATTATGGAACAGTAATGAAAATCAAATAAGAGACGTGTTACATTTAACACTTTAAAGCCAAATAACGCGATTTTTTAACCTTTATAAAATAAACGAATGTATATATATATATATATATATTTATATAGGCATCCACATACAGTACTGTTTCGCTGTTTCATAGCTCATCAGTGCAGCTAGACAGTCAACTACCTCAAGCCAGGATCGAAAACCTATCTCGCAAACGGCAGTCGAAGCTTCTAACCGTTGCGCTATACGGCTGCTGCTATGCGGGCAGTGAATTAACAATGTTTTGTATTTATCCAAAGTACTTAAGCTCAATTTGTTTACGCAAAGAGCATTGCTTCATATGCTAATGGTAATTTGTATATCACTTCCCAAATGCTCAACCTA
The DNA here is from genome assembly GCF_053919585.1 of Euprymna scolopes. Taxonomy (NCBI): domain Eukaryota; kingdom Metazoa; phylum Mollusca; class Cephalopoda; order Sepiida; family Sepiolidae; genus Euprymna; species Euprymna scolopes. The sequence goes on along the minus strand of NC_136505.1, from coordinate 13,975,042 downwards.
AAATAAGGAGCATTATGTATGTATGTATATATATATATATATATATATATATATATATATATATATATATATATATATATATATGCAGACATATTGATTAATAGAGAAAGATGAAGGAGACGCGACATTAGGAAGAGATGACTAATATTTAATTATATGGCATATGTAATCGATCTCTTCATAGATGTCATGGTAGAAGATAATATGAAGGCCGTTATTATGATTAGTAATTTGAGTATACAAGCCTAGCGAAGAGATACTCAGCGAACGACATGATGATGATGTATGGAATGACCTCTTATACGCCGCATTCCGCCGTAAGAAATGTAGACGAAACTCCTGTCACAAAATCGATATTAAAAATAAATAACTACAATATGGTCTTCATTTTATGTCTATTTTAAACAAAGCATTCTTGTGTAGAAATAACAGACACATCGAACAAAACTGTCACACAGGATCCTTTTCTCCCAATTCCAACCATAGCATTGATGATAATATTTAGAATCTGTTCTGGAATTCAACCACTGTTGATGCAGGAAAACTGCTTGACTTGTCTACCAAGTTGAAATCATGAATCTCCAACAGTCTTTATCTTATCACTGTCCGATGATAAGCACACTTGTATACGATGCTAAAAATTGCCAATATTGGCATCAAAGCTAACAGAATATATACTATTTTTGAAATGGATTTTTATCTGTTGACTGAGGAATGGCTGATGTTTTGTATAGTCTACATATGGTGCCCCCCCCCCCCTCATCAAGACTGCTGACTCCTATAAAGTTATTTTATTGCTTGTTGCCTGAAGCGCGCTGATCTGGGGCTTTCCAGACAATTATTAATACGCAAGAGTTGTTCTTCTATATGGTCGTTGGTTGATTCTCCCCTACCTTCCGACCTTGTATCATATCTTCCTGTGGTAGGAAGCAAATAAATAAAAACTATGAGGATTGATTATTTATATCATTTGAATTATTCGGGCTTCTATTCTCATTTTGGTTATTCGCACAGCGTTTAGACTAACGTAGTCTCCGACCTCCTTCAGATGTATCTTGTAAGACTAATGAATCTTTCTTTCAATCTCGTGATCCTGAACGGAATTTCGAACGAAACACTTTATTTGATCCACGAGGAAAGCAATAATCATGTAGAAGTCATAAGTAATTCGCAATTGTATTCTTAGTATCGTGTGCACTTCAGTCAAGGATACGTAGAAAAAAACTATAAAGTTCTAAAGTATAACCAGTTCTAAGTGACGGTCTTTTGGATATTAGAGGTTCATTCCTAAGTTCGAACAATACTCAGAGGTTACATCGGCCGAAACGCTGTGGGTATTTCATTCAAGATCAGAACAGTGGCATAAAAATCTTATTAACACGAAGATATACAATAACATTTAAAATGTCCGCGTTACAGCATTAT